>NC_091852.1:48475564-48775564 GCF_037783145.1 Equus przewalskii
CTCCCATCAACCAAATTTAGTGTGGGTTACTGTCAAAGGGACAGTCCCTATAGAGGTGACATGACTCAGCCTCTGCCCTCAAGGAGCTCTCATTCCTTGGGGAGACAAATGACAGGGAATCCAAAAGGTTCTGAACTCTTCCTGGGTAATTTTAACCTTCGACTGTTTGTTCATTAGATTACCTTCCCTCTTGGCTGCTTTTTGTTGCCTTGCAAAGAATCCAAAGAAGAAATATTTATGTTCCTTTAGCTTTGTTAGCTGCAGTTCTAAGCACGGGCTTTAAAATCAGACTCGGATTCAGATCCTGTCTCCATTTCTCATTATTTGTGTGGCCTTTGGCAAGTTATAATAACCCCTCAGAATCTAAATTTTCTCATTTGTGAAATGAGGCTAATAATACAAATCTAGCATTGTTTTGAGGATTATAAGTGAATTACTTAATTAAGCAACTATTATAATTATTTTTATTTGGGAATCTGGAATGGGGAATTGTATTTTTACATATGGGTATCAAGCAAAGTGGGTTAGCACTCTGAGCCCACTTTCTAGGCTGCTGTGGGTATCGAGAACGCATTTTTGTTTCTCTAGGTTATCTTCTCTGCACTCATTTCCGTTATTTTCCTAGCTATTCCATCACTGGGAAAGAAATTCCCCCAATCCTATACAGCTTTTCTCAAGAAACTTAACGTTATATAGTTGTACAGAAAATGAAATTGCTCCTAATACTTTGCAGAGCACATCACTTTTTCCAAAACACTTTCACAATCATTATCTCAATGAAGCCCCACCAAAATGTCTCAACATGCTAACATGCTTTTGGGAACAAGGCAGAGTATGAATAATGAATGAAGTACGCCAGTGCCTTTACATTCCAGATCAGGAAAACACAGGAGAAATAACTTATATGATGTGATAAGTCAGAGAAAGAGCCAATATGGGAAGCAAGATCTGGCTTACTGGGCCATCTTACTTGATGGTCTGCTTACTGGGCTATCTCCAATCACATCACTAATGCTTTTCACCCTCCAGCCTCTCTCCCTCCCTGCCACACCAAAAGCTCCCTACAAAAGGGCAATTTTACCAGACACCGCCATACTGTCGCTGATCCATGCAATGGAAAAGATCCAGTCCTTGTGTCCATCCTTGGGGAGGAAGGAGTGACAGGTACAGGGAGGAAAAAAAAGAAATTAGTAAAATCAAGATCACAATGCACATTCTTGAAAAGCATACAAGTCTCACTGAAAATATCTTTGTAAAAATTACAACTCTGATCTCTGATGATCTTTTTTTTCCTTCTTCTCCCCAAAGCCCCCCAGTACATAGTTGTATGTTGTAGTTGTAGTCCTTTTAGTTGTGGCATGTGGGACGCCACCTCAACATGGTCTGATGAGTAGTGCCAGGTCCACGGCCAGGATCCGAACTAGCGAAACCCTGGGCCAAAGCAGAGCTCGTGAACTTCACCACTCAGCCACGGGGCCGGCCCCTCTGATGATCTTAACCACAGGGCATGATCCCACAATCTTTAACTTCTGTCTTGAGGAGTCCAAGCTGGAATGGAACTGGCACTGCTGTGGGCAATAAACATGTCCGGTGGACACGCAGCTCTCGCCTATCTCTGGACGTCTTATTTGGGACTCCTACACACAATCACCCACCTTGCATCCCTCTAACTTCATCCCACCACTCTCCTCCTTGCTTCCTGGGACAATAGCTATAACTGACCTCTCTGCTGTTCCTTCTGTCTGGAACTCTCTTCCTCCAGACATCAACATGGCTCGCACCCTCATTTCCTTGAAATCTCCCCGCTCAATGTCATTCCTATCAATGAGGCCTTCCCTGACTCTCCTCTGAAATAGCATTCTCCACTACACTCTCCATGCCTTTAGTCTGCCTTTACTTCCTTCCATGGCACTAACCACGCTCTGACATACTGCTGGTAAATATTTATTGTTTATATGGTTTATACATTGGTTCATATGTCTCCCTCCATTAGAATGCAGGCTTTAAGAGGGTGGGGGCTTGGGGACCAGCCCCACGGCATGGTGGTTAAGTTTGGCATGTTCTGCTTCAGGGTCCCAGGTTTGCAGGTTCAGATTCTGGGCACAGACCTACATCACTGTCAGCCATGCTGTGGTGGCGACCCACATACAAAGTGGAGGAAGACTGGCACAGATGTTAGCTTAGGGTGAATCTTCTTCAGCAAAAAAAAAAGGTGGGGGGAGGGGCTGGCCCATTGGCATAAAGGTTAAGTTCGTACACTCTGTTTTGGCAGCCCAGGGTTTGCTGGTTTGGATTCGGGGCACAGACCTACACACTGCCTACCAAGCCATGCTGTGGCACGCTTCCCACATATAAAACAGATGAAGATGGGCACAGATGTTAGTTCAGGGCCAGTCTTCCTCAGCAAAAAGAGGAGGACTGGCAGCAGATGTTAGCTTCAGGGCTAATTTTCCTTTAAAAAAAAAAAAAAGAGGGTGGGGGCTTTATCTGTTTTATTCACTGCTATGTCCCCAGTGTCTAAAACAACTGGCTATGGAAGGCTCAATAAATAGTTGCTGAACGAATGATTTAATAAACTTGGCTCTCTGACTTTAGACAGTGGGAGATGTGTGAACACTGTGGATTCAAACACCAACCTACTGCTGCTGGCCCCTTTACCAAAAACACGCTCTGTCAACACGCTGGATACTCCCGATGGAAAGTTCAGTCCCCATTCTGATATCTCCACCCCCACACCTCACTCCCAAGTCCCTAGAGTCAGCAGAAATCTAGAGGAAACCACTCCTCCCCAGGGGGCTTATGGGAGGAGGATCCATGTTACCTGCCAAGCTCTGTTTAAAAACAAGGCTACTTCTAACTACAATTATTGGGGAAACTTACATCTCCCACACACACAGGATCTAGCGTAGGCAGCCGGTAGATGGCAAGACTGTTGGGGTTGTCTCCTCCGGTGGCTAACAGTGTCCTAGAGGGATTCAGCTCGATGGCATGGATACCACAGCCCTGCTGGGTCACACATCCAGGTTCTCGGTCCTTCAGAATGGGAATCTTGGTGATCTGGCTTGTCTGGACATCCACTACAAATAGCTACAAGAGAAAAGGGATACAGAAGCTGAACACAGTTTCTCAGTCATGTGAGTGACCCTGGTACAAACATCCATTCACTCAATTATGCATCAAACACTTAATTAATGTCTACTACACGCTAGACCCTGGGAATTACTAAAGGCATGGTCAGGGCTACTAGTGAACTAAACCTGACTAAAGATTTCCTGCCAGTTCAAGCATATTTTATATATGTTATCTACACACGCATAGAAACTTATAAACAAAACACAATTCCCAGAACACATCACAACCACTATTAAAGTATCCGTGAATATCACTTGGTTTGCTGGGGGGGCCTGAGACACAGGACAAGAGTTATAATATCTCACTGCTGGTCTCATTCACACCCACCATTCTGCTCTGTGCCCCCAGGCCTCTGCTCATGCTGCTGCTTCTCCCTGGAACATTCTCCTCCACTTCTTTACCAACCTAACCCCATTTCACTCTCCAAGATTCAACTCGGAGAAATGTTTTATGGAAAAGATCAGTATTAGAGAAAGGGCATTCCCGACAGATTATGAAGCTCTTTATGTGATTCAATGGTTCATTCGTCCATTCATTCGCTCATTCAGTACTAAGTAAATGCCAAGTACTGTTCTAGGTACTAGGAATGTAACTATGAACAAGAGAGAAATAACCTCTGCCCTCATACACCTTATAGTCTAAGAGGTTGATTTAAAATCCTGTCAGCAATTCTCGTGATGAAGCCAAATCATGTGAAATCTTTGTATAAAGAACCCTACTGCTGGCATAGGAAGGAGATCTATGAAAGGAGAGACTAGATGAGCCTTACATTTAAAAGATAAAAAGGAAAGGAGGAATAGGCTGGAACAGGAGTGCCAGGCAGAGATTGAGGAAAAATTCTAAAAAGGAGGTGGAGTTGGGGGGACAACCACTACTGCGTCTGCAATGTAACCCTGACGACTACCTAAGGCCGACTCCCTGCCTAACGGACACCATTGCCGATGTGTCCTACAGGCATCTTAAACTCAGTGTGTCCATCTAACGCCACCACACTCTCCCCAGTCGCCAAGCCTGAGTTTTATCCTAGACTCTTCCTTTTCCCTCATTCCCATAATCAATCTAGTCCTGCCAAACCTACCTCCTAAATATTCTTTCAGTCAGCTCCTTTCTCTCCATCCTCACCCTTATCACCTCTTCTCTGGACTACTGCAAATGGTCTTTGTGCCTTCAAGCAAGACTACCATCAAAACTGTTCTCCACACTATAATCAGTCATTTTCATAAACATGGAAATCCTCTCATGTCAATTAAAAAACATGCAATGGTTCCCCTTCCCCTAAATCTGAGCTCCTTAGCATGGAATCAAGACTCACCTCAATCTGGTCCGTACTAATCTCTCTAGTTTCACGTCCTGCCATGGACCTAATGCTCTAGAAATAACTGCTTATTAACTACTAGGCACACAAAAATCTTCAATTTAATATAACTATTTTGATTCATGCTCATGCTGTTTACAAGGCCAGATATGCCTTCCTCTCTTTTCTTTACCTGGCCAACATACACAATTCAGTTTAGACATGTCCTTTCTCCATATTCCCTAAATGTCCAGGCTGGTTAAGTTCCTCTCTTGTAGGCTCCAAAGATACCCTGCTACCCATAACGCTCAGACCATATCATACTAATTTAAAATCTTGACTTGTCTCTCTTCCCCATTAATAATGCCCTCCAATTCCAAGAGCACGGGATTTATCTTATTTGGTTCTATAACCCTGCCCCAACAACGCAAAGCTACCTAGTGAACACCTGTAGTAGCCACCTCTCAGAAGCCTGCCCAACGATGTTAGCGTGCCCCCAGATCCCTGCACTCAAAGTGGGGCCCTGCAGCTGTCTGTTTGACATAAGCCAAGATCTCCAGATGACAGCACTGTCCAAGGGCGGCCCCGCGTCTCAGGGAGAACCAGTCCAGAGGCTAGACTGGACTGGGTCATTAAAATTCTCTCAGGAGCATGGAACTAGATGGTGGCACTAGACCAAACTTCCTGTGTGGCCATTTTCTACCAAAGCCAGTCCCCAGAGAAAAAGAAACAGAAGAGAGGAGGCATGGACATCCTTGGTTCCTAGTGGCCTTCCAATTCCTAGCTCTGTTTCCTTCTGAGATCCAGGGATATTTCCTGCTCTTGGGTTTTACGAACAAACCCTTCCAACACATGAGTGGGTCTCTTACCCTTCTAAACAAATGACCTCTAACTAAGATAGCCCCTCCCAAGTTTAATGAAGCAAAATTAACTGTTCACTCACATGTTTGTGCTGTGTGGAACAATGCATCCATAACACATTAGCTTCCAGACCAGTGATTCCCAGACTGATTATCACGATAACTTACGGGATTTTTTTTTTCTTTTTTCTTCTTTATAAAATAAAAACAACGCCCAGCCCTACCCTAAAACTCTTCCAATTAGAAATTTTGGAGTTTTGGGCCACTAAAATGGAATTTTTTCACAGATCTCCAGATGAATCTGTTGATGGCCTGGGTTTAACAACCACTGATCTAGACCCTTGCTATTCACAGGAGCACCTGGGAGCTTGTCAGAAACAAAGCTCAGGTCCCTCCGTTGGCCTATTAAATCAGATTCTGGAGTTCCTCAAGATCTCCTCCAGGTACACTAAAGTCTGAAAGAGAATCTACTCTGTACACTGACAGCAATGGTATGACAAGACTGCATACAAGACGGGGGCCGGCCCCGTGGCCGAGTGGTTAAGTTTGCGCGCTCCGCTGCAGGCGGCCCAGTGTTTCGTCAGTTTGAATCCTGGGAGCGGAGATGGCATTGCTCATCAAGCCATGCTGGGGCGGCATCCCACATGCCACAACGAGAAGGACCCACAACTAAGAATATACAACTATGTACCGGGGGGCTTTGGGGAGAAAAAGGAAAAATAAAATCTTTAAAAAAAAAAGATTGCATACAAGAGTAAACTGTGACCTGTAACCCGGAAAGGGCTGAGTTTTTTCTATGGAATCTGATGGCTGGCTAAAACTTTAAGAATTATTTTAGTCTATTCCTTTGCCTTAAATCAGGGCTCCATTTCTGTCATCCAGAAAAGGTGAGGAGAAATATATTCATATATTCACGTAAAAAAATCTCAAGTACAACATCTCCAGTTTTGAAGTTGGGAAAGATCTAGGCTTGAATTCCAGATTGGGTACCTATTAGCTGTGTGATTTTGGGCAAGCCACTTAACCTTTCTGAATTTTGTTTCTTATCTATAAAACTTGAATAATATGTATCTTATAGGGCTGCTAAGAGATCTAATAAAATGTAAAGTGTCTAGCACAGGGCTCAGCACAGAATAGATGATTAACAAACAATAGCTAACATAAATATGTTATTCTGATGTTTGTTTAGTTTTGCAGGGTGTAAGAAAGACTTCTACACTGGATGAAAAACATTTGATACAAGAGAGGTGGACAATATGCTAACAGGTGGGTATGCAGAGGGCCCAGGAAACCAAGAGTTTACCCCCCAACCACACCCAAATCCTTGTAGAGGAATGACAAAGCACTGTGTGAAGGATAGAACCTTTCTGCTTCTTCATACGAAGGGAGAGGGATGTGGACGAGCTGCCACAGAATTATCTCCCCAAGCTGACAAGGAGCCAAGGCTTCACACAGTTCCATATCCCATATCCCAGAATGGGGCTGCTCCACATTAACCTACTGGGATCCCAGCCAGAAACTAGCAGCATGGTACCCAGCCTGCAAGGCTGAGCCTCAATGGCTCCCCGCAGCCTACACTCTAGGACAGAGGGAAAAAAACAATGCAAACGGCCTTACACTCAGGAAGACTGTAAGACTAGCAGGTACATCTCCGCATGCACGTGTATACAGACACACGCAAACGTGCGTACATGGAAGGATCAAGGCGGCTTAACAAACGGGAGAGGCTCACCAAACTCAAGGGTGTTCTAGCTAGAGCATAACGGAGAGAGAAAAGCAAACCCACAGAGGTCACACAGATACCAAGATAAACTAGACGGAGTCAGACAGTAAAAGGCAAGTGGGCAGCCTAAACCTGCTGAAAATTGGAGAAAGAGGAGAAATGAAATCAAAGCAGAAGAATCCATCCTTATCCCAGACCAAGAAGATGAGGAGGAGAAAAAGAGAGAGCCGAGACAAAGAGACACAAGAGGGGCCAGCCCAGTGGCTCAGTGGTTAAGTGCACACGTTCCGCTTCTCGGCGGCCCGGGGTTTGCCGGTTCTAATCCCAGGTGTGGACATGGTATTGCTTGGCACACCATGCTGTGGTAGGTGTTCCACATATAAAGTAGAGGAAGATGGGCATGGATGTTAGCTCAGGGCCAGTCTTCCTCAGCAAAACGAGGAGGAGTGGCAGCAGATGTTAGCTCAGGGCTAATCCTCCTCAAAAAAAGAAAAAAAAAGAGAGACATAAGAGAAAATGGTCAGACAACATGTACCAGAACTAAACACATGTAAACTCTGCAATTTCAATTTTAGGAATTTATGCTAAATGATGGGTGAACAGTTTCAACTCCAGTGCAGCATTTTTAAACTAGTGAAACACCACAGGGGATTGGGTATAGCCACACAATGGCCTATTTACACAGCCTTTAAGAATGATAGAGTAGAAGATATTTATTAACATGGAAATCTGCTCATGCTACGGTGTTAAATAAGTAAGCTTTAAAAAACATAATTCCAGGTGCTGGCTCCGTGACCGAGTGGTTAAGTTCACGCGCTCTGCTGTGGTGGCCCAGGGTTCGGATCCTGGGTGCGGACATAGCATCGCTTGTCAGGCCACGTTGAGGCAGCATCCCACATCCCACAACTAAAAGGACCTGCAACTAAGATATACAACTGTGTACAGGGGGAGTTTGGGGAGATAAAGCAGGGGAAAAAAAAAAAAAAGAGTGGCAACAGTTGTTAGCCCAGGTGCCAATCTTAAAAACAAAACAAAACAAAACATAATTCCAGGGGCCGGCCCAGTGGTGTAGTGGTTAAGCTTGTATGCTCTGCTTCAGTGGCCCAGAGATTGCAGGTTCAGTTCCTGGGCAGGGACCTACACACTGTTCATCAAGCCATGCTGTGGTGGCATCCCATATACAAAAATGGAGAAGGATTGGCATAGATGTTAGTTTGGGGCCAATCTTCCTCACCAAAAAACCCCAAAGAACAAAAAACCATAATTCCAGGTATGTTAACATATATATATATATTTTTTACAATGAACACATATGCATAATAAAAAAAAGAAAAGAAAAGGATCAGAGGCCTTGAAATAACAAGGAGCTGCACTCACTCGGGACTCCAATGATGCCAGGAGAATCAGGCACTCTGTCCAGCCGGTCTCTACAACCTAGGTGCCCGCCCACCTGCATCCTGCTGTGCAGAAACTAGGGGTATGGCTGAACTCAATAGTTGCTTGAACAATCAAGACTCTGCAGCAACAAATATTTTAGACCGTTCAGGAGCAAGAAGAGTTGTCACACCCAGAAAGCCCAGGTCACTGTTTCTACTCCAAGTCTATTAAGGCAAGACCACATGATTATTTAAAGTAAAGTAACATTTTCTGGGTCCCTATTATACAAGTAACACATCATAAGCTAGGAAAAAAACTGTAAAACATAGAAAAGCAGAAATCAGAAAATAAAAACAATCACAATCCTACCACCACTTGGTGTATTTTCTTTCAGGTCCTTTACTACACACCCAGTGAGAAGAGTACATCTTTTTCTCCATTTATAAAAATGTGATTCCCTTACATAATACTTTACATCTTTTTATTTGATACAGTAGTATCACATTTCCAAATTAACCAATATACTTCTATATAATTTTTAATGGCTATAAGGTAGTTCACAGTATGGGTATACCAGCATTTATTGAATAGATTTCCTATTGTTGAACACTTATGCTGTGTCCAAATTATCAGTAGTACAAAACACACTGCAATGAGCATCCTTGTGTCTAAATCCAGGTGTCTGCTCAACACCCAGACTTCTTATTCTCTGAATTGTGAACCCAAGCTCATTCTCCTAAAGATGGCTGTGGGGCTGGCTTGCCGAGATCAGAAATGTTCCATCATGTTAGCTCCTGAATTCTGATATTTTCCTACTAAAATCATGATTTTGTGGGAGGAGGATCGTATTAGGATTTACAATTATCCTGGATTTAAGTGACATAATTCTTCACAAGCTTTATGTTTAACAAATTCAGTAAACTGATTTCTAATCCCTGATTTTGGAGGTCTCTGTTAAAAATGGAATAAGTCCTGAGAGCTTCGCCAAGATACCTAAGATTCTGCCTAGTACCTGATGAGGATTTTTAGGCTGGTTAATTTTAAAACGGTTTATGATGAGGATTTTTAGGCTGGTCAATTTTAAAACTACAGATGAGAAGCAGGCTCCAAGGAGTGGAGTTTGTTTGTCCCTTTGTTGGGAAACATTTACATTTCTAAGAGAAACCTCTATCTGTGAAGATGCCTCCCTCTCTGTGCCAGGAAGAAGGGGGATGGCCTTATCTCTAGAAACTCTTAATCAATGCCAGAGGCCAGAACTTAAGTTGTTTACTGTCTGGCAACCTCATGTAACTGACCCCGCCCCCCCCCAAATCCTCCTCTGTCTTTAGCTGAGGATAATATTCAAGCGGTGACTTCTGCCATTTACTCAATCTGGTTTGATTCTTATCTAAAAGTTGTGGGACCCCCAAATGGCCGGACCCTACGGGCATTGATACCGTTTTAACTTTTTTACATATTCTTTGTCTTGTAAAGAGATAACTCACATACCTATGCCTTAAATTTAGCTCTAACCCTCAACTTGGGGCAGCAGAGGCTCCAACTGCCCATGGGTCCTATCCCTATGCTATTCCATTCTCTAAATAAAAGAGCACTACTGCCAGATCTTAAGAGTCTAAGAAATCTTTCTTTTGACTCCTCGGCTCACCGACCCCGCATCAGTACCTACCAAAGACACCAAGGGCTGTGACAGCATACAACTGAAGTTTAGCTACTTGAGGCGCCTCAACAAACATTTGGTAAAAAAACTTCCTCTTAGGCTATAAAATCAGGCCAACTGAGTATTGCCTTATATAACTACAAATCCCATGTCCAACTTCCAAGTGATACTATCCAATCAGAAAAACAAGGGCAAATAAAAGAACTGGCCTGATCTCACACAAATCCTCATGTTTTCCCACGGAAGATGGAAATTGATTTTTATAGTACTCAAGGATGCTAACAGTTAATGTACAGATTATTCAGAAGAGAACAATTTCTATATAAGATATTCTCAGCTTTTTGTTCCCCAGTAGTATCTCCAGGCATAAGGCCTTCTACTCAGAATTAATAGGAATCCTTATCTCTAAGTTGCAAACTACTGGGGAGCAGAGATTGTAGTTACATGTTAATTACCTATCTGGTATATTAAGAGATTATAAACTTTTAATAATAACAGCATTAAAACAATGATAATATAATCCCTTACTCTCACTCTTACCTCCTGAGCAATAGAGCACAAAGACTTAAGGACAATATGGTATTTGCCTATCAAGAAGCAAGAGCTCTCTCTAGGTGTTATTTTGAGCCCCAAAAAATTCCTTGTGTGATTGAGAGAGGAAACTCCTTTTGTTGCACATTCTACCACTGTATTTTCAAGCCCCTACTTCACTCTCTCAGAGAAGATGTACGATACATAACTGTGTTCAACCTTTTTCAGCAAGCAAGACAAGCCATGAATGCTAACCAGCCAAGGCCTCTCACCACTGTTTTAGGCTAAGAAAAAACAAGGTTCATCTAGCTGAAGTAACATTTAAAAAAAAATGAGTGTTGACAATACTTTATCAACAATAACGGAGGGGCCAGCCCCGTGGCCGAGTGGTTAAGTTCACGCGCTCTGCTTTGGCGGCCCAGGGTTTCGCCGATTCAGATCCTGGGCGCAGACATGGCACTACTCATCAGGCCATGTTGAGGCAGCATCCCACATGCGACAACTAGAAGGACGCACAACTAAAAAATATACAACTATGTACCACGGGACTTTGGGAGAAGAAGGAAAAAAAAAATAAAATAAAATTCTTCAAAAAAAAAAAGTTGTAATCTTAAAAAAAAACCCAAACAATAATGGAAATAAAAAATGCAAGAAAGATCATTCAGAATCCTCTCTTTTCAAATCTGTTTTTCATTTATCCAGTTCCTGTTTAGTCCTTAACCACATGCATGTATAAGTGCGCATACCTATAATGAGCAGAGATAGAATTTTGTATTTCATCACATTTAACATATCAAATGCTTTTGCATGTTATTACAGTCCTCCCAATCATGCTAGTGTCTGCATATCATGCAGATTTGATTTACCATAAACTACTTAAGTACTCTCCTATTGTCAGCATTTAGATAAAATAACTTCCAATGATTATCTTAATAAAGACTTTCTCTGGGGGTCGCCCCGTAGCCGAGTGGTTAAGTTCGCGCGCTCCGCTGCAGGCGGCGCAGTGTTTCGTTGGTTCAAATCCTGGGTGCGGACATGGCACTGCTCATCAAACCATGCTGAGGTGGCGTCCCACGTGCCACAACTAGAAGGACCCACAACAAAGAATATACAACTATGCACCGGGGGGCTTTGGGGAGAAAAAGGAAAAAAAATAAACTCTTTAAAAAAATAAATAAAAATAAAAGAAAAAAAAGACTTTCTCTTCCTTTGGACAAATTCCCTAGTTTGAAGACGTTAGGTCAAGGGTCTAATATTTTTAGGCTGTTCATTCAACAAATAATATGTACCAGGCTTTTGAAAAGTGATGCCAAGTTACTTTCAAAAAAGGGTCCTAGTGACAATGTATCTATGTACCTGTTCCACTACAGCCTTATGAGAACTGGGTATGACTTTATATATAATTTGTACACAGAAAAATATTTTGCTTTTATTTGTATTCCTTCTATAATGAAATTAAATGTGACTTCATATAATTTACTAATTATAATTCCTCATATAAATTATATCTAAATGATTTTTTGAAGAAGATTAGCCCTGAGCTAATATCTGCCGCCAATCCTCCTCCTTTTGCTGAGGAAGGCTGGCCCTGAGCTAACATCTGTGCCCATCTTCCTCTACTTTATATGTGGGATGCCTGCCGCAGTGTGGCTGGGCAAGTGGTGCGTAGATCCGCACCAGGGATGCGAACGGCGAACACCGGGCCAGCGAAGCGGAACGTGCAAACTTAAGTGCTGTGCCATTGAGCTAGCCCCCTAAATAAATTATTTTGAAATGTTTAATCTATTTGGGATGTGACTGACAGATTGAAAGCAGCCATTTACAGGGTAGAGAAATGCTTACTTCTTTTGTTTTTTTGGTGAGGAGGATTGTCCCTGAGCTAACATCTGTTGCCAGGCTTCCTCTTTTTCCTTGAGGAAAATCGTCCCTGAGCTAACATCTGTGCCCATCTTCCTCTATTTTATATGTGAGACATCACCACAGCATGGCTTGATGAGTGGTGTGTGGGTCCGCACCTGGGATCTAAACCCGCAAACCCCAGCCCGCTGAAGCAGGGCAGGCAAATTTAACCACTATGCCACCAGGCTGGCCCAAGAAAGACTTACTTCTTAAGTGTACCTGAATTTGGCCAGAAGTATATTTAAAGTCTAGACCCATCAAACCACTGCCACCACTTCCACCTCCACCACCACCATTAATTACATCAACAGTTTACAAAGTACATGTTCTAGGCACTGTGCTAACTAATATCTTCTCTTCATGACTCTGCTAGGCGGGTACTATTCTGTCCCTTTCTTTTAAAGGTGAGAGAAGAAAGGCTGAGGAGATACCTGGATTGCCCAAGGCCACAAAGCTAATAAGAAATGGAGCCCAGATTCAACCCATGTTGAGTCCTAATATGCATTTGTTGAATCCAAATATACAAGACAAAAAATGACAACCAAACTCATTGGCATAAATGTGGATATTTCTGACAAATGTTTACAAATCACTCTTCTAGAAAAGAGACCAAAAACTTGGAAACAGACTAAGCTAAGATCTGACCTAAAAAAATAATGGGCAAATCTCTTGCCTTAAGTTTTCACGTCTGTTAACGAGAGTAGGAATAGGCAAGTAAGGAAAACAACCGTTTGTCAAGGGTTCCTCAAAGTGCAGAAATAAGATTTAATTACACCTTGCTAGCTGCTGAACAGGTATTAACCAAGATGCCTACAAGGAAATTCTTCCACATCCATTTAATCTGATGCCCCACCTGTGCCCTGAGTGTGGTTTAGAAAATACAAGGAGGATTCAAACAACTGGTCTCGATTTAACGAGCTGGCAAAAAAAATCACTGCTATAAAGTCCAAGCTAGTGATTCATACAAAAATTGCCTGAGAACTTGTTTAAAACGTCAATTCCTAGGCTTCACTGAAGGAAATTCTGAATCGGTACTGGGAGGAGACCAGGAATTTGCATTTTTAATCATATCTCAAGTGACTGACGCAAGTGGTTCCTGGGTCATGCTTGGGAAACAAAGGCTGAGGTGATCAGAAATCAAATATGCATCAATTTAAAAGAAGGTGGATTGGCAAAGGAAGCCATGCTTAACTCATGGAACATTTTTATTCCTTCAATGACATGGCAGTCATTCAACTGATTAGGCCTAGGAGTGGGGAGGCCAGGATTCTTAAGGAAGAACCCAAGGAAAGCAAGAACCAGCTGAAACAACTACACTGTCTTACGTTAACTTTCTCCAAGTAGTTGGCCTGCCAGGTACCTCCCAGCAAAGCTCTGCTTTCAGCAACCCAGGTTTCCCCATCCTCTCAGGCCTAGAGGGTTGTAGGAAGAGGCCTTAAAATCACCAGGGGCCATGCTGCCAAGCATGTGACTCAATTCTCCAGATGAGAAAGGTGATTAATAACATTATTCATTATTAAAGGCTAGATGTGAACCAAAGGGAAAAGAAAAAAATGATCCAAAGGAGATTTAGTCAGCCTTGCCATCCAACTCCCCTGTTACTGCATCAGTCTCTTTCTCTATAGTTCTTGCCCTGCATCAGCAAAATGTTGCAGCCCAACTGTAATCCTGGATTGAACCCAATTGCCAATTTGGGGTCAGCTTCTTCCTTTTATCTCCTAGATCAGGAAACAAACACAAGAATAGACCCCAGCATAAGGGTCCGGCAGAAAAGCAATACTCCTAGATATTACCAGGAAAAGCTCACGTACGTTTAACTCTCATCTTGAATCAGACCCAGGCATTGCTCCCATTCCAAAAGGAAAACGTGCATATGTCAGCTTGAGAAGAAGTAAAAACCTTGTTCTCTGACTGTAATGCATATCGAGGATCCAGCTAGGAAGAAAGTCTTGAGTACAGGAGTCAGTGTGTGCCTCCTCGTTCACTCTCCAAGATTCCAACCTTCAATCAGACTATCCTTGAAATAAACGGCTCAGAGCACTTAAGAGAACAAATGCCCATCTCAAACTCTGGTTGTCAACTGGGGGCGTAAGGTTTGAAAACGCATGCATTTCATGCATGTGCGCCTGTGTGTACTTGTGCACAGGCCCAACTGTCATTACTGGGGCAGCAGGAGAGGGAGGGTAGGGGGCATTGCCGGCATCCACAGAGCAGAGGCCAGGAATGCAAAATATCCTGCAATATGAGGTAAAGCCCCAGACAACAAAGAAACTACCAAAACGGTATCAACATTCTTGTTAAGAAAAGCTGCCCTAAATAAATTCTTGAATCCGTCCATAGGACTGCTCCTCAGACCCTAACATTCTTTTTTGGGCTTTTTTTGGGTGAGGAAGATCAGCCCTGAGCTACCATCTGTTGCTAATCGTCCTCCTTTTGCTTGAGGAGGACTGTCCCTGAGCTCACACCCGTGCCAGTCTTCCTCTATTAGTTCCTCACGTGCAGAGGGTGACTCAAAGTCCACAATGGACTACACGACCTGGGATTCCTGGGGCCCATACCCATGCTAATCCAAGCAAGGCCTTCCCAAAGATGAAGCCAGGCAGAAAGGGGCAGGAAAAACCAACTCTAGCACCATCACATGTAAGAGGCATAAACTCAGTCCTACTGCTCCTCCTCCTAAAGTCTGTAACATCCATTAGCTTTGCGTAGAACCTTAGCATTCACGAAGTGTTTCCACGATGATTTCCAATCTAGAAATACTTCTGCACACGTGTCCCAGCAGACTGAAGCTGCCAACACAGCAGTTCTATCACTTCCACATCTAAAATCTTCCTCTCAAAAGAGTCAAATATTCTGAAAATAAGACAAAGACTAATTCTGGGATAAACCTGAACATTTCTTACTAGACAGAGAACAACCATAAGCCATTTAAAAATGCTAATTAGGGGCCGGCCCCATGGCCAAGTGGTTAAGTTGGGCACACTCTGCTTCGGTGGCCCGGGTTTGGTTTCTGGTCATGGACCTACACCACTGGCCAGTGGCCATGCTGTGGTGGCATGGTGGCAGCTCACATACAAAAAAAAAGAGGAAGACTGGCAATGGATGTTAGCTAAAAGCAAATCGTCCTCAGGAGGGAAAAAAGCGCTAATTAGCAGGTCACTATCCTAAGCACAAAATATAGATGAATCATACAGATAAGAATCCTATTAACCTGAGATGTACACTGGCCAGGCCCAAGGAATTCTGCAAACATTTTAAAGCATTTCCTAAAAGACTGTAATCCCCTTGGGAAAATAAAACAGTAAGACAAGGGGGAATGAATCAAAAACGTGGTCAGAGCAAAACTCCCACATCATCATATTTTGTTTCCCTGTTTCATGATTTCAGGAATCTGAGTATGTAAACTCAAGGATATAACATTATAGTTTCTTTCTCAACCCTGATATCTCCCATTCCACCCCATCCCCAAAACAAGGCTCCCCAAAATAAAAAAAGTTCTTCCTCCTCTCATCTGGCAGCAAATCTCAGCCTACACTCATCTTGTCTGCTTCATTATGATCCACCATGTCTGTCTGTGAAGTCGGCAGTGTATCTCCGACCGTTACTTTGGGAGGCGGTGAGAAAGAGAAAAGCAGCCCTGACAGCTGGAGTTAACCTGGTACTATCAGCTGGGCCTTGATGTCTTTGTGAAAACAATTAATGTCACAGGAAATTGTCCTGTGAAAGTCCCATTTCCTTAAGCCTTCTCCCAAATTACCCTTACAAATCCTTTCTCACACCTTCCTACTGAGAGGCCCCATGGCTCCCTATGGTGTACATTCTCCCCACCTGCAGTGAGCAAGCCTATCTACTCTAGGTAAGCCCCTGGTAATCTTTGGCTGGAGGGCATCAATAAAGGGGAAATAAGATGCTCATCTGTAAAATTAATACCTCAAACTCTGCACACATTATCACTCTGCCTAGCACCATCCTTCTCCTCAAACTGCCTGCTCTCAAAACACCCGCCTTGTTGAGTTGTTTCTGGCACCCTCCTGGTTTTCCTGACTCCCTGCTCCCCCTGCAGTAGTTCTTCCCGCCCCATAAAGGCAGGTGTTCTCCAAGGTTCTGTCTAGCCCCTCTTTCAACATCAATGGTTCTTACCCCTTTGTTGCTCACAGCACTCCCTTTGAAAATCTCATGAAAACTATGGCCTGCTCCCCACACTGCTCTTCCCCCATCGTGTCCAGGAAATACACATTTAATGAAAGTTTTGCAATTTTAGGGAAGGTGAATGGAACTCAAGGGTGTCTTCTCTACCCTCTCCCACGGTAATATAACAATTTCAATAATTCTTTACCCACATACGACTCCTAAACCACTAACTTTGATCTTTACCCTTCCCCCAACTTCAACTAGTCGAAAGCACAAAACTAAACTCATTTTCTCTTCAAATTTGCTCCTCAATACTCACCTCGCCATCCTTCCAGTTACCCAGGTTAAAGACGTCAGCATCAATTTTGACGTATTCCTCTGAATGGATTAAATCTGAGCATCTCATCATCTAAAGACTCTACGTCTAAGATGACTTACATCTGGCTCCTTAGCCTCTCCCTGCCACTGTCCTGGTTTTGCCCCTCATTACCCTGTTATTCCTTAGCACTAGCATCCTATAACTTCTCTCCCCAAAGCACTACTCCACCCATGTCACTCCCTGCTTAAAATCCTTGGGCCTTGTCTCTGCATCCCCATAGGATAAAATCTTAGGTTGACATTCAAGGGCTTCCACAATTTGACCCTAATAAACCTTTCTAATCTTAACCTCATAACTCTTCCAGACACCTAAAGCTCTTGTCACACTGCATTCTTAATGTTCCTCATAAATGGTTGATACTTTCCCCTATAAACATCCAGATTTCCAGTTTCTCTTCAAAAAGAAAAATGAAAATCTGTTAACACTAGGCTCAAATTCCCACACGGCAAAAACTGGCTGGAGCCAAGAATGCCTTCTCTGGCTCTCTGCAGTCCCCAATACTTCTCACTGTCGTGTGCCTGGCTTATTTAGCTTTCCATTTGGCTCTGCACACAATTTCAGTTTGTAACCCTAAATCAGGGACATGTACCTGCCTATCGTGGTTGCCAGATCCATGTTCCAAATAAGGTTATATTCCCTCTCCTTTAAATGATTTAGTAAAAATATGACTGTACTGTTATTAATGATTAAAAGATAAATTGGCCATCCTTGCTCTTATTTCTGTGCTTACGAGGCCCAGGGAATTGAGGGCGGTTGAATGACTGCCCCTAGTTTGAGCATTACCCCACAGCACAGAGCATTTCCCACGCCAGGAATCAAGCTAGAGAAAAGTTTACAAAATATCTCTGCTGCCTTTTCAGAAGATGACCCACTGCCTTAGCAGAGGTTTCAACACTATGGTCCCAAACCAATTAACTTGGAAATGACCTGGCTTTTTAGTATTTGTGCACACTCAGTTACATGCTGATTAACACCAAACTGGCCAAGAGAAAAACAGCTTCTAACCTACAGGTACATATTAGCAGGTTATTTTAGAATACAAACGGTTGTGGCAAACTTTTCCTACTAAACACATTTAATTCATTTCGTCGACGGTAAAATTTCAATACATGAACACTTAATTTACTATTGAGAGTCCAACATGAACTCCTCCTCCTCAAAATCTTCACATAATATCCAAAGACAGTTCTGTTTAAGTCATTTTCCTTTCTTTCAAACTGAGGAAGTCCCAGGGAGGGCCAACAGCACTGGAAAAGGCTTTGGATTTATCACCACCACTACGATTTTTGTGTAAGATATTGCTAACTTGAAGTATTTCCCAAGATGTACACCTGGTATTACCACTCCCATTTTACAGATAGGAAAACAAAGGCTCAGAAAAGGGAGTCATTTGCCAAATGTCACAAAGTTCAGAGAAGAGCAGTGTTCCTGGTTCCCTGCTTTGGTTCTGGAAGCTAAGCAAAGGAAAACATTAACTATAAAAAGAAAACAAAACAGACTTTGCTTAAGGAGGACATAGGAAGACAGAAAGAGGTGGGTATTAAGAGTAGGTTAAATTATTACTTAACATTATTCTCACCTTCAAGATAAGGTCAACACATTTAAGAAGCAGGAGACTACGATGATTAATTCAGTTTACAATTCAGCAGCATTTGCTGGGCAAAACACTACAATGGTATGTGCGGAGGGTGGAATCAATTCCTCCAAATGGGAGACTCTACTCCAAGTGACAACGACGACAGTTCTCTTAAACCATGAGTGGTGGCCTAAGAGACTAGGAAAAGGAAGTTTTATAGACGTTTGCCACCACTACTTAGTTTTGAAACGCTTCGGTAAGACAAGCAGCCAGGAGGAAATGAAAGCTTGGCCCCAACCACCATGATATTATTTCCTTCCTTAAAATTCATGTTTAAATCTTTGCCTTTGTCCTTTATAAACAAACACTTCTCCTAATACTTAAGACTTTCTTGACCTAGAGTAACCTTCTCTTTTATTGACCCAAGATGTGTTTCTGCCCAGGGTAAACTTATCGAGCCATTATGACATTACTTGTCTATTCACATAGCATGAGGTGAAAATGGAGAGAGCAACTGGGCCAACAATCTACCTTTTCTCACACTTCATTTGGAATCATTTCCCATCTCTAGGCTGTGCCTCCTTTTACCTGTCATTCCTCTGACAGCATGCTATTTGTGCCCTTCTGTTCCAATCACATCCACCACAGCCAATCACAAATTGACTTATTTTATCCATGCCTGTAATGGTGCTGGTTATCCAGCTTACTGATAAATTTTTCCCTTTGTTCACTTATAAACCGTCTTCTAAGTCACTCTATGTAAAAATACTCTGCTACTCATGTCATGCTTAATTTTTCTCTGTTCTGAATCCTTTTCAGGAGGCTACTTTGCAAAATGCAGACATTCACATCCTGAAATATACCACCAGACACACATTCCCTGCCCTTTCTACATATGCCCTGAGCCAGAAGATAACACCTAGGTTTTCACTATCATGCATCCTAAAGGACACAGTAAGCATTATTCTTTCCTAAGTCTTTCCTCTGAGGCCTCTAACTTAAAAAGCAACATAAAAAAAAAAGGAAGCCAAAAAACAAAACCTCTAGAAGCAGCGGCATATCCATATGGCAAGAGACCTACAGAAAGAGAATCCTCTCAAGATTTATCAGAAATGTGAAAACGAGAAAAGGAGCAGAAAAAGAAAGGAAATCATCAATAGATGGGGGGGAATGGAAAGGAGAGTAAGGCAATTTCTTCCCAAAGAAGGAAAAAAAGAGTAAAAAGAGCAGTGAGAGGTTCTAGAGCCCGTGGAGCCATAAATCCAGGATCTAGGAAAAAGTCCGCATCCCCCCAGACACTTACCGTGTTGCATTTTGTGCCACACACCACTTGCCTATGATTCAGCCACTGAGACGCAAACACTTTATTAAGGGTCCCAAGGTGAAACTCTCTCTCTTTCAGAAGACCGGGAAGTTGCTGTGCTGCATAACCATGCAACACTCGGGAGTAGTTGGTTTCATTCTGTAGCCTGACCTCTCGGTTCTTCAGGTAGTACACTAAGGATCTCTTCACTGGGGGGAGTCTTTTCCTTTTGTGAAGTGAGTGATCCCAGCCAAACTGTGGAAAGCAACATGAGAAATCAGGGCTTTGGCTACCTTCCTTCAGAACAAGGGGTCCTACTGTATTACAGAAATCACCAAGAACTCTTCCTGGAGAATTTACATACAACAGAAATATAAATACAATAGAACAGGAATCTCAATCCAGAAAGTCCAGTTGAACTCCTCCAGTATTGAAAAGATGCTGTTCCTAGTCAAACCTACCTATAAGAAGGAAGGACTGAAAGACAAGGGAATGGAAGCCGAAAAGAGGACAAAATGTTTACTAGGCCCTTTAGGAGTGAAGGCTTCAGATCCCCTAAAGCTATCCTTAATAAGGAAAGGAACGAAAGGCAAATGATCACCATAACGACCTGGGCTGCATCTCTACCGAGCTCCCTTCTCCCTCTCAGCCTGAACTCCCCACGGAGCATGGAGGGTGCAGCCCAAGGAGCCAGACTCGGGTCCCAGAACTTTCAGGGACGCACCATCAATGGCTGCCCCTTGTCATCAGGCCCGCGCCCCAGGCAGTTACAAAATTCGAAAAATCAAACACCAACGGAGTGGTAGGCACGGGAAATCAGGCCAAATATGCGTCCAACAAGGTCTTCCCCTCCAAAGAGGGCGGTATAGGGACGATACCTGGGAACTGCTGGTTCTTCTAGGGGTCCAAGGGCCAAAAGACCCAGCTCAAGGCTTGAGTATCCACAGGGAGACTCTCCTAGGAAGACCTCTCGAAGGCGGACTTCACTCTCCCTCCCGGTATCTTCCGGGAGGTTTTGTTCCCGATTCCCCCGGACTTGGGTTTCCCTTCCTCCAAAGCCCAGATTCTGGTTTCTCTTCAAGCCCCATTCCTGGCTGCAGGCAACCCGCGGAATATGCCATGTTTTCAAGTTCTCCTTTAGCTCCTCACTCATCCAGCCTATCTGCTTTCCAATGAACTCCTGAGGGCCCAGCTCTGACCGGGGCTAGAGGCCGGGGCTCCGCTCTGGCCCCCCCACCCCCCTTGGACCTCGGTTCGGGTTCCCTGATCAGCGAACCCTATCCCCCTTTGGGTGCCTCGGCTTTATCACTCGGGACCCGGCCTCTCAGCCCTCACCTGCGGGCCCTGAGCGTCGCTCCCAGCTCCCGGCGAGGCGGACGCCTTCCGCTTCCTGCTAACTGCTTTCCGGGCCATAGTGGGCAGCGCCGCCGCGGCCCCGCAGCCACATGGGGCAGGGGAAGCGAGCAGGAGCAGGACGGCGGGTCATATACTGGGCCCCGGGACCGCGCACCTTAGTGTGCCCGGCCCGGAAAATGGCCCGGACCCGGGGCGGCAGTAGAAAAAGGGGAGGCAGGCAGAAGAGGAGGAAAGAGGGCCAGGACCGAGAAAGGGAAGGGGAAGGGAAGGAGAGGCAGCAACGAGAAGCTGTCGGACGATGGAGTCTGGAAAGGACGGCGAGCAGCTAGAACCAAAACACCCCCACCCATCCCGTTCGCCCGCGCTTCGTCACCCATGCGCAGCCGCACTTCGCACCGCGTCGCCACGGAGACTCCGCCGGGGACTGGAGGGGCGGGGTCTAGGGCTTGCAAGAGAGTTCGCGGCTGTTGTTTAGCCGCCGCCCGCCTTTTTCAACGGTTGTCGGGCAGGCGCTGGAAGTGGGCGAATGGGGCCGAGGGCGTCTGGATTCTGGTCGCCGAGCTCGGATCCCCGCCCGCCCCTCTGCAGGCACCCGGAAGTGAGGACGATCACCCTGCTTGGGGAGGGCACCCCTCCCAGCGCGCGCCTCCACCCGGCAGCCGACACTGCTTATATTCCCTGGAGAGCCGCGCCTCTCCCCGAACCTATCACAAACCGAGTCCTGGCGCTGAGGGCTGGACGCTGGGGGAGGAGGCAGAGCCTACTCTCCCCACCCCCGCAAGTGGAGTGCTGCTCGGGATCCCAGCCCGCAGGGCCGGACTCGCCCGCTGCGGAGAACCTGCCCTGCCGGGTACGACCAGCGCCCCACCTGCCACAGCCTCGGGCCTCCGGCCGCCCTCTCCTCACCCCGGGGGAGCCCTCCGGCTCCATTCTTCACTCAGCCTCCTCCCTCCCTCCGCTGGCCTCCTCCCCTCCCCGACCCTGTCTCCTGCCCTAACCGCACGCAGCAGCCCCTCAATCACCTTTCCCTTAGCTGCGACCTCGCCTCCCTTGAGATTCCCGTGACCCGCCGGCCACGCTGTCTTGGGCTTTATGAACTAGACCTCACGCCGTAATTTGTTTCTTACGTCTCCCATGCAATCCTAAGCTGAGGACTGGAACAGGGGACTGCCACGGCCTGCCTCTCCCTCGGGGCACAGGTTGTGTCTCCATCAAGGCAGATCGGGTGAAATTCTGAACCACAGAGAAGAGAGTGGCCGTTGGCCTGTCAGTCCAGTTAGGGCTGGCATTGGTCATCAGACAAGGGGGCTTCTTCAGGATCACCCTTGCCTCCATTTTCAGAAGATCCTATAGGAATTTTGAGTGCCCGCATCCACTTTCCTTAGGCAAAGAAACCTTTCGAGGAAGCAGGATGCTCTTGCTTGGGGCTGACTGGCCTCAGGCTGTAGTGCCCTGTTACCTGCCGGTCCCTTCAGGCTTCAGGCTGCATACCTCTTGGGAGTTCTGTTGGCCCATCTGAAGTTCTGCCTACAAGGAGATTTGGAGCTGTTTTCCTGGCTGAACCAAAGACCAGGTTGAGAAAGGATCTTCCGCCATTCCAAGTCTGCACTGCCACTAACCCCTAATGCCACCTTGGGAAAGGCAGCCCCATCTTAGTTGGTCAGGCCTGTCCCTTCAGAGACATACACACAGTGAATGGGTCAGACGCGAGTCAACTTCTTTTTTTGAGCCTGTTGTTCCAGTTCTGTCTTGCCTCACAATGCCCTGGATCACCCAGGAGCCCACTGGACAGGAGTGTGGAATTCCTTTGAGAATCTCTAGGCTCCAGCTGGGCTGTGCTTAGATCCTGGTCTCCTCTGCCTGTGTCGGAGGCTGCAGGATCATCTTTGAGGTTGGTACCAAGTATTGGTGAGGAGGTAGAACCACTGGAACTCTCATACATTGCTAGTGGGCATGTAAATTGGTACAAACAATTTGGAAAAATCTATGGCAGTACCTACTAAAGCTAAACATGTGTACCTTATGATCCAGCGGTTCTACTTCAGTTTATAAACCCAACAGAAATGAGTGTTTATGTCCACCAAAAGCTACTTTCAAGAATGTGCGTAGCAGCTTTATTCATAATAGCCCTAAACTGGAAATAGTTCAAATGTCCATCGACAGTAGAAAGGATAAACTGGGGATTCTCTTGATCTCCTCATCTGTTTGGATAATTTGCTATAATGGCTAACAGAACTCAGGGGAATAAATACTTACTTACTATTATCAGTTTATTATAAAGGATATTATAAAGGATGCAAATGGAACAGCCAAATGAAGAGGCACCTAGGGTGAAGTCTGGAAGGGTCCTGAGCACAGGTCCCTGTGGAGTTCAGAGTGTGCCATCTTCCTGGCACATGGATACATTCTCCAACTTGAAAGCTCTCCAAACCCCATAATTTATGGTTTGTATGGAGGTTCCATTACTTAGGCATAATTGATTAGATCATTAGTCATTGATAATTAACTCAATCCCCAGGCCCTCTCCCCTCCTGAGAAGTTGGAGGGTGGGGCTGAAAGTTCCAACCCTCTAATCATATGGTCGGTTCCTCTAGCAACAGGCACCCATCTTGCAGCTATCTAGGGACCCAACTTGAGTCACCCGGTTAACATAAACTCAGGTGTGACTGAAAGGGACTTATTGCGAATAACAAAAGATGCTCCTCTCACCGTTATCACTTACTAAATTACAAGAGTTTGAGGAGCTCTTGTGCCAGGAACCAGGGACAAAGACCAAATAAATGTATTTTTTATTATATCACAATATCACAGTAATATAAGTCAGAATAGTAATTACTCTTGATGGTTACTAACTGAAAGGAAAACCCAGGGAGGAGTCTGGTATGCTGGAAATTTCTCTATCTTGATCTTGGTGGTGATTATACTAATGTATGCATATGTACATTTAAGATTTGTGCAGTTTATGTAAGTATGCCTCTATATAGAGAAATAAACACTTAAAATTCTTTCACCTGGGTTCTTCCTCTATACTTTTTTTTTTTTAGGACAATTCGCCCTGAGCTAACATCTGCTGCCAATCCTCTTTTTGCTGAGGAAGACTGGCCCTGAGCTAACATCTGTGCCCATCTTCCTCTATTTTATATGTGGGACACCTGACACAGCATGGCTTGATAAGCGGTGCATAGGTCCATGCCTGGCATCCAAACTGGCGAACCCCAGGCTGCCTAAGAGGAGCATGTGTACTTAACCACTACACCACTGGGCCGGCCCCTTGAAAACGTGAATATTTTAATGCTGAAAAAATAATTCAGCAAAAGAACGTGCCACAATCTATTAACTATTTCATTATGGTGGATTTTAGCCTGTATATCAGGCAAAGTTCTCCAGAGAAAAAGAACATATATGATATAGCTGTCAGAAAGAGAGAGGGGCTTACCTGGTGGATTAGTGGTTAAGTTTGTGTGCTTGGCTTCAGTGGCCCCAGATGTGCGGGTTTGGATCCTGGGCATGGACCTACACACTTCTCATCAAGCCATGCTGTCGTGGAGTCCCACATACAAAATAGGGGAAGGTTGGCACAGATGTTAGCTCAGCAACAATCTTTCTTACCAAAAAAAAAAGAGAGAGAGATTTGTTTCAAAGAATTGGCTTACATGATTGTGGAGGCTGGCAAGTCTGAAATCTGTAGGGCAGACTGGAAATTCTCAGGCAAGAGCAATGTTACAGTCTTGAGGCAGGATTTCTTCTTCCTCAGGGAAACCTGTTTAGCTCTTAAGGCCTTTCAGCTGGCCCACCAACATTATCAAGGGTCATCTCCTTTACTTAAAGTCAACTGATCATAGAATTAAAAAAAATCTTTCCTGGGGCTGGCCCTCTGGCCGAGTGGGTAAGTTCGTGCACTCCGCTGCAGGTGGCCCAGTGTTCCGTTGGTTCGAATCCTGGGCGCGGACATGGGACTGCTCATCCAACCACGCTGAGGCAGCGTCCCACATGCCACAACTAGAAGGACCCACTACGAAGAACATACAACTATGTACTGGGGGGCTTTGGGGAGAAAAAGAAAAAAATAAAATCTGGAAAAAAAAAATTCTTAACTTTAAGATATAATTGACATAGAACATTGTGTAAGTTTAAGGTATACATTGTGATGATTTGATATCTGTATAAATTGTAAAATAATTATGTAAGGTAGTAGAAAATATATATATTGTTCTCTGGCCCTGGTTCCTGGCACAGAGCTCCTAAAACCCTTGTAATTTCCTAAGTGATAGGAGCACCGGGAGCATCTTTTGTTCTCATATTTGTTCTTTGACCCCACTTCCTGGCACAGAGTTACTAAATTCTTGGAATTTCCTGGGTGATAGCAGCATCTTTTGTTTTAATGAGATGACTCTTGGTGGCTCCTGGATGGGGGCTGGTCACCAGAAAGACCAAGCCATGATTAGAAGTGCTCCAAAGTACTGGACTGGAGCCAGTCTCAGTGCTTAAAACCAGCAGCTGAGTAAGGTAAGGAGGCTGAAACAAGCCGCTGCCCTCTGCTGCCTGGGACTTGAGTTTTTGTAGCTCTCCATACTCGGGAACCAGGTGGACATAGACACAGCCTCTGAACCAAGATCTGTGCCATCCTGTGCAAGGCCGTGACTGGATCCACGATGTCTGCTCTCTTCCCAGAGCAGGAGTCCCCAGCAGACCAGGTAAGACCTGGCTCCAAACTGGGCACCAGAAGAGGGATAAGGAGGAATGAGAGCGTTGAGAAGAAAAAGAAAACAAAAGAAAACAAAACAAACAGCAGGGGCCAGCCCAGTGGTGTAGTGATTAAGTTCACGTGCTCTGCTTCAGCGGCCTAGGGTTCGCAGGTTTGGATCCCAGGCATGGACCTAGCACCACTCGTCAAGCCACACTCTGGTGGCATCCCACATAAGATAGAGGAAGATTGGCATAGACGTTAGCTCAGTGAGAATCTTCCTCAAGCAAAAAGAGGAAGATTGGCAACAGATGTTAGCTCAGAGCCAATGTTCCTCACAAAGAAAAAAAAAACTAGCAAAACTTCCCACTCCAAGATGAGTTTGCAAGTAAATTTCCTAAATTCATTAAGAAAATTAATTGTAGAAAAGACAGATCTCTTCAGCAAAAACTCCATAATCAGGAGAGTAATTCTTTCCAGATAAATGAAAGTAAAAGAACAATCCTTAAAATACTTTAACATAAGTATGCTTTGGCTCCTCAAAGGAGTAAAGGAAGAACAAGATATTGAATAAAGCATAAAAAAGAATAAGAAATTGTGAAATAAAAACAGGCAAAAATACCAAAGAAGATATACAGATGGCCAACAGGCACATGAAAACATGCTCAATATCGTTAACTATCAGGGAAATGCAAATCAAAACTATAATGAGGTATCACCTCACTCCTGTCAGAATGGCTATAATTAACAAGACAGAGAGGATATGGAGAGAAGGGAACCCTCATGCACTGCTGGTGGGAGTGCAAACTGGTGCAGCCACTATGGAAAACAGCATGGAGATTCCTCAAAAAGTTAAGAATAGAACTACCATGTGATCCAGCTGTTGCACTGCTGGGTACTTATCCAAAGAATGTGAAAACAGGAATGTTTAAAGATACATGCACCCCTATGTTCATCGCAGCATTATTCACAATAGTCAAGACTTAGAAGCAACCTGGGTGCTCATCAAGGGACAAATGGATAAAGAAGATGTAGGGGGCTGGCCTGGTGGTGCAGCGGTTAAGTTCGCACGTTCTCCTTCTCGGAGGCCCCAGGTTTGCCGGTTTGCATCCTGGGTGTGGACATGGCACTGCTTGGCAAAAGCCATGCTGTGGTAGGCATCCCACGTATAAAGTAGAGGAAGATGGGCACGATGTTAGCTCAGGGCCAGTCTTCCTCAGCAAAAAGAGGAGGATTGGCAGTAGTTAGCTCAGAGCTAATCTTCCTCAAAAAAAAAAAGAAGATGTGGTACATATACACAATGGAACACCACTCAGCCATAAGAAAGGATGACATCCGGCCATTTGTGACAACATGGATGGACTTTGAGGGTATTATACTAAGTGAGATAAGAGGGAGAAAGTCAAATACTGTATGATGTCACTCATAAGTAGAAGATAAAAACAATGACAAATACATATAGAAACAGATTGGATTGGTGGTTACCAGAGGGGAAGGGTGGAGGGAAGAGGGTGAAAGGGGTGATTAGGCATATGTGTGGTGATGGATTGGAATTAGTTTTTGGGTGGTGAACATGAGGTAATCTACACAGGAATTGAAATATAATAATGTACACCTGAAATTTATAAAATGTTATGAACCAATGTTACCGCAATTAAAAAAAAGGCAAAAAGAAAATATGAACAGGTGTATATAAAAGTCAATCAGGGGCCAGCCTGATAGCATAGTGGTTAAGTTCACGTGCTCCTGTTAGGTGGTCCGGGGTTCGCAGGTTTGGATCCCAGGCAGGGACCTAGCAGTGCTCGTCAAGCCATGCTGTGGCAGTATCCCACATAAAATAGAGGAAGACTGGCACAGATGTTAGCTCAGCAACAATCTTCCTCACATACACACACACAAAAGTCAATCAGTTTGAGGACATATGTTAAAACCACCACAATAGCTAATAAATACTGTGGTGGTTTTAATAATGTTCACAAATTCTTTGATACTCCTCCTTCCAGGAGGTGGAGCTTAATTTCTCTCTTCTTGAGTGTAGACTGGACTGAGTGACTCAGTAAGTGACTCTAACGCATAGAGCAGGGAAAGGGAAAATGGTAACTTTACAGTAGAGAAACCTGGCAGACTCCACCTTAACCAGGTGATCAAGGCTGACTTCAATAATATGAAGTCAGATTGATATTCCATACTCCCTGATGTGATGTGATGAGAAGGGCCACTCACCTCTGTGGCATTCTTCCCCTAAATCTATAACTCAGCCTTACCAGAACTTTGGGAGATAGGCAGAAGTTTACAGCAACCTCATGACTGCCTAACCAGGAAAAAGGCCACTGAAACAGAGTAGGAGATCTTTGTGATTTTTAACTTACTCCAGCCCCACCCTCCTCACTGGTGAAGCAGCAGGCTTAAAGATGGCAGCCCATGTTCCTGGTGTGGGTACCTGCTTCTGGAAGAAGCAGAGTGGATCTTGTTCCAAATAGAGTGTGTCTTTTTGACCCGACTGGGATTTCCCTGCGGGACTGATGCAACCAGCTTCCCTTTGTTTCACCTCACTTGGAGCTCTGTCAGGACAGAGAGGCTACACAGAGGACTTTGCCTAAAAACATTGAACGGCAAATCAGCCGACTGCTGCTGCCTGGGACAGACAATAGACACACCAAAAGCCTGGGAGGGAAATCCAGAGAGTGAGATATGGGGGGCAAGAAGGGCTTTGAAAGGTTCCTGTGTGTACTGGGGAATCTAGAAAGCCACGGACGTGGGAGGGGAAGGAGCATGCTGACAGGAGAACTGAGAAGACAGAATCCTTCCCTTCTGGCTGACTTTAGGCTCAGGGCCAGCAGGAAGTGGGGGTTAAGGCAGAGTTGAAAACAACCCGGCTAAGCATGGAAGGAGAGATCCAACACAGATAACTGCAAAGACCTGTAGATCGTTTTTTCCTTTCTGCTCCTTTTTTTTCTCCCTTCCTTTCCTCCAAGCATTTAAGGAAATCTCTGTCAAACTATAATTTAAAAATGTGGTTATATAGGGGAAAGTCCTTGCGTTTAGGAAATAAATACTGAAGTATTTAGGGGTTTCTCATTTTCCAACATTCTAATGATACTTCCAACTTATTCTCAAAAGGTCCAGAAAAGAAAAGAAGGTTCACTGATTTAGAAATCATTTCTTAGGCCCTACGGTGCGATAGGTATGGTGGACAGCAGAGATCTGACTTGGACCTCATTCTTGCCCTCAAAGAACTCACAGACCAGTAGGGGAAAGAATCTAACTAAAATACCAGAAAGTCTAAGGGCCATAAGAAGTGTGAAAAGGACCGTGGGAGCTCAGTGGAGGAAGAGGATCAGGAATGGCTTCTTAAAAGAGGTCACATAATTCTTGAAAGATGTAGCGGTTCTCAAGGGAGAGAGAGAGGTAGAAGCCAGCTTTGATTGGAAAGGTGAAAGAGAGTGACTGCTAATTATTCCTCAATATACCCATCTTTCAGTTAGTAACAGACCACCCTAAGTTTAGCTGGGTGCTTGGCAGTCAGCTATACCCATTTTTAACTTGTCTTACAGCTAGGTGTGACAACATGACTACATTAGGCCAAAAGGGAAGTGATGTTGGCAACTCTCACATCACGTCTTTAATGGGAAACATCTTGCCCTTCTCTTCCTGTCTTTAGGATGTAATAATGGCGAGTCAACTTTGACCCTATGGATGAGTGTAACAGCATGAGTGGAATAACCAGATGGACAGAAATGAGTCCCAGGAGGACCTTGGGGAACAGAGCCCCTGACCAGCCCTGCTTGGTCGATCAGCTCAGACTTTTACTTTTAGGAGAGAAACAGAACTTCTACCTTGATTAAGCCACTGATGTTTTTTTCTCCCTAAGACCCCAGTACATAGTTGTATATCCTAGTTGTAAGTCATTCTAGATCTTCTATGTGGGATGCCACCACACTATGGCTTGATGAGCCGTGTGTAGGTCTGCGCCCAGGATCTGAACCGGCAAACCCCAGGCCGCCAAAGTGGAGCACACGAATGTAACCACTCATTCATGGGGCCAGCCCCCGCCACTGATATTTTCGTCTTTGTCTAGTCAATATCCTAACTAAAAAAGCAGAAAGAAGAGAAGAAAAGCAACGAGAATATGAAACCTACTTAGAAACCCAAACTCTCTGTGTCTTTTCTTCTTTTTTCCTTCTCTTCTCTTCTAATTCATCCTCCTTTTCCTGTAGTTACACATAAGTGTACACACATACACACGTTTGTACCTCCATATCCCACTGGTTCCAGATTTTTAATTCCAGACATATCAATGGACTCATATCTTCTGTGCTTGACCTGCTTAATGCAGACTCCAGTGAAAGAGGCCTAAGGATGGAAACCATGTCGCCCCTCAGAGGCTCTCCCTGAATGTAGTGAGGCAGTAAGCATCTGGCTGGGAAGTGGACAGGCATGTCTTCTTGGTCACAGTGGGCAGAGGGAATTGCCTTCTTTGTATAATTGAATCTATAGGGAATAGAGAAGCTGTAATGCTCCTGGGAAGCTTTCCATATAGGGCATTTTGAGGAAATCTTCAATGTGAGAATCACAAATGCCTAGTGTTCCCTTTTTCCATCAAAACTTCTAACTTCTCTATGTTACCTTACAGGGTATTGTAAGTATTGTTTTGGTCTTCGTGGTATCCATGTTCTTGGTAACAGAGTCCTGATTTTTGCTCTTAATTTTAGTTCACGTGGTTTGGCCTGGGGCTGACCCAGCCATTTGACTCTAGGATTGGGTGTGTGATCTAGTTCTGGCCGAAGTTGGAGGTATTGGGAAAGAGGCTCTCGTAACATTGGGGTTACTATACGAGAAGAATACAAGGCTGGAGCTGCTGGGATCCTTTTGCCATCCCAAGGTGGGAGCCTATCTAAGAATAAAGTCAACACTGAGGGAGACAGAACCAAGAGACAGAAGCCAATGATGACTTTGTCTGGGAACCTCCTGCAGTTTGAGTAGAGTCTCTGTCTCGCACCCAACACGTTTTGACAATCCACAGGGGATATCAGACCATTCGTCAGCTCTGTAGGTGACCCTTTCACAGATGTTATGCTTACTCAGGTGTTTCTTTATAAAAAGTTTGCCTTTGCTCCATCTCATTCCAGAAAGTATTGTTGGTCCCTTCCAGTAAGAAGTTCCCTTCTTAGTGATTGTCTATTTTGCTGTGTAGGAAAAAGGGCACCAACTGGAATTTAGGGTTCTTTTTTTTTTTTTAAGATTTTTAAAATTTTTTTCCTTTTTCTCCCCAAAGCCCCCCGGTACATAGTTGTATATTCTTCATTGTGGGTCCTTCTAGTTGCAGCATGTGGGACGCTGCCTCAGAGTGGTTTGATGAGCAGTGCCATGTCCACACCCAGGATTTGAACCAATGAAACACTGGGCCGCCTACAGTGGAGCGCGTGAACTTAACCACTGGCCACGGGGCCAGCCCCTAGGGTTCTTAATCCTACCTCCACCACTTACTAACAGTGAGACTCTGAACAAATCAGAGGAATCAGTCCAAACCTTGGTTTCTTTATCTGTTAAAAGGGTATACAATTACTTACATGCTATTGTATAATATGGAGGATCACATAAGATCACATATAGAAATTGTAAAATGCCTTAAACATGCTCAAAATTATTGTAAAATGGACTTCAGGATCTAGTGAGGTCCTTCTTCCTTTCCATAGCCTGATTCTGATGTGAAATTTGTGGTGGAGTGGAAAGGACATGGCCATATCACCCTCCAAAGATTCTACAAAATTACTCTTTTCTTGTGAGAGTGCACATCTTCCTACATCTTAGCCAACACTGAGTATTATCAATTTTTAAAATATTTCCTAGTCTGACAAAAGCAATTAATTGCTATATTTTAACCTTGTGAGTGGTGCTTCCAGACAGCTGGAGATGTTTTTAAAAATCTTCCAAGCCAGCATCCCAACGCCAGCACAAAGAAGAGAGCAGCAACTGCTCTTCTCCCAGTCTGGCACCAGCTGGTTGCTCAGCGTGGTCGTTAGATAAAGCAGTTGGCTAGAGGCCTTTACAAGCTGTTGTGGCAACAGAAAAGGACACCCACTTCTGCCTTATTTGTTGTGTGAATGAGCAAACACATGCCCCCAGTGAAGCTGTTAAATCATGGCCCAATAATCTACATCTCTTCAAATCCATTTCAGTCCATGCTTGGTACCTTCTGAAATCATTGCATCATCCAGTTCAACTTCCATCTCCCTGGAGCGAGTATCTGGGGTGAGGGACCCACTCATACGTTAAAATATAAAAGAACGATTAGGGGAGAGGATGGATAAAATCATATTCTATTCCATTTTACAACCCTTATGCTTTTCAAAGTACTATGACTACACCATCACAGCCTTTCAAAAACCCTGAGAAGCAGACAGTATCATCCCCATTCTACAGAGGAGGAATTTGAGGCTCAGAGAGGTAAGGCAATTTGGGAAAGCCACACAGTGAATTAGTGGCAGAAGCAGGACTAAAACCATATCAATTGCCACCCGATCCAACAGTCTTTCCCCTATATCACATTGTTTGAGACGTCATCACCTCTCTGGTGGTGAGATCAATACTCACAAAGGCCCATTGCACTCTAGGAAGTTCATTCTAGGCACAGGTAGCTCTGTTAGGATCATTTATCCCTCTGAACCTTTGTAAAGCCTCCTCTCCTTGGCCAGAGCCAAGGGGTGTCTCTTACACCACATCCTGTACACCTGTCACCGTGAGTGTATAGTCAGTGCTAGTGACAAAGGGTTCCCTCACCCTTCACAACCAATTAAGGATGGGGTCAGAATCAAGCGGTGATCACTATCCCAGCCTCCCAGGTCAAGTCTTAACATTAATGAGCATGTTGATAATGGAGCTTTTCTACTATTAACGGGAATTCAGCAGAAATAATCAGCAAGAACCCATAAGAGGGAAATTTCTAGCCACAGCCAAGAGATCATATTTCAGCCAATTCTCCTTAATATATGAACCAGATGAGAAAGAGTGGCGGCCAGAGGAAGAGGCAAAGGAAAAAACACGATGGAGGAAACCCTAAAAGAAGGAGATGAGAAACCCTAGTGCTTCTGGGAAGGAATGTCAAGATGTAGCACTTTGCTCAAGCAAAGATTCAAAGGGCCTTTCACATCTTGTATGTCTGCCTGTCTGTCTTTTTCTTTCTCTCTCTCTCTCTCCATCCTTCCCTCCCTCTCTCTGTCTTTTATATTTTTTTCTTTCCTTTTTTTTTTTTTTTTTTTTAGTAGTCTGGCTATACAGGGATTAAAAAATGCTGCGGATTTAATTTCTCTAATTACTTGGAAGACCATCTGTGCCCTGTTTTGACACATGAGCACCTGCTCTGGAGAAGGAACCACGTGCTAATCGGTCCACTTCTCCCTTTCTCCAGCCTTCCCCACTCCCCATCCCCTACCATCTGGCCATGGGATCACTTTTGTCAGAGAACAGGGCTGGGAGATGGAGCTCTCAGCAGACATCCTCTCCACCCAGCTGTGCCCCAATACCCTGGGGACTGGCAAACATCAGAGGACCATTTGACTCACTCACTCTTGGCCACCAACCAACATCCGGGAGGTGCATCTGGGTGGAAACCTACTCTGGCTAAAGGAGTGTTTTTTCCCCGCCCCGTGGAGACTGGCAGCATTATCTCCCTTTTGCAGACCTGACTTAAGTTCAAACCTGAGTCGTCAGGGTGAGCCTGGGAACATCTTTTCTGCACTTAATACAGGTTGATGACATTACAGCAGAATTCTAGTAAGGATAGTATATTGATTTGGTTCAAGTTTATTCTCTATAATGAAAAATCATGAGCAAAAATGGATTTTTCAGATTCCTATTTACCATCTAGAATGAGACTAATTGTGGGCTGTTTGAGAAGAGGAGGAAGTTGGTTTAAATTACCATTCCATCTTTTTTTTTTTTTGACATTCAGCAATTTCCCTTTGATTTCATCTACTCCTCCCTGCTCTTCCAAGAATATAGGGAAGAAAGAAAACAGAGCTAAAGATGAGGGCCAGAGGAGTAGAAAAGGAAGAAAGTTGCCTCAAAGGGTGGCCCACTTTTCTCATCAACTTCTCTCACGTGTATGTCACGGTTCACTCTCACCAGCCATTTCCCAGACTGATCTACAGCCCACCTCCCCACCCCCAGCCTTCCAGAAGCTCCTTTCTTTTCTGGAATAAGCCACACCTCTCGGTTCAGAGCTCAGGGCTGGTCGTCGGACACAAAGTCCATTAGGTGGAACCTTGCTCTTCTGTGTTTTATAAGAACTTCTTAGTGTTTCTGAGTGTGATGCCCTCAGAGAACCAGCGGGAGCTCAGAGTTTTTCTCTCCAATCTCTCTCAAGAGTTGGAAATGTGTCTCCTTTTCCTGGTAGATCTTCTGTCCTGAGTTACAATCAGGAGAGTTCCTGTCACCTGACAGACAGGCTGTCTGAGAGCCTGGAGGTACAGGGGCAAGGACCGCTGAGGTCCAAGGACTCAAGGTCTGAAGCATTCCGTATAGCGCTGTACAAATGCAAACTTTAGGGAATAATTTTAGGAAGTGATTTGGACAGAATTTAGCTCTCTGCTTTGCCAGTGGAAGCAGAGATCAGAGTCAGAGGGGCCTTCAGACATAAGCAAATCTGACTCTGTTATTATGTAGATGAGGAAACTGAGATCACCCCCTCTCACCAAGAGTGGTTGGCAATGTGAGGGTCCTCAAGCCTCCAAGCAAAAAGGGCAGGAGAGGTCCAGATAGGTAGTGTGGGGTAGTGGTTTGGAGCTCCAGTTTTGGAGTCAGATGGACTTGGGTTTGAAAGCTAGTGACGCTGGGCAATAACTTCCGCTTTCTAAACCTGTTTCCTTCGCTGTGAATTGAGATTAATTAATATTGTCTACCTAATGGGATTATTAAGATAAATAAATGCAAAGATAGATATAAAACACTAAGAATATATTAAGCGTTTGAAAAAACGGCTAATATTATATGTTTAATTACACCATGCTTTTTTTTCTTCTTCTAGCCAATGACAGAGGAAACAGAGGAAACAGGAGGCCACTCACTTCCAAGGGAGACCTGGCTGCTCTGCAGGCCTAAGTGAGGTAGAATATCCAAGCTAGTCAGGAGGCCCAGGGCAAGTAACTATCTCTTCTTGCTGATGAGAAAACTGAGGAATAGTAGACATTCAATCTTCTACCCGGTAGCATAGGGTGGTGTAACAGAAAGAGCATGGGTTTTGAAAGCAGGGTTTTGACCTAAGTTCAAATGCTGGTTATGCTTTTAGCTGCTTTTTGATCTTGGGCAAATTCCATTATATCTCTGAGCTTTTCTGAAAGATGTCAGTACCTATCACATAGGGTTATGGTGAGGAGGAAATAAGATGATGTATGTGTATGGCAAACTCATGCTAAGTTGTGGTGGAATCTATTGTTTTCGCCTGTTCTAGTATCTAATTACCCTTTGTCTAGTAGCATATTTTGATTTTTCTTTGGGGAACTACCCTTCCTTGCTGCATACTCTACTGGTGGCTCTATCATCAGGGTGCCCTACTGCTGAGGCCAGGTGGGCATACGACGCAACTTTGGCCAGCGAGACCCTTGTTTCCTATCATTTGAATCCTTTGCAGAGTGAAACAGATGGAAAGTGGTTGGAGCTGATTCATCCCAGGGGCACCATGAGGAGACCATCCAAAAGTTCCTGTCATCAGATCCCTGGAGCCACTGTATTCTTGTCTTTTCTAAGGCCCAGTGGTGCACTTGTCCTTCCAATGACTTCTTCTTTTTTTTAATGACTTCCTTTTTCTATATCACATTAGCCAGAGTTAGTTTCTGTTACCTGCAACCTCTGAACCTTAATTGCTGCACGAATGTTTGATAAATGTTAGTTCTCTCTTGTCTGCCTACCTACTCCCAGCCATCTCCCATACTCTCATACCCCCATGCATTTAGAATATCCCAGTGTTTCAGGACAACCTGAACAGTGGACTTCTGTTGTACTTGGGCTGGAAATAGGTCTAGACTGTCGATTCAGTTGATGTTGCCAATCCATCAGCAAATCTTATCAGCTCTACGTTTAAAATATGCAGAATCTGATCACTTCTCAACTCTTTCCTCCACTACTCCACTAGTGTAAGCCGCCATCATCTCACCTAGACCACTGGAATCATCTCCTAACTGTTCTCCGTGTTCTCATTCTTGCCCTGTTATGATCCATTCACCACCCAGGAGCCAACACGATCATTTTCAAAGATAAATCAGATCATGCCACATCCCAGCTCTCGCCCCTCCAATGATTTCCTTTCACATTTTAAATAACATCGAAGTCTTTCCATGACCTTACAAGACTCTGCGTAACCTGGCTCCTGGCCACCTCTTCGACTTCATCCCCTTCCTCTCTCATCCTCCCTCACTGCTCTTCACCAACCTTGGCCTTGCTGCTCCTTGAACACACCAAGTGGGTTCTGGACTTAGACCTATGCACTTGCTGTTCCCTAGGTGTCCCCCTCCCCGTGTATTTGCATGAGTCGTCACTCTCTCACTAGCACATAGTGGATGCACAAGAGATAGGTACTTGTTGAATTCATGAACGGATAGATTTCTTTTATTTATTTATTTACTTTATTTTTTTCTGAGGAAGATTAGCCCGAGCTAACATCCACCACCAATCCTCTTCTTTTTGCTGAGGAAGACTGGCCCTGAGCTAACATCCGTGCCCTTCTTCCTCTACTTCATACATGGGATGCCCTCCACAGCATGGCTTGCCGAGCATCGCCATGTCCGCACCTGGGATCCGAACCAGCGAACCCCGGGCCTCCAAGAAGTGGAACGTGCAAACTTAACCGCTGCACCACTGGGCCGACCCCTAACACACACTTTTAAGTACATAGTTTGATGAGCTTTGACAGATATACTCCTGTAACTGCCACCACAATCAAAATATAGAACACTTCCATCACCCTGGAAAATTCCCTTGTGACCCTTTGCAGTTTCCACCCACCCCCGCCCCCCATAACTACTGATTTGCTTTCTATCACTATAGGTTCATTTTGCCAGTTCTAGAATTTCATATAAATAGCATCATATAATATATACTCTTTAATCTTACTTCAGCCAATATGTTTTTTTTTGTTTTGGTGAGGAAGATTGGCCCTGAGCTAACATCTGTGCCAATCTTCCTCCACTTTTGCATGTGGGGTGCCACCACAGCATGGCTTGATGTGCAGTTTGTAGGTCCACTCCTGGGATCTGAACCCACAAACCCTGGGCCGCTGAAGTGGAGCACGTGAACTTAACCACTATGCCACCAGGCTGGCCATCATCCAATATTTTTTTTTCAGGTTTATCCATATTGTTGTAAGTATCAGTATTTCATTGCCTTTTTATTGCTGAGTAGTATTCCACTGGCTGGATACCACAATTTGTATATCCATTCATCTATTGATGAACATTTGAGCTGGTTCTAGTTTTTTTACTGTTATGAATAAAGCTGCTAAGAACATTCATGTGTAAGTCTTTTTATGGACATGTTTTCATTTCTCTAAGAGAAATATCTGGGAATGGAATTGCTGGGTCATGTGGTAAATGTACATTTAACTTGATAATAGACAGACTTCAAGTTAGCTAATTCTTTCTTCTGCCAATTCAAATCTACTGATGAGCCCCTCTAGAAAATTTTTAAATTTCAGTTATTATACTTTTCAACTCCAGAACTTCCATTTGGTTCTTTTTTATGATTTCTATCTCTTTCTTGATATCCTCTAAATTAATGTGAAGTTGTCATCATACCTTCCTTCACTTCTTTAATTGTGGTTTCCTTTAGTTCTTTAAGCACACTTAGCCACTTTGAAGTCTTTGTTGGTTAAATCTGACATCCGGTCACTCTCATAGACAGTTTCTGTTCCCTGCTTTTTTCTTTTTTTGGCTCTCTTTTTCTGACCACACTCAGCTGTTAAACTCCATTAATTGTCTGCTGATTGCTCTATTTTTCACAATGCTGGGGCATAAATTGTTTCACAGGGTAGTAATCTAATCAAATTTGGACTCCTTCGAAGGGGTAGTTCCTCAGGTCAGTGTTTGAGATTTGTTCTAAGCCCAGGAAGGATCTTTCCAGTTATCTCTTTCCCTATTTCTCTCTAGCATACTAGCAGGCCAGTATCTGAGCCTATTGTCAATGAATCTATCAGCCTCCCCCCAGTTGCCTTTTGCCATAACTTCCAGTGGTTGTAAGAGCACTCTTAGGCTTGAATTTCTCTATACTCAGTTGCAAATGAAGTCAGTTCCAATAGGGAGGAATTGGAACTCACTGTTCTGTGACCTGCTTCTCCCCTGGTCAAAATCTCTGAGCCCCTTCTGTGGTGCTGGGGGGCAGGGACAATGGTGCATTTCTCTCTGAGTGCTATCTCCACTTTCTGAGTTCTGTGCTCGCTGGATGAGGGGAGGAAGCAGGTCCAGGTCACCCTGACTTACGTCTCCGCCTGGAACCCCTGCCTGTAAGCCACAAGGGCAAGGTGGGTCCCAGTATTCTCACCTGCACTACGCCCAATGAGTCGGGCCTGGGCTGCAGAAGCCCACCTCTTGGCTGCCCTCACCCAAAACTTAGCCTCAGCAACGGGTAGCTGGGGCCAGAATGTGAAATGCTGATGTATTGTCCCTTCCAGAAAGATAGCCCCCTGACTGGGAACTGCGGGTGTGGTGGGGCGTGGTGGCAAGGGAGCCTTGCGTTCTTGGCTGTACCAGTCTGGAGTAGAGTTTTTGTCTCACCTAGCTTGGGGTGGGGGACAGAGAGTGAGGTTCTTGGTTTAAATACCACAGACGGTCTAAATTCTTACTGAGTTTTAGTGGATTGTCCTGAATAAATGTTTCTTCATTGCTTTATGCTCTTAGGGACATTTCCAGAGAATTTAAATGTTTTCTGTTTTTTTAAAGATCTAACATCTGTTGCCAATCTTTTTTCTTTCTTTCTTTCTTTCTTCTTCTTCTTCTCCCCAAGGACCCCCACTGCATAGTTGTATATTCCAGCTGTAGGGCCTTCTAGTTGTGGCATGTGGGACACTGCCTCAGCATGGCCTGATGAGCAGTGCCATGTCCACCTCCAGGATCCGAACTGGTGAAACCCTGGGCCGCAGAAGCAGAGCACACAAATTTAACCACTCGGCCACAGGGCCCGCCCCGTATATAACCATTTTTAAATGTGTTATTTTTCCTTCATTTTTGACAGATGTTTTTCCTGAGTAGAGAATCCTAGGTTGCCACTCAACACTTTATCAATGTCATTCCATCGTCTGGCTTGCATAGTTTCAGATGAGAAGTCTTTGATTTTTCTTATATTTATTCCTGCATATTTTCTTTTTCTTTTCTTTTTTTTTTTTTCTTGACTACCTTTAAGATTTTTCTGAGGCTGGTCTTGTGGCATAGTGGTTAAGTTCATGTGCTCCACTTCAGCGAACTCGGGTTGGCAGGTTTGGATCCCAGGCATGGACCTAGCACCGCTCGTCAAGCCGTGCTATGTCAGCATCCCCCATAGAATAGGGGAAGAGTGGCACAGATGTTAGCTCAATGACAACCTTCCTCAAGGAAAAAAAAAAAAAAAGAGAGGGAAAAAAAAGGGTTTTCTCTATATTACTGTTTCTCAGTAAGACCCCTTGGTGTTTTATTTGTTTTTATCCTGACTAGAATTTATTGAACTTTCTAGATCTGTAGATAAATGGTTTTTCAGAAAATTTAGAAAAATGTGCATATTATTTATCCAAAAAAAATTTCCTGACTCCTCCTTCTGGGACTCCAATTACATATAAGTCAAAACAGTAGAGATTATCTCACAGAGCAGTCAGGCCCTATTCGTTTTTTTTTCCAGTTCTTTTTTTCCTCTGTTTTATTTTGGATAGTTTCTGTTGCTATACCTTCAATTTCACTGATCCTTCCTTTTAGTAATGTTTAATCTGCTATTAAGATCGTCTAGTAATGTTTTCCTTACAGATGTGGTAGTTTTCATCTCTAGAAGGAACACTTTGTTCTTTTATGTCTTCAGTTTCTCTCTTCATTATGTTCAGACTTTTCTTTAAATATTTGAGCATATTTATAATATTTATTAGCTCTTTCAAATTGCTTGCCTGTTAATTCCATCATCTCTGCTTCTAATGACTGATTCTTTTGTTTTTTCTCCTACTTCTAGGTCACATTTTTCTTCTTTGCATGCATTTTTAAAAATTTCGTACCAGAGATTGTGAATGTTACATTGTTGAGAGTCTGGATTTTTTTTTTTCCCCTTTAAATAGTGTTGAATTTTGTTTTGCCTTCCTGTTAAAATTACTTTCAGGTAAGCTTGGTCCTTTTGAGGCTTGTTTTTAACATCTGTCAGGGCAGGTCTAGAGTAGCCTTTACTCTGGGGCGAGTTCAGTCCCTCGTTAAGGTGAGATCCTCTGGGGGTCTCTGTTAAGCTCCCCAGAGATCAGTGGGATCTCTACACTCTGCTGGCTGGAAACTGAACCTGCCCCAGCCCTGTGTGAGCTCTGGGACTTGTTCAGCTGACGGTTCTCTTAGAATTTGATGAAGACTCTCTTTGACCAAACTCTAGCCAGGCTCCTCTGAGCCTTCTTGTTGTTTAGGCCTCAACTTTGGCCTCTAAAAGCTATGGACTCTCAGCACAAATTATTATGTCCAGCCCCCTTCCTCCTCATTAAAAGACTTAAACACTAACATGGTTGCCAACAGCTCAAGGCTGCATCCTCGGGATAAGCTCCCTTAAAAAAATTCCTTAGGGGCTGGCCCAGTGGCTCAGCGGTTAAGTTTGCACGTTCCGCTCCGGCGGACTGGGGTCCACCAGTTCGGATCTTGGGTGCAGACATGGCACTGCTCATCAAGCCAGGCTGTGGTAGGCATCCCACATATAAAAAAAGCAGAGGAAGATGGGCACAGATGTTAGCTCAGGGCCAGTCTTCCTCAGCAAAAAGAGGAGGATTGGCAGCAGATGTTAGCTCAGGGTTAATCTTCCTCAAAAAAAAAAAAAAAAAATCCTTAATTTTCTAATTCCTCGCCTGAGAAAGCTCCAGGCTGCCAAAAGAATTTACTGTTTATTCTAGCCAACACCTGACAATAGGCCCCGACCACCTTTTGTTACAGAATTTACTAAAAAGGGCTTACAACTGTAAATCCTTCTTCTGTCAAGTTGAGATGTATCTGTATCTCTTATAACTCCAAAGTGTCTTTCTCGAGGACCTGAAAGCCATTCCTTTGAATATAATCATCAGGAAGGATAGGGCTTGTCTCTCAGTCTCTGTGGAAGGATAGAATCCTAACTTAGCTAATTGCCAGCTAACAGTCACAACTGGCTTAGTTTGCATTTACACTGACCAGCCCTTTGTCATTTTTCACTTCCCTGACTCTGCTAAGGCCCTCACCTTTGCTCCTGCCTGCTCCCTCACTCTCGCTTTAAAATGCCCATCACCTCTGTACCAATCAAAGTTGAGTTCATTTCATGCTGGATGTGCTTCCTATTGCAATAGTACATTACTTATTAAAATTTGTCCTTACCACTTTAACTAGTATCTGGCTTTGTTTACCTTTTTTTTTTCTTGAGGAAGTTTTGCCTCGAGCTAACATCTGAGCCAATCTTCCTCTGTTTTGTATGTGGGTCACCACCACAGCATAGCTGGCAATGAGGGGTGTAGGTCTGCACCCGGGAACAGAACCCCAGCAGCTGAAGTGGAACACTCAGAGCTTAACCACTAGGCCCTGGGGCAGGCCTCTGGCTTTGTTTATCTTTGAGACGTTCTTTGACCAGCCTCGTGGAATTTTACCTATTCACGTGCTGCCTAGTATTCAGTATCAAATTCAATGGGACCACTGTGAAACCATATTTCTGGTTCTCTTTTTCCATGTGGCTCTTTCTTCTCTGTCACTCTGCTTTGCAAACTCCAGCTGTCTCAGTCTCCTCAGACTTGACCTCTGCTGCCTCAACTCACCAAGACCGCTGTGTTCTGCTTGGGTTCTTCTACCTGAGTTCAAGTGCGGAAAGTGTCTCTAGGCAGAAACCCAAAGTGGTATGGAGATCATCTTTGTTTTCCTTCTCTCAGGGCTCGTAGTCTTACACAGCTCACTAGTCTAGTGTCTGAAAATAGTTGTTTCATATATTTTGTCCACTTTTCTGGTTGTCACCAGAGGGCAAGCCCAGTACCATTTATTCTTTCTAGTGGAAGTTAGAATCTCCTTTTCGATAAACTTTCGTGTGTATGTGTGTGTGGAAGATTCACCCTGAGCTAACTTCCATTGCCAATCCTCCTCTCTTTTTTTGCTTGAAGAAGATTAGCCCTGAGCTGACACTTGCACCAGTCTTCCTCTCCTTTGTACGTGGGATGCTTCCACAGCATGGCCAATGAGTGGAGTAGGTCCGCACCTGGGATCTGATCCTGAGAACCTGGGCCGCTGAAGCAGATTGTGCGGAACTTGAACAACTCAGCCTTGGGGCTGGCCCCTTGATAAACTTTTAATCATTTAATTTAATTGAGTAAAGAAAGAAAGGAAGAAAGAAAAAAAATCGACAGACATCATAAAACTTAAAAGGCAAGTGACATTTCTTTTTTTTTTAAAGATTGGCACCTGAGCTAACATCTGTTGCCAATCGTTTTTTTCTTCGTCTTCTCCCCAAAGCCCCCCAGTACATAGTTGTATATTCTAGTTGTGGGTCCTTCTAGTTCTGCTATATGGAAATGTACGACAGCTCTTACAAATCCCTAAGAAAAAAGGAAACAACTCAGTAGTAAAATGGACAAGAATAATAACAAGCAATTTGCAAATGATCAATAAATGAAAGAAATACACAACACAAGGAAATACAAATTAAAATCCAATTAATAATCATTTATCACCCCTCTGGCAAAATTGAAAAGATTGATAATTTAAAATATTGGTAAGAATACAGCAAAACAGGTACCTTCATATACTTTGATTCTAGTGTAAACTGATTAAATCTCTTTGATAGGCAATTTGGGGAAATGCGGAAGCCTTGGTGAGTGGGAATCCAGCTGTTGGACCCATAAAAGCCTCCATTCCTGCCACCAAGGCTACTTTGTTTATGTGCCCACTGTGTCTGCTCTGGAGTTGTCAACGCCAGAGGCCGACTGTTATCAACCAGCTGAGTCATTTTGTTTACTTGGTTGCCTCTTCTGTAGTGGAGTCTCTCTGATATGCATTAACATGTTGTTATGGACTGAATTGTGTTCCCCCAAAATTCATACGTTGGAGCCCTAACCTGCACTACCACAGAATGTGACTATTTGGAGATACGGGCTTTAAAGTGGTGATTAAGGTTACAACGAGGCTGTTAGGGTGGGCCCTAATCCAAGCTGACTGGCATCCTTATAAGAAGAGGAAATTCGGACACACAGACACCAGAGATGTGTACACACAGAGGAAAGGCCACATGAGGACCTACCAAGAAGGCGGCCATCTACAAGCCAAGGAGAGAGGAAACCAAACATTGAGAAACCTTGATCTTGGACTTCCAGCCCCCAGACTGTGAGAAAATAAATGTCTGTTGTTTAAGCAGCCAGCCTGTGGCATTTTGTTATGGCAGCCCAGCAAACTCATACACATGTGATAGGAAGATTTTCATACTTCACGCCCTTTCCTACATGTCTGCCCAAGTGCTTCTTCCTTATACCTTCTTATTCCTGATTTTCCAGTCTTTCTCGTTTAAGGTCTCTAAGTAACCAACCAAGTTGCATTCACCACTATCCATGATTCTGAATATATCCTAACCTCAGACCACTACCCTTTCCATTAAAAGTAGATGGTGCACCTGCCAAAGTTCACCAATTGGGAGAATTTCTCCTCGTCGCTGTCTTCCAAGGTCGCTACTGTGTGAGGCAATTACAGTATTTTGTTCACCTACCAAGCCGACCTCCTCTGTTGGCCGACCATAAAGGCATATATGTGATAGATATGAGCTGAGTGAGAAGTGTCAATAACAGCAGTGGATTACTAGGGGGCCTGTGCACCTGCTTAAGCAGCTTGCTTGTGTCCTCTGGCCCTATTTGTGTCTAATCTTGAATGTACCACTTCTGTCTTGTGTCAGATTGCTGCTGGGGCCACCAGGCTTTGTGACTTGCTGGGTCTGAAAAACCAAGCTCATGATGCGCTGTTCTATCCCTGTGGTTGATGTTCCATGGCCAGGCACTCCATCTCTACCACGGCCAGGGTCTGTTTTCAAAGACATATAATTCCTACTGCAGATATCATAGCCTTATTCTGGAACCCCAGTGGTCTAGATTGTGATTAACTTATTGGGGCTTGCCATAAACTCCATTTGACACGTACCATAGGTTCTGCTGGTTGTATGGCTCAAGCAGCAAGGCCATTTCTACTCTAGCCTGGACTTGCTGCTGAGCGATTCCCTGATCTGGGCCCCAGTCGAAGCTGGCAGCCTTTTGTGTTACCCAATTTATGGGTCGGAGTGGCACTCCCAACTGAGGAATAATATTCTGCCTCCAGAATGAAGTCCCCTTGTTGGGGGAGAGGAGGTTGAGAGATGCAATAATTTGTCTTTTTCTTTGAGGGGAAGTCCCAGAATTCCCCAGACCACTGGACTCTCCCCAAACTTAACTGTTGTCGTGGGCACTTGAGTTGTCATAGAATTTATCTCCCACCTTTGAAAGCACATGGAAGTCTTTACAAATACTTCCAGTGTATTTGCCACTTTTTTACACATCTAATTAGATTAATATTCTGTCCTCAATACTGGGACCAATGTGATGTTCTGAGGTATGTCCCCATGGTCCAAGTCCATTCAGAATATATTATAATAGTGGGCATGAAAGTTAACATAGCTCTGGGGCAAGACTAAAAATCTATACTATTTTCCATTCCATATAACAGTTAACGTTTTCTGATGTTCCTTTCTGATCAAGATGGAAAAGAATGCATCCAGCAGATCAGTGGTCACATACCATGTATTTGAAGCAATGTTAATCTGCTTTAGCAAAGGTACTAAGTCTGGTACAGTAGACCGCAACTGGGTCTACTGCATTTGTCTGTTTGCCATAGTCCACTGTCATCCTCCAGAATTTGTCTAGGATTCTGCTGAATCAAATGAAAATATGATAGGACCACTACTTCTGAATTCTTTAACTCTTTAACGGTATCACTGATCTCTGCCATTCCCTATAAGATGTGATATTGTTTATTATTGCTATCTTGGCTGGGTTAAGGGAAGTTTCAGAGCCTTCTATCTGGCCTTCTCCATTACAGTAGCTCTTACTTCATAAGTCGTGGGGCCAACATGGTAGTTCTGTTAACTACCAAGTATGTCAATTTCATTTACACATTTGAGAACTGGGAAAATTACCACCGACTGTGTCTGTGCACACAGTAGATATACTGTGAGCTGAACCTGGGCCAGAACTCCATTTATTAACTGGTCTCCATATGCCCCTACTCTAACTGGGGGACCCTGATGATGTTTTGGGTGCCCTAGTATCAATTTCACCTCAGACTCTATGTCCAACAGTCCTTGAATTGCTTGAATAATATTCCCCTTTCCTCTGTTTATGGCTGCCCAGGTAAATGGTTGTAGACTCCTGTGGGGAAGGACTAGGGACATCATTGCCATATAACACTTATCATAGTGTTGCGGGGTCATTCCTCCTGGAGACCTGGGCTCTCTTTCAGTCATTGGGTTCTAGGTCTGAAAACTGCTTCTTGTCCAGAAACTGGGCAATGAATCATGACTCAGCCCATTGATCTTCCAGCCTTGCTATTTTGCTAGGTTGTCCATCTTGCCTTCGGGAACATCGTGTACTAGGAAATATCCTACTTGGCCGTCTTGTCCTTAGGAACATTGTGTGTTATTAGCCATCACCATAGCTCTTTGCAGGTCAGGGCCTCCCGGCTGCTGTTCCAGCTTCATAGCTCACTATGATAATTGCATCTATGTTGCTTCTGACAGTTAAGTGCTGCCATCCGGCCCCTGTTATTTTGGAATCCTATCATTCCCATTGCTGCCAAGGAGCCCTGTTCTGAAAGTGCAGGGGAAGCCACCACTGAGCTTCTCAGCAATGCCAATGTCCCTTTCCCCAGAACATTCCTCAGGGTCCTTCTGTGGAACAGAGAGTTTGGTGAGTTTTCCGGTTTTACATGCTATATCCACTTCAACTTTCCTCTTCTCTGAGCCTTTTGATCCCTGCTTTCACCATTTCCCATAGCAGTTCTGACATTTCCCTATTTCGTATATTATGGCCCATAGCTTTCTCAAGCCCTTAGAACCATCCTAGCAACATGTTAGCGCTGTCTCTCAGGGTGTTAAATCCTGTGTCTCAGGAGAATGCCCCCATATTGATAACCTCTCCCTCATCCAATTTAAGGTTCAACTTCTCCCTACCTTACATGGAGCCTCAGAATTTGCAGAATGCAATCTTATTTATATTCTTCCGGCTTCTGTCAGTACATATTTGTTATCTCCTACCGCTCCTTTAAGTACAGTCCCTTCCCTCCCTTATCAGGTCCTGGCCATTTGTGTTGTTACTTAACCCTAGTTATTGATCTAATGGCCAGGTTGGGATTTTGGGGTAGATCCAGATAGGGAGGCACATTTCTTGTAAGGCAGAGATTTCTGCATCATCTTCAGGCAAGGGAAGGAGTAATCTTTAACAAGAAGGAGTAGGCAACTTATAAAGGCCCAGAAGTACAGGCGAAATGGAAGGTTCAAGATTTTCAGGTAGATACACCCAGTTATTGCCATCCCACATCTTCCATTTCCATTCCCTCTCAATCAGGACTCTAACCTTGGTGTAGCCAATTTGCAATGGCAGGCATTCAACTTCTCTGGAACTCCGCAAATCTTACAATTAAGTCCTGGGCCTAAGCTTGATTCTCAGTTCTTTCTGCCCTCTGGCTGCAGGAGATGATAGTCTCTTTACACATTGCCAAGAAGTCCTTGACTTTCATACTCAGCCTTTATTGTCTTTCTCCAGAGTATTTATTACTCTCAACAATAAAAATCCTATTACTTCTCAAACGCCTGATACATTGTGCTCCCCTACTCCATGCATTCCTTTCCTCAGCCAAAACATCCCAATTTGCACTGGTGAAAATTTTAGCAATCCCATTACTATCACTTGCTAGGGGTTAACAATGTCTACCTACCACTAGTGATGGTATCCTTACTGCCAACAGGCTGGTGAGTGATCCAACTCCCAAATCCCATTTTAGAGTTTACTTTCTTGGGTCTCTCCTAGCACCAATGATCCTTAATCAGGTTTCCCAGGAAGCACTGAGATTTGAATCCTGAAAGTTTATTGGAGGGTGCTCTCAGGATCATTGTGGAAAAGCAAAGGAAGCAGGACTGAGGCAGAAGAAGTTAGGCTGCAATGTGTTCACAAGAAAGCCTCAGTCTAGTCCATGCAGAACACTGGAGCTAGGATGGCCCTGCAGAATTGCAGAATTGTCCCTATTTGGGGCCAGGGTAACTGGACCTTATTTAGATCCCTACACCACTCAGTCTTTGAATGAGGGCTGCCTTGGAGAAGAAGACGTGATTTTAAAGTTTTTATTTTTCCTTCTCCCCAAAGCCCCCCAGTACATAGATTTTTAGTTGTGGGTCCTTCTAGTTGTGGCACGTGGGATGCTGCCCCAGCATGGCCTGATGAGTGGCGCTAGGTCTGTGCCCAGGATCCAAACTGGCGAAACCCTGGGCCACTGAAGCAGAGCGTGTGAACCCAACCACTCGGCCACAGGGCCTGCCCCTAAGAGGGCGTGATTTTTTTTTTTTAAAGACTTTATTTTTTCCTTTTTCTCCCCAAAGCCCCCCGGTACATAGTTGTATATTCTTTGTTGTGGGTCCTTCTAGTTGTGGTATGCGGGACGCTGCCTCAGCATGGTTTGATGAGCAGTGCCATGTCCACGCCCAGTATTCGAACCAACGAAACACTGGGCCGCCTGCAGCGGAGCGTCAGAACTTAACCACTCGGCCACGGGGCCAGCCCCCAGAGGGCATGATTTTAAATGAAGCAGCTCTTCTCAGGTAAGATTGTGTGGGGTGCTTAACTGCAAGCTATCAGTCATGAACACTCCCGGCAGCTGGGAATGAGTGTTTCAGTTTTGAAGGGTGGAGATTTGGGGAGCACACCACAGCAGTAGTAAAATCCACTTCTGATTGTTTGAACCATTTACAATGGAAAAGCATTCATGTGTTTTGTGTAATAAAAAATGTTTAAAAGCATTTTTAAATAAGCAAGCAAAAAGAAGAAATTAGAAATTACACATAATCTTTCTACCAAGAGTTAACCACTGTAAATATTTTGACATATGTCCTTTCTGAATTTCAAATTCAAAATTATATCGTGTGTGTGTATAATTTTACAAAAATGAGACCATATTGTATATTGTTAGTAGCTCTTTTAACTTAGCAATGTTTTAAAGCATCTTTTTGTATTTACATACTTCTATAACATCCTTTTTTTAGATTTTATTTTTCAGAACAGTTTTAGATATACAGACAACATTGAGCGGATAGTACAGAGAGTTCCCATATTCCCCCAGCCCCACCGCAGTTTCCCCTGTTATTAACATCTTGCATTTATGGGGCACATTTGTTACAATTAATGAACCGGTATTGACACATTATTATTAGCTAAAGTCCCTAATTTACAGTAAGGTTCACTCTTTGTTGTACAGTTCTATGGATTTTTATAAATGCATAATGTCATGTACTTGCCATTATAGTATCATACAGAATACTTTTACGGCCCTAAAAATGCTGTGTGCTTCATTTATTCATTCCCCTTCCCCAACTCCTGGCAATCATTGATCTTACTGTGTATACAATTTTGCCTTTTATAGCATCCTTCTTAATGGCTGCATAACATTGTCTTGTGGGTTTATTCAGCCAACCCTCTATTATGGGACACTGATTCTGTTACACGACTTAAAGAAAAGAGTAGAATGGTAACACCAAACCTTGGATTTACACATCAGCAAATCAAACTTTGCTGATCTGGCACAGGATTCTCTTGCCCACATACTCACACTTCACTGTGTATACCAATGTTTCATTATCTTTGGGCAGAGGAGCCTTTTAGATCTCACATGCTATCTTGGAAACCAGAAGAAAACATCTGGCACTCACTCTGATGGGAGAACCAAAGCAAAGCTGTAAACACCATCTGTCAATTTTTCCTTCCAAAAGAGCCTTTCCAAATTTCTGGGGGTTCTCTTTGCCAACTCCTGGTCACAGTTAGCAGTACCAGAAGCAAACGAAATCACTGAAGTTTCTGATGATGTTCTGGGCTAAGAGGCTGGGTTCCCAGGGCTGCCTGCTGCACAGGTGCACAGGTGCATGCCCTCCTAGGCTACCGCTACCATCCTTCCACAGGTGCTAGTCTCTAGCTCCCCAAGCAGGGCAGCTATGTATGAATGTGCACTTTGTGCTCTGCACAAGAGTGCCTGGCTGAAGGGGTCCAGAGAGGGCTGAAATCCAGCTGCACTCAGCTTGCCAAGCTGTATACCCTGGCATTGCATCCACTCAGAGAGGGGGCCTTTTCCTATCTTGCACAAAGGCACAGTTTAGCCTAGTGGCTGGCCTTGTCCTTGAGCTCACTGAGATTAACTCTATTGTAATTGTCCGTTTACATGTTTACCTTCCTCGAAAGACTCTTGATGATTGAAACTTGGTCTTTAATCGTTCCCTTTGCAGCACAGGGGTTGTTGTATATAGTAGATTCAGTATATTCACTGAGTGATTACTAGGCACAGGGTTCTTTTAGCTCAGTGCCAGTATAGTCTACCCACACCATTTAAACAATTTTAATAAAATTGAGGCCAGCCCAGTGGTGTAGTGGTTGGGTTTGCACGCTGCAGTGGGCTGGGGTTTGTGGGTTTGGATCCTAGGTGCAGACCTGCACACCACTTGTTAAGCCGTGCTGCAGCGGCGTCCCACACACAAGATGGAGGAAGACTGACACAGACGTTAGCTCAGGGGCAATCTTCCTCACACACGAAAATTTTAATAAAATTAATTATCTTTTACTGTTACTATTTTACTATTAACTAATTGTCTTTTATTCTTTTATTTGGTGACTCTTACCATGGTTCCTCCTGTTTTTTACTAGGTTTTCTCCTGTGTTTTGCATCTAGTTCTCCATCTCTCTCATTGATTCTGTGAACTTTTTGAAGTGAGTCATTACGTCTTCGTTCTCAAACCCGTTGTCTGTTCTGAAAACTACACTTCCCAGCTTCTTTGCCACCTGGATACTAGCTGGATTCAGTCAATGGGAGGCACTGACAGGAGACTGGAAGGCAGGAGGAAGGGAGAAGTCAGGGTAATTCTTCCTCTCTTATGGCTGTGGGAGCCTTTTCCAACAGTGGCTGCCATCTTCTACGTGATGTCTACTTCCTCACCTTCCTTGGTTCCAGGTCCTACTGCTCACCCTCCTCCAGCCAAGTACTGCTCCCTCCAGAGCTGCGATGAATAGCTTGGTGTGTATCCTTTCAGTCTATTATCTATGCTTAAACAAATAATTAAATCTATCCACCTATCTGTAACTGTTTTCTTTTTAAAAAATGGATACAATATGCATTATTCTGCAGCTTGTTTTTTTACTTCACAATACATTGTGATAGTCACTGTCAAATTACTCTACAAAAAGTTTTCACCAATTTATACTGCCATCAATAGTGTATAAGAATGCTTATTTCTTCATCCATGCCAGCATTGGATATAATTAATCCTTTAAGCTTTTGCCAATTTGTTAGGTGAAAAATGGGGCATTTCATTTTTAAAAATCATCAATGATGTTGATCATCTTTTTATATGTTCACCAGCTATTTGTGTTTCTTCTTTAGTGAACTGCCTTTTGACAAGTTACACTCATATTTTTCTATTGAATCATTCTATTTATCCTATTGATTTGCAGGGGCTCTTTGAATATTGTGGAAACTAACCCTTTTTCTGTTATATAGGTCACAAATATTTTCTTCCAGTTTATTTTTTCACTTTATGTATGAGGTCTTTTCCTTTATGGCTGTCAACAGTTTCCTTTATGGCTTCGCATTTTGGTGTCACTATTAGCAAAGTTCTTCCCAACACATGATTCAAAAAATATTCTACTATATTCTCTTCTAACATTTTAGAGCTGATGTGTGTGTGTGTGTTTTCTATTTTCATCCTTCTGGAATCTGAAATCATCTTTGTCCATTCATGGTCATCAGGATACCTGCATCTTCATATGATGGTCATCACATAGGTCTTACAATCAGAAGGAACCTCAGAGGTCACCCACAGACCTGAGTCCTTAATTGTAACCTTGAGCTTCCAGGGAGGGACAAAGGGTTTCAACCTAACTTCCAAGGTTCTAAAGATTCATCCAGATTTTACTCTTGGATTTCCCCAGAGAAAAGATGCCAGTGACTTTATTTACAGCCTTAGAACTGTTAAACTCAAGCCAAGCCTCTTCCCTTGTGGTTTCTCCAGCTTTATCTCCCTCTGCTCTCCTATACATACCGTTTGCTCTACTGACTGATTCTGAATTTTCCTGGCACTTTCCTGCATCCATGCCTTTGCTCAAACTGCTTTGTTCTCATTGCTTTGGGCACCCCTCATTCTACCTGTCCTTTAAGGCTTAAGTTAAATGCTTCACTTCTCCATGAAGTCTTTCTTGATTTCTCAAGTCCACCTGAACTCTCTCTCCTTTCTATTTCTCAAGCATGGAATGTGCTACCTAGGGAACTCAGGTGATTTTCTGCCAGGTATCATCATTAACTGTACACCTGTCTGATTTCCTCACTTGACTTCCCTGAGAGCATCTTTGTAGACTTATGGTGCCTGGCATACGGTAGGACTTAGTCAATGCTGGATGGGTTAAATAAATGAAAGATTGTAGAGCTGGTTGTCTGTCTTTCCTGTCTCTGCTCTTAGATACCCCAAAAGCCTAGTGTATCAAGGGAGGGAGAAAGAAGAGGAAAAGAGATGACTGCAAACTGGTGCCTGTTGGCCTGGAGCACTGCTACTAGGCCAGCAGGTATGCTGAAATTGTCTAGTTGCCCCAGGAGGAAAAGACACAGTGTGGGGGTAGTAGAGGACTACCATGCTGTTCAGCCTCTTCTGGCCCCAGGTGAGTTACCACTGGGATTCATGTCTGGAAACTGACAAGTATGAGTCACTCCTAGGAAGGTGAAGTATTTGTTTTTCCAGGAAATGTCCCCAGTTCGTTTCCGTTTCTTAAGGATACATTGCTTCAGTAGGGGTTGGGAGGGACATGGCAGGCTGGCCCAGGAGTAGGGGGTCAGCAACCTGGTCACTTTTATTTATTTATTTTTTTTGAGAAAGATTAGCCCTGAGCTAACTACTGCCAATCCTCCTCTTTTTGCTGAGGAAGACTGGCCCTGAGCGAACATCCATGCCCATCTTACTCTACTTTATACGTGGGACACCTACCACAGCATGGCTTTTGCCAAGCAGTGCCATGTCTGCACCCAGGATCCAAACTGGCGAACCCCAGGCCTCCAAGAAGCAGAACGTGCGAACGTAACCGCTGTGCCACCGGGCTGGCCCCCTGGTCCCCCTTAAAACAAGAAGGCAGAGAAAGAAAAATTATTGGATCATGAGACCTAGGCTAATTGGAAATCTCAGGAAATCCCTCTCTGATGAGGGAGACTTGTCTTTGGTCTCAGGGAGGCCTACTCTGCGAGGAGAGGCACAGGCCTAGCGCTCCAAAGGTTTTTTCTTCCTAATCCTCCATGGCACAATAGTCTTCTGATTCCTTTTCCACTTCTCTGGCTACTACTTTTCCATCTCTTCCTCTGCTTCCTCTTCTCATGTCCTATTTGTTAGTGTTTCAAAAGGTCCTATCTTCAGAAATTTTAATTAATCTGCTTTTCCATTTTTGCAGCCAAACCTGTAAGAATTTGACTGAGGTCAAAAACTTTAAAGTCATCCTTGAGTCCTCTCATTTCCTCACACTGTGCATTTAACCTATGAGTAAATTCTTATGGCTCTACCTTTAAAATGTACCCAGAACCTGACCATTTCTTTTTTAATTTTATTTTTTTTAACAACTGTTGCCAATCCTTTTTTTTTTTGTTTTGTTCTGCTTTATCTCCCCAAACCCCCCAGTACGTAGTGGTATATCTTAGTTGCAGGTCCTTCTAGTTGTAGCATGTGGGACGCCGCCTGAACGTGGCCTGACGAGCAGTGCCATGTCTGTGCCCAGGATCCGAACCCTGGGCTGCCGCAGTGGAGCGCGCGAACTTAACCACTCGGCCACAGAGCCGGCCCCAATTTTATTTTATTTTTAAGTATGCTTTTTTTGGTGAGGAAGATTGGCCCTGAACTAACATCTGTTGCCAATCTTCCTCTTTTTTTTTCCTCCCCAAAGTCCCAGTACATACTTGTATATCCTAGTTGTAGGTCATTCTAGTTCTTCAATGCGGGATGCTGCCACAGCATGACTTGATGAGTAGTGCATAGGACCGTGCCCAGGACCCCAACCAGTGAACCCTGGGCCGCCGAAGTGGAGTGCAAGAACCCAACCACTCTGCCACTGCCATGGGACTGGCCCCCTGACCATTTCTAATCACCTTATCTTCTACGACTGCTCTGGTCTACAGTCCTATCATTTCCTGCCTGGATTACTGCCATGACCTCTAAGTGGTCTGTCTGCTTCCTTCTTTAGCTTATGCTCAGTGTAGTAGCTAGAATGATCCTACTAAAAAGTCAGATCATTTCCCTTCTCTGCTCAAAACTCTCCAACGGCTTTCAGCTCACTTAAAGCAAAAGTCAAAGTCCTTAAAATGATCTACAAGGCCCTATGTGACTTAGCTCCCTGTTGCCTGTCTGACTTATCTCCCACTATTCTCCTCGTTGCTCACTACGTTACAGCCACACTAGGTTGTTTACTGCTCCTCGAACATAGAAGGTGAGCTTCCACCTCAGGGCCTTTGTACTAGCTGTTCACTTGGCCAGGCATTTTCTTCTCCTGGATATCTGCATGACTCATTTCCTCACTTCCTTCAGGTCTTTTTTATTTTTTTTTATTTTATTTTTTTTAAGATTTTATTTTTTCCTTTTTCTCCCCAAAGCCCCCCGGTACATAGTTGTGTATTCTTCGTTGTGGGTTCCTCTAGTTGTGGCATGTGGGACGCTGCCTCAGCATGGTCTGACGAGCAGTGCCATGTCCGCGCCCAGGATTCGAACCGACGAAACACTGGGCCGCCTGCAGCGGAGCGCGCGAACTTAACCACTCGGCCACGGGGCCAGCCCCTTCCTTCAGGTCTTTACTCAGATGTTGCCTTTCTCTGGGCATCCTTTATAAATTTCAACCATGGCTACTTTCTGTCTCCTTTTCCCTGCTTCATTCTTCTTCTTAACACCTGTCACCATTATTATTAGTTATTTCTCTCTAGAAGGTAAGGTCTGCCAGAGCAGGGATTTATTTATTTATTTACTTATTTTTTGGTCTCTTTTATATATTGCTGCATTCTCAGTGTGTAGAACAGGCCCTAGTATATTGCAGGCACTCAGTAAATTCTTGTTGAATGAATGAACGACAAGTTTATTTGTTGAAGGAGCACCAATATACTACACGTGTACTCCATACCTCTTTCCTGATTTCCAAGCTCACATTCCTTCTAGAATCTCTCTCCAGACAATTTGCCATCATCTTAATCTCAGTTTGGCCAACTGAACTCATTATTATCTCCCTTAGCACTTTAGTAAACCTTAGGTCTCTCTCGTTTCTATTAATAAGAGGCCCCCAAAACTTGGTTCCTTCTTCTTCATGATTTCTCCTCCCATACAGCAGGTCTCTGAATCTTGTCAATCTCCAAAATCTTGCTCCAGTTCATCCCATAGTCTACACCCCTACTGTCTCTGCTTTAGTTCAGGTGTGAGTCTTTCACTCAATGCAGAAGTCTACCATGTAGTCTCCAATCCATTTTATTCACTGCTACCATTCTAATTCTCCTGATGAAGAGTTTTCCTCAGCTCACTGCTCTCTCCACAGACCTTCTGTGGCTGCCCATTATCTGTTAAATTAAGCAGGCAAACAATCCAGAACTGATGATTTGCATTTCACTGCTCGCTTTAACTCCCCTCCTTCTGGAATGCCCACCTTCTCTTATAGTGAGTTAAAACTGCTGCGCCCTTCAAAGTACAAATATTATTTTCTCTGGAGTTCTGGAGAGAAAACAGGGCTGGAGAATTAGATATGGAGCATACACTCCTTGTGTACCCAGAAAGTGTAGAGATGGAAATATTTCCTAATCCCTTAGCCAAAAGTCATTTTTTTCCCGAGCAATTTATGCACCTGTTACACCATTATCACTCTCTGATCTTTCCTAGAGTTAACCGTTTATGCAGCTCTATCTCCCCCAATTAGGAACTTCTGGGAACAAAGATTCACCCCATTCAGTTACGAATCCTCCATGCACCTGATTCCGAGAGACATCCAATAAATGCAGAAGAACTCTTACTAGAGTTTGGGATTGGATTACCTGGTTTAAACCCGTTGAATGTCAGAATTGTAGGGATATTTAGAGGTCACCGTTCAACTTGTTCCTTTGTAAACGGAGAAAGTGAGGCCCAGAAAGGGTAGGACTTGTACCAAGTCACTGACCCGGGACCAGAAGCCAGGCATCCTGATTCCCAAGCAGGTCTCGTCGGTAAATCTTTGTGCGTCCCTTCGCGATTCAAGGCTCTCAGGTTCCCTCCTTGGCCGCTTCTCCAACCCCTACGCCCTACCCTCTCTGTGATCTGCTCCTTTCCTTCTTCCCTTTGGGTCAGCAGGGTCCACCCACTCCAATGGCAACACTCGGGGCAACGAGAGCTGTCGAGCTCTAGAAGAGATTAGTTTACGTCACCGTCGGCTCCTCCCATTGGCCTGGGGGGGTGGAGCGCTGCGCCGTGACGTCAGACGCCCAAAGGGGCGGAGTAGTGAGGGGAAGGAGGAGGGAAGTGGGGTTTCAACATGGCGGCTGTGATACTGCCGGTGGTTAGGGTGACTGTGACGGCTTGGCCCGGGGTGGGCAGAGTTGAAGGTGGTGGCGTTCGCTTTCCCTAGGGGCCGTCAGGAGCTCAGCGGGGACCGAACCTGGGAGGCCGGCCGGCGCCAGCACCTTTCAGCTTCTGGGACGGCAGCGGCGTTCAGGTAAGGGGGTCTCCCACTCTGGGAGGGGGGAGAGGGGCGGAGTTGGGGGAGGAGGCCGGTACCGGGCTACGGATGGGGGAGGGAACCCGGGGAAGAGGCTGGAGGCTGGGTCGGATGAAAGGAGCTGTGGCTGAGGGAGTGGGAGGGAGTAGGGGCCACAGATCGGTGACTTGGGGAGGATTCTGGGAGAACGGTCGGAGTGAGGGGACCAGAGTTGAAGGGGCGGAGGGTAGACGGGATGCGGAAAATGGGTTCGGATTAAGGAGACTAATACTCTGAGGGAAGATAGGCGCAGGAGATATCTTGCTGGAGGGAACTAGAGGATGTCCGAGAGGGGGACCCTGGTTTTAGTAAAGAAGGTGAGTAATGGGGGGTTGAGGGTGAGCTGGGGACGTGAGGTGCAGATTTAGTTTTCCCTGAGGCGGTGAGATTAGGGAGAAAGGGAGGAGACCAGAGCCGCATGAGTGATCTTTGGGGATATCTTTGACATTGTCCAGTCTTCTCCAGATATGTTTATCTTACCTCTTTTATTTGTTTCTTGGGTGGAGACTTACCTGTACAATCCACCTGGGCCTCAGAAAAAGCCCCAAATGTTTCTTGTGGAACGTCAAGTTATAGTTCACTTATTTGATCTGTATCAGCGATCTCTGACCTTTGTGTTGTCGCCATGTGTACTTGTTTCTAGGCTAGCCTCTTTTAAAAGTATGGCTGGGCATAAAAATACCTTTTATATTAAACTAAAATAAAATTTTGAGCGTTTTAAGACACCAATAGAGTGTTGCGAATGCAGATTTGGTAATTTAGTTAACTATTAAATATGTTCTGTTCTAATCCAACTTACACGTGTTTTCTTTCTTTCCTCAGTCTAATTATTAGTATTTGAGAATTTGGATAGATATGATGGATGTTTCTCTTTAGAATTTTGTCGGATTTGATGGTGGGAAAAACAGAGCTCTTAGTCTTTAGTGATAGCTATCTCTTTCTAGAATGTCCCAAACTGGTTAAACTGAAAGTTTCTGTATTATAGCCAAGAATGTGAAATGTCAAAAGTCTAAAAGAAGTACATTTTCTGCATTAACTTATTTCTTAAGAGGAATTTTTTGTAAATTAAATTGTTTTTTCTAATCCGTCTTATTCATTCTGTTACTTATTTATTCAGCATTTATTGAATGCCTATTGTGTGTTGCATTAATAAGTGATTATAATTGTGGAAATGGGAAAATTCATGTTTCTTTAGTGAACATCTCTATGACTGTCCAGCAGGTAACTTACTTACTTGCTGTAGCCTATTTTAGAAACGAAGAAAAAGGAAGAAAATTGAAGTATGTGAATATAAGAACTTCCTGAATTTTTATTTCGTTTAGTCTGACTCATTACCTCGTCATGATATATTTTATATGTATCTGAAAGATTTCACGTTTCATTTTGATTTTGAAGAAGACAATAACAGTATCCTGATATGATATTACGTCTATAGATGATTCTCATCAATGGTTATTAGTTCACATTTCTTAGACTGGCAGATGTCACTTTATCTCATGCGTCTTTTCTTTTGTGTCTTGACTACGGTAAGGTATTTAAAATGAGGATTCCTGAAGTTTAATTCAGTGACTAAAGTTCTGTCCCAGTAGCTTCAGCATTGTAGATGTTTTATCATGAGTGTAGATGCCAGTATTATAAACTTCTCTTGTTCTCTAATTGTTGAATGTGTTGAGATTTTTCAAATGTAGGTCATTTTTTAAAAAAATATTTTATTTTTTTTCCTTTTTCTCCCCAAAGACCCCCAGTACATAATTGTATATTCTTTGTTGTGGGTCCTTCTAGTTGTGGCATGTGGGACGCTGCATCAGCGTGGTTTGATGAGCAGTGCCATGTCTGCGCCCAGGATTCGAACCAACGAAACACTGGGCCGCCTGCAGCGGAGCACACGAGCTTAACCACTCGGCCACGGGGCCAGCCCACAAATGTAGGTCATTTTAAGTGTAAACTCTTTTCCCACAGACTAACCAGAAAAACCCCCAACAAAACATCAATTCATTAATCAAGTAATTTTCTTTAGATAATCTTTCTCAAGAAATGCAAAAGGTAGTATGCAATACGTTAAATTATTAAATAAACTTTTTCTTAGAATCGAAAACACCTTGAGTTGAATCTTAGAAATCAACTGTGTTTAAGTTTCCCACAGAGGGTGGAAATCCCTGCTTCTGTATCACAAAAGCTAAGTGAAAATCTGTCCTCTTTTCCAGAGTCTAATTTCTTATAGGAAAGAGCCTTTTAGTTAGAGAAGGAAGTAAGCAGGTGTTGCTCTTCTGACCTGTGGCACACAGTTTCTTGTAATATTGGGAAATAATTTGAATGTAAGAGTAATATTTTCTTATGAATTCAGAGTTATGATTTTTTTTTAAAGATTGGCACCTGAGCTAACAGCTGTTGCCAATCTTCTTTTTTTTTTCCTGCTTTTTCTCCCCAAATCCCCCCACTACATGGTTACATATTATAGTTGTGGGTCCTTCTAATGGTGGCATGTGGGATGCCACCTCAGCATGGACTGCTGAGCGGTGCCGTGTCCGCGCCCAGGATCCAAACTGGTGAAACCCTGGGCCGCTGAAGCGGAGCACGTGAACTTAACCTCTTAGCCATGGGGCTGGCCCCGAGAGTTATAATTTGAGACTTTAAAAATTTTAGGTGATGGTAGCAAAATTTACAAAGGGAAAGGTGCCAACACTGGGCCTATGCTAATGAGCTAGGACACTGTTAAGCATTTTACGTAATCTCACTTAATCCTTACAATTTGATTAGGTGGGCAGGTTGTTAAGTGCTTGCTTTTTATGTGTTGAGGAAACTGAGGATCAAAGATGTTGAATAATTTACCTAAGGTTACAGCTATAAAATGGTGGAGTCGGAATTTGAACTCAGATTTGTCCAACGTCAGTGCCCATGCTGCAATTTGTCACAGGGCCATCCCAATTCCTATCAAGTAGACTTAAAGTATAAGCACTAGTTTTAAAGTAATGCCATCTTTAACTGCTTATTCTCATTGAAATAGTAGTGTAACTGGAATGAGAAATAGTTCATTAAAATGTTAGTCACTTATGTTGTCATCAGGTATTCATTTCCTCCTAGAATACGGACTATTTTGTACTTAACAAAATTAACTGGATAAACTGGATAAGGGACTAAAAGTGCTCTTATTTGTATTGCTGAGTCAGATTGGACACAGTTCATTAAGGGCTAAAATTTGTATTTGGAGTAATGCACGTGTGTTCTCAGAATTCTGGATTGGTCATTGTCAGTTGCTTAATGCTTACCAAACACTTCCAGAGTTTGAGTCACTGAATTGGCTCATGATAATTGTGAATCTTGTGGTTACTGAGTCAAGAGCCAGCAGTGTGTTTTGGTTGCTTCACTTCCTCCCCAACACTTGATATTGTCAGACTTTTAATTTTTCTTCCTAATCCAGTGGTTTGAAATGGTATCTATTGTGTTTTTATTAGCATTTCCTGAAGTTGAGCATCTTTTCATACATTCATTGGTTGTTTGTGCTTCTGTGAAGTGTATATTCAAGGTCTTTGACTATTTTTGAGTTCTCTTTTTCTGATTATTTTAAGAGTTCTTTATATACTAGTTAATACTAGTGATTTGTTAATTCATGGGTTGCAAATATCCTCTCCCAATTTGTGACTTGTTTTTCATCTCTTCAGTCTTTTGATGAGAAAAGTTTGTAATTTTAATTATGTCTTTTCTTTTATGGTTTGTGCTTTTTGTGTCATATTTATGAAATCCTTCTCTTCTGCTAGGCATGGTGTTTTAATAAATACAATAGTATATCTATCTGTAATGTGGCATCTAACCAGACGTTTAGTCCCAGTATTTGCTTGATTAGAAAGGCAAACGTCTCAGGAGTCTCTTTCCTATTGTCTTTCTGGTTATAGGGCCAGAGGGTTTTAAAAGCAACTTGAATTGTGCCTTATACACAGGTTAAATATATTTTTTGAAACTAGGAAACCAACAGATTTATGAATGAGGTTTGCATTTTACTGAATGTTAATAATGTGGTTTGACAGAGACTTGTGTGGACAGTATTATATACAATTTATAATGAGGCGCTCAGTCTAAGCTGTTAGCATTTCTACTAAATTATGTTCAGAAAGATTTTTTGATGTCCACTTCTTACAGTGTTGGGCTTTATCAAGAATAATTGTGAATTGTGGAAGGGCTGATGTGGAAATGTTTTAGGAGTTTATTTTCAAGTCCACAATTTTATGTAATTGGGATACAATTCTGTGGAACATAATTACATGATCAAGTGAAAAAGAGAAATATGTAAATTTTCCTAGTTAACAGCTTGTTCGTGTATTTTTTTTTAGGGTGGGTATCACATGTTTATGATATTTAAATTCTATTAGATACATTTAAAAGAATGAAGTAACTATTCTCAATATTGGAGAAATTACATCTATTTAAAGTTATGATGAAACATTTCAAGTCAACTAGAAAATATGTGAGGGAATATATAGTTTTTCTGTTTTACTTTGTTTTTTAAACTCTCTGCCCAGTTCCTTGGACTTGTGTGGCTTCTATCCACCATTAAATCCTTATTTCTTAAGTTATATATATAAAAATCTTGGCGGCATTAGATTTTCTCTGTTGTGTATTAAAGCCTCCTAAAAACATTCCCTGCCCCCATCAGAAGACTAGGGACTTTAGGAATTTTTCTTCTAAGGAGTTGGATATTTAGTCCTGGCAAACATCACGTTGAAATATAAAACATCCACCAGACTCGAAATATACTGCAAATACTGTATAGTGATTTGCAGTACACCCTTGATATTTATGAAAGGTATGTCTGTAGATCTTTGAGAATCCTTGCATAGCTACTATAGGGTAGACTGTCCCTCATAACATACAGAAAAGTATCACGGAAAATGTTTAGTTACCATCAGATTTGATGGGTGTATGTCTAGAAGAGAGCAACAAAGTTAGAGATTTGTATGCTAAACTCAGTCTTCAGATACCTTTAACTCCTAGTCTTTTTCTGTTTGTTATTCCTGGCTGGCCTATTTCCAGCTTCCTTTAATAACCCAATGGAGACTCAAGTTTAGGCTGGCTTTTCTTGTCTTGTGCTGCATCCCATCATCATGGTCTTGATCCCAGGCAGGGTTTGCATCCTCCTCCTCATTTCTCCCCTCATTGGTAAGAATGGAATCTTCCTTATCCTAACATCTTCTTATAGTTTGGAAGTGTTAACATTTCCTTTTGCAGTTTGGTGGTGAAGTTATATGGGCAGTAACTTCCCCATTTCTTTCTTCTGGTAGATTATTGTACCTTACACCACTCCTTATAAGAGAATTGATTCCCTTCTATGGGTGGAATTCAAAGTCAAATGTCAGCCGAATTACAAATTACCAATTGAAGTGGACTTCAGGGGTAGCTTGTGAAGTCTCAAAATTGAAAGTGTTTAATTTCTTCTATCAACGGTTACTATATTTTCTAGTGATTCTAACAGTAGGAAGCAAATAAACCAACCTACCACAAATTTTGTTCTGAAAATACTTAAAAAAAATCACTGAAGATCTTGAATTGTTTATATCCTGTCCCCATCCATTTTTTGGAGCAGGAAAGTCTGGCTAGTTTTTGTAATTTAATAGGGAATCTAACTTTACCCTTTTACTAGATACTTTTTATAGTAGTACTTCACTTATCCAGCTCATGCACAGATCTAGGTGTTTACATAAACAGAATTTCAAAATAACTGAACACTACCCCTTTGAGAGACCGTATTAAATAAAATTGTTGGCAGATTATTAAATGAGAATCTTTTATAAATATATCTTCTGTAATGCAGTCAGTAATAAGGTGTGTAGGGCTTATTCCAAATGACCCTAGGCTGCTATACTTTTTGAGTTGTTGAGTCTTTGTAAAAATGAAAAAAAATTCTGTTTTTGGTCTGTGTGTTACTGGCACTATACTTAGTGAAAGAGTGTACATGTTAGGGTAATGGAGGCTTATTTTATTTACTATTGTAAGAAATTGTATTTAGGCACAGGTCTAACTGGAGATGTTATAGATCTGTCCTGTCCTATTTGGTAGCCACATAAACAGTGCAGATATAAAACGTTCTCATCACTGCAGACAGTTCTGTTGGCTCTGGTATTGTAGATCAGTGATTCTCAGATTTTAGCGTATATAGATGACCTGGAGATCTTGGTAAAATGTAGATTCTGATTTAGTAGTTCTGAGTAGGCTTAAGATTTTGCATTTCTAACAAGCTCTCAGGTTTTGTCATGATGATGGTCCAAGAACCATACTTTGAGTAGTAAGATTCTGAATGTCTTTCACAGATTCGCAATGCAATTCTGACACTAAGTATCCAGAAATAGGCCAAACTACACAGATTAAGGGCATAGTCATTCAGAAGCCTGCCCTCCCTTCAGACATCAGCCACAAGCTTGAGGATTTCCAGGCCACCCGCATGTCTGTAACAACTGGCTACAAATTTGAGGGTTCCCACTCTGCCCTCAGGTTCGATAATTTGCTAGAATGACGCACGGAACTCAGGAAAGTGCTATACTTAGATTACAGTTTTATCATAGCAAAAAGGATATAAATTAGGACGAGCCAAAAGAAGAGATGGATAGAGTGAAGTCCAGGAAGGTCCCAGACTTGAAGCCTCTGAGTCCTCTCCCCGTGGAGTCAAGACATGTCACCCTCCTGGCACATTGTTGTGTTACAATATGCAAAGTATTATTAACCAGGGAAGCTCACCTGAGCTTCAGTGTCCAGAGTTGATTTTACTGGGTTTTCATTAGATAGGCATTATTCATTGAATCATGACCACAAGGTTGAATTCGATCCCTGGTCCTCCTTTCCTTCCTGAAGGTTGAACATATTTCATGGCTTAAAGCCCCAACCCTGTAATCACATGATTGGTCTTTCTGGTATGGCCAACCTCCGTCCTAAGTAATATTGTTAGCATAAATTATCTGGGGGCTCACGATGAGTAAACTCTTTAGCATAAACCATCAGGTGTGGTCTGAGGAGCCCACCATGAAGAACAATGATACTCCTATCATTCAGGAAATTCCAACGATTTAGAAGATACTTCCCAGAACAGGAGACCAAGGCCAGCCAAATTCTTTATCATACAAGATGATTTGTTCAGTTTTAGATCCAATTAAGACTACTTATTGGTTTGGGGTTGGTTTTTTATTTTTTTTTAATCTCTTAGACTTCTGTTTTTTAGATGTTTCATGGAAATTTTAAGACATAACAGAGAGCAGAGAGAGTAGTGTAATGAACTCCCATGTACGTTATTGCCCAGCTTCCCAGCTTTCACAAAAATCAGCATTTGACTGATCTCTTTTTCAACTCTTTTCTCCTGCTTTTTTTGGGAGTGAGGAAGTGCCTGAAGTATTTTAAAGCAAATCTCAAACATTCCTGTGAATACATTATTGTGCACCTCTGATAGTGCTTTCTTTTGAAAACATAAACCACCATGCTATTATCACATCTAACAATCATTAGTAATTCCTTAATATAGTCTAATACCATCCATATTAAAATTTCTCTTGTTGTCTTAAAAATGTCACTTTACAGTTGGTTTGTTCCGTTCACAATTCAAGTGAGGTCCATACCGACCACTTACTTGATTTTCATGTCTCCTAAGTCACTTTTATGATAAGTACGCCCTTTTCATGTTACTGATTCATTGGGGAAATCAGGCCATTTGTCCTGTAGGTATCCCACATTCAGGATTGTCTTGTGTGTTCTTGTATTGTCTTCACTTGCTTCTCTATTTCTTGTAAACTAGTGGTTAGAAGTTTGGTTTAGTTCATGGTTTTTGTTTGGGTGGTGGTGGGTGGTGGGAGTAGCATCACATAGGTGGTGCTGTGTACTTCCTCATGCATCACATCAGGAGATAGTACTGAATGGTTGTCCCACTTTTAGTGATTCTAGTTGTGTTCAGATGGTGTCAGCCAGATCCTTCCATTTTAAAGTTTCCTATGAATCTTTACCTAATAGTTTAGCATCCATTGATGATACTTACTTGGATCAATTATTTAATTAGAAATTGTGAAGTTTTGGGGCTGGCCCAGTGGCTCAGTGGTTAAGTGCGCACGTTCCGCTTCTCGGCAGCCCAGGGTACACTGGTTCGGATCCCGGGCGTGGACATGGCACCGCTTGGCAAGCCATGCTATGGTAGGCGTCCCACATATAAAATGGAGGAAGATGGGCATGAATGTTAGCTCAGGGTTGTCTTCCTCAGCAAAAAGAGGAGGATTGGCAGTAGTTAGCTCAGAGCTAATCTTCCTCAAAAAAAAAAAAAAAAGTTGTGAAGTTTTGTCATTATGCTAATTCTTTTTTTTTTTTTTAAAGATTTTATTTTTCCCTTTTCTCCCCAAAGCCCCCTGGTACATAGTTGTGTATTTTTAGTTGTGGTTCCTTCTAGTTGTGGCGTGTGGGACGCTGCCTCAGCGTGGCTTGATGAGCAGTGCCATGTCCGTGCCCAGGATTCGAACTGGGGGAAACCCTGGGCTGCCGAAACCCTGGGCAGCTGAAGCGGAGCGCACAAACTTAACCGCTTGGCCACGGGGCCAGCCCCTGTTCATTTCTTTTTGACTGATCTTTGGTAGTTTGTGTTTTTCAAGAAATTGGTTCATTTAATCTAAAGTGCTGAATTTTTGGTATAAAATTGTTTCTATATAGTATTCTCTTGTGCTATTTTATAGTATTATCATAAGATCTGTAGTGGTGTTCCCTCTTTTATTCCTGATATCACTAGTTTTGTTTTTCTTTTGATTTTTTGTTTTTTGCTAATGAGCCTTGCTTAGGGGTTTATCAATTTTCTTTCTTTTTGTTTTTGGTTTATAACATTATATAAATTTCACATGTACATCATTATATTTTGATTCCTGTGTGGATTATATAATGCTCACCACTCAAAGACTAATTATAGTCCATCACCACACACACGTGCCTAGTCATTCCTTTTGCCCTCCTACCTCCCCCATTCCCCTCTGGTAACCACCAGTCCAATCTCTGTCTCTATGTGGTTGTTTGTTGTTTTTTTAACCTTCTACTTATAAAGTGAGATCGTGTGGTATAACTTTCTCCCTCTGACTTATTTCACTTAGCATTAATACCCTCAAGGTCCATCCATGTTGTCACAAGTGGCCAGATACCATCCTTTCTTATGGGTGAGTGGTATTCCATTCTGTATATATACCTTATTTTCTTTATTCATTCGTCCCTTGATGGCCATTTAGGTTGCTTCCGAGTCTTGGCTGTTGTGAATAATGCTATGATGAGCATAGAGGTGCATGTATCTTTACGTATTCTCTTTTTGTGTTCTTTGCATAAATACTCAGCAGTGGAATAGCTGGATTTCATGGTAGTTCTATTCTTAATTTTTTGATGAATTTCCATACTGTTTTCCATAGTGGCTGCACCAGTTTGAGCTCCCACCAGCAGCGTACAAGGGTTCCCTTCTCTCCACATCGTCTCCAACACATTATTTCCTGTCTTGTTGATTACAGCTATTCTGATGGTCATGAGGCGATATCTCATTGTAGTTTTGATTTGAGTTTCCCTGATAGTTAATGATGTTGAACATCTTTTCATGTGCCTGTTGGCCATCTGTATATCTTCTTTTTAGAAATGTCTGTTCAGATATTTTGCCCATTTTTTAATTGAGTTTACTGTGTTGAAGTATTGTAATGTGCTGTGATTTTCTTTTCTGTTTCTTTTTTTCTGCTTTTTCTCCCCAATATATAGTTGTATATTTTAGTTGTGGGTCCTTCTAGTTGTGGTGTGTGGGATGCTGCCTCAACGTGGCCTAATGAGCAGTGACGTGTCCACGCCCAGGATCTGAACCGGCGAAACCCTGAGCTGCTGAAGCGGAGCGTGTGAACTTAACTGCTATGCCACTGGACTGGCCACATATATTCTCATGCTTTTTAAAACTTTTCTGAACTTTATGTGATAGTGGGAGGAGAGACTTACTGGAATACATTTTTATTCTTCAGAGGGTGGTAGAGTTTTGGTTATTTTCCAGGGGAGTTTCAAAAGATTTAGTATATATGTATGCTAAAATTATATCTTTAACCTTTATAGAAGGTTTTTTCTTTGATTGTCAGATATTCACTTGTAAATCAATGTAAAAATAAACGTGTTTCTTACTATAGGTGATGGTCTTTTCGTACCAGTTTTCTCTGTTCTTTAGAGTAAGTATAGACTGTTGAATTGGGGAACTACCCTTACTAAAATAGATTTAGGAAGGAGGGGAGGTGCTGGTGAATAACTAGTGCTTACGTTATCTTATTTAATCTTTATAATAACCACCTTTAGGTTTGTTCCATAGTAACATTTAATTTAATTTCTTTTATTATTAATCTTTGTTTTTATTGGTAAGAAGAATATGTTGTTTTTTTATCAGAGAGATTAATTACAACTCGTTTTTGTGTGTGTGTGTGTGTGTGAGAGGAAGATTCCCCCTGAGCTAACATCCATTGCTAAACCTCCTTTTTTCTTTTTGCTTGAGGAAGATTAGCCCTGAGCTAATGTATGTCCCAGTCTTCCTCTACTTTGTATGTGGGATGCCTCCACAGCATGGCTGATAAGTGAAGTAGGTCTGCACCTGGGATCTGAACTTGTGAACTCGGGCTGCTGAATTGGAGCTCATGGAACCCCAACCACTCGGCCACCGAGCTGGCCCCTACAACCTGTTTTGATAGATACCTGTAAAGCAATTTGACTTTAGTCAAAAGACCTGCCATGTACTTTTTGTGTCCTTTATTAGAAATCATTTCATATTGAGATTTCTCAGTTGTAAAATAGAAAAGGACAGTATTTTGTTTATGTATTGTATATACCTTCAGTTTTAGATAGAGTTCTTATCACAAGTGCCAGTAATTTTATTATGTTGATTGCTATGTGTAATAATCTGAAGCATAATGTATTAATTGATAATTTTCAGAGGAAGGGAAGCCATTGCTGATTTTGTTTCCTGGACTTTAAACACACATATCTTTTCTATAACATTTCCTGTTCTAGCTTCCCATTTCCTAGAAGGCTTGTCTTTTATGCTTTTTCTTTTTTTAAACCCAGGCTGAGAATTGGCCTTTGAATAGGGGGAGTAATTAGAGATATATTTGGATTTACTCTTCCTTATTCTATGTTTTCTGTTTACCCTCCTTCTTCTTTTTAAAAATCTCTTTCTTCCTTTTGATTGAATTTTCTTTGACATCTTTGCTCTAATAGTTTGAAAGTTGCTCATTCTCTTCCTTTTTGTCTGGTGTTTACCATTAAAATTTTTATGTGTAAATTTTTATACATAAAATCTTTCTATCTGTGCTGTGTATATGATCTCTAGTATCTGTATCCTCCTCTCTCTACAATAAGACAAGTTTGTTTTATTTCTGCCTCTCTCTTCCAGCCCTCTCCCGTTTTCAGGCCATCTGGGATTTTAGTTCTTGATCACTTATTTACTTTTACATCATATGTTACCAGTTACCTTGGACTAGATATATTTTACTGCTTTATTTGCTCTTCTTTTTCTTATGTCTTCCATTTCCCATGCTTTAATCTTATGCTTTCCTAGACTTTGTCTTTGAATTATTCTTTCAGAGAGGGATCAGTGGATAGGGAATTTTTCAGAGTCTTTGGATGTTGAAATGTTCTTATCTTGCTCCTTCATTTGGATACTAGGATTCTAGTTTTAAAACTATTTTTCATTAGATTTTGAAGATAATTACTCCATAGTTTATCATCTGTTGTTGATAATGAGAGTTCTTGAAGCTAGTTTTATTCTCTTTCCTTTGTAGATAACCGCTTTCTATCTAGAAGCTATTTGTTGTTTAGGTTTTTAAAAATCTCGTGATGATTTAGGGGCCATCCCAGTGGTGCAGTGGTTAAGGGCACACATTCCACTTCAGTGGCCCAGGGTTCGCTGGTTCGGATCCTGGGTGCAGACATGGCACTGCTTGGCAAGCATGCTGTGGCAGGCGTCCCATGTATAAAGTAGAGTAAGAGGGGCATGGATGTTAGCTCAGGGTCAGTCTTCCTCAGCAGAAAAAGGAGGATTGGCAGCAGATGTTAGCTTAGGGCTAATCTTCCTCAAAAACAAACAAACAAACAAACAAACAAATAAATAATAAATATGGTGATGATTTAAATTTGCGTGATGTGTTTAGGTTTCAGTTTTTACCAGTGCATTCTGCTTGGTACTCAGCTCTTTTGGTTTCAAGACTGTGTTGTATATTTATTCAGCTCTTGGAGTTTTACTTCTTCCTTTCCATTCTCTCAGTTCTCTCTTGAAACTCCTATTAAACAAATTTGGGAACTGCTTGAAACCATTGATCCTGAGCTTGAAACACTTTCACCATAGCAGTTTTTTTCTGCCTTCTGTCTTCTTCTGTATTTAGGACTGGATTTTTAAAATAGCTTTATTAAAATATATTTCGCATACCACAAAATTCAACCATTAAAAGTGTACAGTATTTTTACAGAGTGGTGAAACCACCACCACAATCTATTGAAAAGTTCCCAGAATATTTTCAGTACCCCAAAAACAATTCTCATGCCCATTAGCATTCACTCCCCATTTCTGTCTCCACCCAGCTCCTAGCAACTACTGATCTACATTCTGTCTCTGGATTTGCCTGTTCTTGACATTTCATATAAATGGGAAACATGTAATATGTAGTCTTTTTTGACTGGCTTCTTTCATTTAGCGTAATGTTTTTTGGGTTCAACCATGCCTTTTTTTTTTTTTTTTTTGCCAAATAATGCTCTGTTGTGTGGATATACTGTATTTTATTTTACCATTTGTTAGTTGATGGACATTTGGGTTGTTTCTCCATTGTGTACAAGTTTTTGTGTGGACAGATGTTTTCATTTCTCTTGAGTATTCTCTTGGATTACCTCTTGGAGATTACAATTAACATCTTAAATTTCTAACAGTCTAGTTTGAACTGATACCAACTTAACTTCAATATTATACAAAGACTCTGCTCCTATACAGTTCTATCCTACCCCTTTTTAATGTTGTCATGAATTACAACTTTATATACAACATGGATGAACCTCAAGGGCATTATGCTAAGTGAAAATAAGCCAGACATAGAAAGACAATAACATAGATTTATATAATAATTTTTATGCATTTGTCTTTTAAATCTTGTAGGAAGTAAAAACTGAAGTTGGAAACCAGAAACACAATACTGGCTTTTATGTTTGCCCAGTTACCCTTACTGGAGATCTTTATTTCTTTCTATGGATTTGAGTTACTGTCTAGTGTCCTGCCATTTCAGCCTAAAGGACTTCATTTAGCATTTCTTGTAGGGTAGGTCTTGCAGCAACAAACTCCCTCAGCTTTTAATTATCTAGGAATGTCTTAATTTCTCTCTCATTTTTGAAGGACAGTTTTTCCCAGATACAGAATTCTTTTTTTTTTTTTTAAAGATTTTATTTTTTTCCTTTTTCTCCCCAAAGCCCCCAAGTACATAGTTGTATATTCTTCGTTGTGAGTCCTAGTTGTGGCATGTGGGACGCTGCCTCAGCGTGGTTTGATGAGCAGTGCCATGTCTGCGCCCACGATTCGAACCAATGAAACACTGGGCTGCCTGCAGCGGAGCACGTGGACTTAACCACTCAGCTACGGGGCCAGCCCCATAGATATAGAATTCTTAGTTGACAGTTTTTTCTTTCAGCACTTTAAATATGTCATCCCACTGTCTTCCATGGTTTCTGATTAGAAATTGGCTGTTAATCTTATTGATGATCTCTTCTATATGATGGGTTGCTTCCCTTGCTTTTAAAGATTCTTTCTTTGTCTTTGTTTTTCAACAGTTTGGTTATATTGTGTCTTGGTGTGAATCTCTTTGAGTTTATCCTACTTGGAGTTCATTGAGCTTCTTGAATTTGTAGATTCATGGCTTTTGTCAAATCTGGGAAGGTTTTGATCTTTACTTCTTAAAATAATATTTCTGCCCCTTTCTCTCTTCTTTTGGGACTCCTGTAATGTGTATGTTGATATACTTAATGGTGTCCCACATGTCCTTTAGACTCTGTTTGCTTTTATTTATTTTTTCTTTCTCAACAAACTCAATTTTATTTTTTATTATTTATTTTGATTTTCCATTTTATTTTTTATTTTTGTCTTTATATTATCTTCTTGAGGTCATAGTGGTTTATAACATTGTGAAATTTCAGGTGTACATTATTATTTATCAGTATTATGTGTAGACTGCATCGTACTCACCACAGTCTAATTTTTATCTGTCACCATATACATGTGCCCCTTTACCCCTTTCACCCCCCCCCCCAGCTGGTTACCACTAATCTACTAATCTCTTTGTCCGTGTGTTTATCTTCCACGTATGGGTGAAATCATGTGGTGTTTGTCTTTCTCTGGCTTATTTTACTTAACATAATACTCTCAAGGTCCATCTATGTTGTTGCAAATAGGATGATTTTGTCCTTTTTTTATGACTGAGTAGTATTCCATTGTATACATATACTACATCATCTTTATACATGCATCAGTTGATGGGCACTTGGGTTGCTTCCACATCTTGGCTATTGTGAATCATGCTGCAGTGAACATAGGGGTGCATAAGTCTTTCAGTTGTCAACTTCAGTAGTGGGATAGCTGGATCGTATGGCATTTCTATTTTTAATTTTTTGAGAAACCTCCATACTGTTTTCCATAGTGGCTGCACCAATTTGCATTCCCACTAGCAGTGTGAGGAGGTTTCCTTTTCTCCACATCCTCTCTGATATTTGTTATTTTTTTGTCTTGGTGATTATAGCTATCCTAACAGGTGTAAGGTGTAGTTTTGATTTGTATTTCCCTAATCATTAGTGATGTTGAACATCTTTTCATGTGCCTGTTGGCCATCTGTATATCTTCTTTGTAAAAATGTTCCTGTTCTCTGGTCATTTTTTAATCAGATTGTTTTTCCTTTTGTTGTTGAGTTGTATGAGTTCTTTATATATTTTGGAGATTAACCCCTTGATGGACATATGATTTGTAAATATCTTCTCCCAGTTGGTGGGTAATCTTTTCATTTTGTTCCTGATTTCTTTTGCCTTGCAGAAGCTCTTTAGTCTGATGTAGCCCCATTTGTTTATTTTTTCTTTTGTTTCCCATGCCTGAGTAGACATGGTGTTTGAAAAGATGCTGCTAAGAACACTGTCAAAGAGTGTACTGCCTATATTTTCTTCTAGGAGTTTTATGGTTTCACATCTCACCTTCAAGTGTTTAATCCTTTTTGAGCTAATTTCTTGTGTGTGGTGTAAGATAATGGTCTGCTTTCATCCTTTTGCATGTGGCTGTCTAGTTTTCCCAGTACCATTTATTGAAGAAACTTTGCTTTCTCCATTGTATGTTATTGGCTCCTTTGTTGAAGATTAGCTGTCCATAGATGTGTGGTTTTATTTCTGTGCTTTCAATTCTGTTCCATTGATCTGTGTGTCTCTTTTTGTGTCAGCACCATACTGTTTTGATTACTATAGCTTTGTAGTATGTTTTGAAGTCAGGGATTGTGATGCCTCCAGCTTTGTGCTTTTGTTTCTCAGGATTGCCTTCACTATTCAGGGTCTTTTGTTGTTCCCTGTACATTTTAGGATTCTTTGTTCTGTTTCTGTGAAGAATGTCTTTGGGATTCTGATTGAGATTGCATTGAATTTGTAGATTGCTTTAGGTAATATGGACATTTTGGCTATGTTTATTTTTCCAATCTATGTGCATGGAATATCTTTCCATTTCTTTATGCCATCTTCGATGTCTTTTAATAATGTCTTATAGTTTTCATTGTGTGGGTCTTGCACCTCCTTGGTTAAATTTGTTCCAAGGTATTTTTTTGCGATTGTAAATGGGATTGTATTCTTGACTTCTCTTTCTAGTTCATTATTAGAGTATAAGAATGCAAGTAATTTTTGTCAGTTGATTTTGTGCCCTGCAACTTTGCTGTAGTTGTTCATTATTTCTGAGAGTTTTCTGATGGATTTTTTAGGATTTTCTATTTACAGAATCATGTCATCTGCAGTGAGTGTTTCACTTCTTCCTTTACAATGTGGGTACTGTTTCTTTTCTTGCCTAATTGCTCTGGCCCAAACCTTGGGTACTGTGTTGAATAGGACTGGCAAGAGTGGGCATCTTGTCTTCTTCCTGTTCTCAGATGGATGGCTTTCAGTTTTTCTCCATTGAGTGTGATGTTGGGTGTGGGTTTGTCATATATGACCTTTATCGTGTTGAGGTGCTTTCTTTCTATACCCATTTTATTGAGTTTTTTTTTCATAAATGGATGTCGGATCTTGTCAGATGCTTTCTTTGCATCTATTGAGATGGTCATGAGGTTTTTATTCCTCATTTTGTTAGTGTGGTGTATCACATTGATTGATTTGTGGATGTTTATCCATCCCTGCATCCCTGGTATAAATCCCACTTGATCATGGTGTATGATCTTTTTAATGTATTGCTGTATTTGGTTTGCCAATATTTTGTTGAGAATTTTTGCATCTATGTTCCTCAGCCATATTGGTCTGTAGTTTTACTTCTCTGTGTTGTCCTGGTCGGGTTTTGGGATCAGGGTGATATTGGCCTCATAGAATGAGTTAGGAAGTATTGCATCTTCCTCAGTTTTTTGGAATAGTTTGAGAATGATAGGTATTAAATCTTTGAATGTTTGGTAGAATTCTCTAGAGAAGCCATCTGGTCCTGGACTTTTGTTTTTGGGGAGGTTTTTTTTTTTTTTTTAAAGATTTTATTTTTTTCTTTTTTCTCCCCAAAGCCCCCCGGTACATAGTTGTATATTCTTCGTTGTGGGTCCTTCTAGTTGTGGCATGTGGGACGCTGCCTCAGCGTGGCTTGGTGAGTAGTGCCATGTCCGCGCCCAGGATTCAAACCAATGAAACACTGGGCCTCCTGCAACGGAGCGCACGAACTTAACCACTCGGCCATGGGGCCAGCCCCTGGGGAGGTTTTTGATTACTGTTTCAGTCTCTTTACTTGTGATTGGACTGTGCAATTCTCTATTGGTTCAGTTTTGGGAGGTTGTATGTGTTAAAGAATTTATCCATTTCTTCTAGGTTGTCCAGTTTGTTGGCATATAGTTTTTCATAGTATTCTCTTATAATCCTTTGTATTTCTGTGGTTTCTGTTATAATTTTTCCTCTTTCATTCTTAATTTTATTTATTTGAGCTTTCTCTCTTTTTTTCTCAGTGAGTCTGGCTGAGGGTTTGTAAGTTTTGTGTATCTTCTTAAAGAACCAGCTCTTAGTTTAATTGATTCTTTCTACTGTTTCTTGGGTTTCTATTTCATTTATTTCTGCTCTAATTTTTACTCTTTCCCTCCTTCTGCTGACTTATGGCTTTGTTTTTTCTTCTTTTTCTAGTTCTGTTAGGTGTAGTTTAAGATTACTTATTTGGCATTTTTCTTGTTTGTTGAGGTGGGCCTATGTTGCAATGAATTTCCCTCTTAGAACCACTTTTATTGCATTACATATGAGTTAGTATGATTTATTTTCATTTTATTTGTCTCCAGGTTTTTTTAATTTCTCCTTTGATTTCTTTGTTGATCCACTGGTGGTTCAGGGGCGTGTTGTTTAGTTTCCACATATTTGTGACTTTCCCACCTTTTTGCTTGCAGTTGATTTCTTTTTCATAGCATTATGGTTGGAAAGGATGCTTCATGTGAGTTCAGTCTTAAATTTATTGAGGCTTGCCTTGTTTCCCAGTATATGGTCTGTCTTTGAGAATGTTCCATGTGCACTTGAGATGAATGTGTATTCTGCTGTTTTTTGATGGAGTACTCTGTATATGTTTATTAAGTCCATCTGGCCTAGTTTTTCATTAAATTCTGCTATTTCCTTGTTGACTTTCTATCTGGATGATCTTTTCATTGATGTAAGTGGGGCGTTGACATCCCCTACTATTATTGCTGTAATTTCTCCCCTTAGGTCTCTTAATAGTTGCTTTATGTACTTTGGTGCTCCTGTATTTTGTGCATTAGTGTTATGTACTCTTGGTGGAGTGCCTCTTTTATCGTTATACTTTCCCTCTTTGTCTCTCATTGCCTTTTTTATCTTGAAGTCTGCTACAAGTATGGCAACACCTGCTTTCTTTTGCTTGCCATTTGCTTGGAGTATCGTCTTCCATCCCTTTACTCTGAGCCTGTGTTTGTCTTTAGAGTTGAGATGTGTTTCCTGGAGGCAGCATATTGCTGGGCCTTGTTTTTAACTTTGCCCAGCTATGCTATTTCTTTTGATTGGAGAATTCAATCCATTTACATTTAGAGTGACTATTGATAAATGAGGGCTTAGTTCTGCTATTTTATCTCCTGTTTTCCAGTTGTTCTGTATTTCCATTGTTTCTCTTCCTGTATGTTTCTGACTGCCATTTCAGTTTGGTGATGTCCTCTGATGATTTTCTCAGTTTTCTCTTTATTATTTGTGTCTCTGTTCTGATTTTTTTGTTTATTGGTTACCATGAGGTTTGTATAAAAGATCTCAGAGATGAGATAGTCCGTTTTCTGATAGCCTCTTATCTCCATTAGCCTCAGCAGGTTCCATCTCTTTCCTCTTTCCTGTCTAAGTTATTGTGTCACAAATTGTATTTTGTCTTGTGAGTTTGTGTCTAAATGGAAGTGTTTATAGTTACTTTTGATGCTTCCCTTCCCTTAATCTTTAATGTTATAATTGTTTGCTAACCTGTTCTGATAGAGAGCTGCCATGTTCTGATTTTGTCTGTCTATTTGTCTCTTTGCCCAAGGCTTTGTAAACCTTTGCCTTTTTGTTTCATGTATGAGGGCATTCTTGGTCATTTCTTGTAGGGGTCGTCTTGTGATGAACTCCCTCAGCTTTTCTTTATCTGGTAAGGTTTTTATTTCTCCATTGTATCTGAAGGATAGTTTCATTGGATAGAGTATTCTTGCCTGAATGTTTTTGTCTTTCAGTATTTCGACTATGTATGTTCCACTCTCTCCTGGCCTGTAAGGTTTCTGCTAAGAAGTCTGCTGAAAGCCTGAAAAGAATTCCTTTGTAGATTTTTCTCTTCTGCCTTGCTGCCCTTAATAGTTTTTCTTTGTCATTGACTTTTGCCAATTATATTAACGTATGCCTCAGATAAGGTCTTCTTGCATTGATGTAATTAAGAGTTGTATTAGCTTCGTTTATTTGTAATTCCAGTTCCTGCCTCAGGTTTCGGAAGTTCTCAGCTATTATTTCTTTGAATTAGCTCTCTGCTCCTGTCTCCCTCCCTTCTCCTTCTGGATACCTATAATCTTTATGTTGCATTTCCTAATTGAGTTGGATATTTCTCAGAGAATTTCTTTGGTTTTTTAAAGTCTTAGGTCTCTCTTCTCCACCTGAAGTATTTCTATATTTCTGTCCTCTAAATTACTAATTTGGCCCTCTATAATATCAGCTCTGTTTCTAAAGGTTTCTACATGGCTTTTTATCTCTTTCATTGGGTTCTTCACCTCCAGCATTTCTATTTGTTTTTTTCTTTAGAGTTTCAGTCTCTTTTGTGAAGAATTCATTCTTGTTAATTTTATTCCTGAGTTCATTGAACTGTGTTTCTGAGTTTTCTTGTAATTCGTGGAGTTTCTTTATGGTAACTATTTTGAATTCTCTGTCGTTTAGACACTGAATTCCTGTGACTTTAGGATTGGTTTCTGTCTTGTCGTTTTCCTTCTTATGTGGAGTGTTAGAGTATTTCTTCATGGTGTTTCGTGAAGTGGATCTTTGTCGGCACATAGTGGTAGTATCTGGCTGCAGATTCCACCTGCTACCACTCGGGGGCGTGCAGGAGCTGTGTTTTCTGAACACTCTGCCTCTGCTGGAAGTTGTGCCCATAGGGCTCATCTGCGTTTGCCTGCTGTCTGCTGCTGCTTGGTGGGTCCCGTATGCAGGCTCAGGCACTCTGGTGTGGATCTGCTGCCCTGGCCGACTGGCCAGGCTAGTGCACCATGCAGGAAAAGAGGGGAGGAGCACTTTCTTTTGTTCATGCGTGCCCTCTTTGCATTCACTGGTGGCCCGCCTGGGTTACTGGGCTTTGTTGGGGGCGCTCACATGGTGGCTGAGCTGCCTTGGTGTGAAGTGTTCCTGCAGGCTAGGATGCAACTCCGAAAGCAAAAGCATTCCTTCAGATGCCTGCCTGTACCTTTGTCTCCTCTTAGAGTCACATGCTGACTGCTGCACGAGGTTCTGCGCCCTAGATCACTGCCACTGGGGAGGAAGAAATCTGTTCCTCTCTTTCCACTGATTCCCTGGGGTCTAGTACCCTTACCTTCAGACATATGGCTGTGTGGATCTCTCAGACATCCTGTTGTGCTGTACGGGTGTCCTCTGTTGGTTAATAAATGTCCTTTTGGTTCTGTCTTAGGGGGAAAATACTAAGGGAACAGCCACTCTGCCATTATCCTGAATCTCAAACTCAATTTTAATTATTCTGTCTTCAAGTTCACTGATTCATCCTTTTGCATGCTCAAATGTGTTGTACCCCTCTAGTGAATTTTTTGTTTCAGTTATTGTGCTTTTCAGCTCCAAAATTAAAACTACAGAATTATAGACAGTAGAATGTCAAAGCCTTCTTTTTTTACTCTCTGCCCGAACTAACCACTGTTAATGACTTGGTATGATTTTTTCCTGATTTTTCTGTGTACATACAAACAACTGTACAAATGTATGTGCATTTTTAGGCTTTTGATTTATTTTAATTTTTTTATATATATTTTTTGAGGAAGATTAGCCCTGAGCTAACTACTGCAAATCCTCCATTTTTTGCTGGGAAAGACTGGCCCTGAGCTAACATCCATGCCTGTCTTTCTCTACTTTATACATAGGATGCCTACCACAGCATGGCTTTTACCAAGCAGTGCCATGTCCACACCCGAGATCTGAACCAGCGAACCGCAGGCCACCAGGAAACAGAACGTGCAAACTTAACCACTGCACCACCGGGCTGGCCCCCATTTTTAGGCTTTTTTAAAAGTTTTTTTTCAATTTTATTTTTTTTGCTGAGCAAGATTTACCCTGAGCTAACAACTTTTGTCAATCTTCTTCATTTTCCATGAGGAAGATTCACCCTGAGCTAACATCTGTGCCAGTCTTTCTCTGTTTTGTGTTTGGGTTGCTGCCACAGCATGGCCATTGATGATGGTGTAGGTCTGCACCCAGGAACCAAACCCTGGCAGCCAAAGCAGAGTGTGCCAAGCTTAACTACTAGGCCACGGGCCTGGCCCCTGGTTTTTTATTTTGATATAATTTCAGAGGTATTAGAAAAATTGCAGTAGTAGTAAAAAGAATTCCTGTATATCCTATACCCAGATTCCCTAAATGTTTCATATTTTTATCTTCGTTTCTCACCCCCCTTTTTTGTCATCTTTCAGTCTATCATCTGTCTATATTTACGTATACATACTGTTTTTTTCTAGTTGTCTTGAAAGTAAGTTGCAGACATGATGCCCTGTTGCCCCTTTTCAGTGTGTACTTTGTAAAAACAATGACATTATCTTACATAACCACAATACAAGTGATCAAAATCAGGAAATTCACTGTTACTGAATCACCATTTGTCCAATAAGATCCTTTTTAGTAAAAGAACATCCTGGATCATGCATTACACTCAGTTGTTTTGTCTCTTTAATCTCCTCTGACTTGAAACGATTTCTTAGTCTTTCTTCGTCTAATGACTTTGACATATTTGTAGTGTATAGGCCATTTATTTTATCAGATGTCCCTCAGGATGGGTCTGAGGGGCCGGCCCCATGGCCGAGTGGTTAGGTTCACGTGCTTTGCTGGCCCAGGGTTTTGCTGGTTCTAATCCTGGGCGCAGACATGGCACTGCTCATCAGGCCATACTGAGGCGGCATCCCACATGCCACACCTAGAAGGACCCACAACTAAAAATACACAGCTATGTACTGGGGGGCTTTGGGAGAAAAAGGAAAAATAAAATCTTTAAAAAAAAGCAAAAAGATGGGTCTGATACTTTCTCATGATTAGATTCGGGTTATGTATTTTTGGCAGGAATACCACAGAATTGATGTTGCATTCTCACTGCATCATATGTGGAGAGACATGATGTCAGTTTGTCCCGTTACTGGTGGTGGTAATTTGATCACCTAGTTAAGGTAGTGTCTGCCAGGATAAAGCTACTATTGTTTCCATTATAATTAAAGATACACGTGGGAAGATGCTTTGTGACCGTGTAAGTATCCTCCTATGGATATTTGGATAAATACTCTGCAAATGGATAAATACCCTCATGGAACTCTGACTCACTCATTTTAGCATCTACTGATAACGATTATTCAAATTACTAATATGGTGGTTGCCAATTAAGAGTTATGCACAGTTTTAGAAAATTAAAATGTGATAACTGTGCAGCCTCTTTCATTTTGCACCATAGCAGTAACATCTTTTTGTTTTAGTTATTTTGTAAGTTCCAAACTTGTAAATGTAGATCCAGCCCCAACAGGTATTAATTTTACTTCATATACATACCCTCTTCCCAGTAATTTGGAGCAAATCCTAGTCATATCATTTCATCTGTAAATTTTGTGTACCTCTGAGAGATAACTTAAAAGCATAATACTATCATCCTACCTAAAAAAATTAACTTATTCTTTAATACTATCAAATATCCTGTTAGTGTTCATCTTTTCCCAATTGTTTTATCTTTTTCCCCAGTTTATTTGGATTGGGATCCAAATAAGATCTATATATGGTGATTGCTTGAGATATATCTCTCATGTTCTTTTTTAATCTATAGATTCCCTCCTTTCTTTCTTTTTTTCCTTTGAAATTTTGTGTTGAAGGAAACGATCATTTTTCCTGAAAAGTTTCTTAGAGCCAAGAGTTTGCTGTTTAATTAAATTTACTACTATTTTAGTTAGAATTAAATGTTTATTGTTTTCTTTTTAAAAAATTAGATCTACTATTTTAATTAGAATTAAATATATATGATTTTGTTTCTTATTTTGTTTTTTTCTCCTATCCTTGCCAAGTTTTGCTATCAGTATTATGCTGATCTTATACAATAATTTAGAAAGTTGGCAATGTCTTTTCAGCAGGTACTTACTGAGAACTAACAGGCACTATGCTTGGTGCAATGGTAAACAAAACAGAAGTGGTTCTTGTCCTCATAGTGCTGAAAGCCTACTGGAGAAGATAGACAATAAACAAATCCTGTATAAAACTACAAACTGCAAAGCTGCGTTTGTTTTCATTTTATGTGTTGGGACGATTTAAATAAAATAGAAATAATCTGTTTCTTAAAGATTCGATAGAACTTTAAATAAAAGCGTCTATTCTGGTGTTTAGTTTAACTGAAAGTATTTTATTTGCTTGTGAAATTACTTAACAAGCCTTAACTTTCTCCCCTCGTATCCTTGACATTCTATGAAGTTGTGCCATCTTTATGTTGCTTCCTCTGCACAGTATTCCTCTGGGGATAAGAGTTTTCAAGATTGGTGAGCAAGGCTCTGTTACTTCTTTGTTTCTTTGGGAAAAATCATTTGGATTTCACATGACTGGACAGTCAGAATGATGTAATTGACTAAGTATGAAGACTTCCGGAAGAACAGAAAAATTATGTTTCTGATTACTTCTCTCCGGTCAGATTAATAGCCTTTGATACAATACTTAGCTTCTTTGTATTTTAAATTAACCAATTATATTGTGTTCGCTACATATAGAGTGAAATAGTGTTATTAGTGTCAAATAGTAAGCATTTTCTTCTCCTGAGAAAAAATTTGGGTGTGGACTGTGTATACTTACTGAGTCATAGACTCAGGAAGTGATTACATGTGTTTATGTGCCCTCATAACTAGGAATATGAAGTCCATCTTATATGTATAAGACCATTGGAGTTCATAAAAGAATTTATCTAGAGCCTTAATTCTGAAAAAATTGTCTAAGATCATTTGCTCCAGGCCTCTTGTTTTATAGAAGAAGCCCTGAAAAATATTTTTCTTCTTTCTTTTGAAGGTTTTGACTAGCTCTGAACCATCCCAAATTGATGGAAGAAGTGAAACTAGAACCCAAGTTTTTAACTGTCCATAGTGCTCTTTTCTCTCTCGTTTTCTGGCATGAGTTGCGATGTGATTTTTGAAAGAGTTGGGGATGAATTGACATTTTTGATTGAGTAACTTCCTTAAATTATTTTTTTCTTAGTGTTTATTCACAATTTAAAAAGTGAAATTCATAGGTTTGTGGCCATATTTCCTCTTGGGACACTGTACTTTTACTCAGCTGTAAGTCACATTGAAGAAAGCATGTTAAATAAATTTTAATGAATCGGTTAAGATAAACTTGAAGTTTCTAATTGGCTAATGCCTTACGTCATGACTCCCTGTTCTTTTAACTAGTCAGTACTTTCCTGTTCTTACATTATGTCAGTCTTATATACCTTATGATTTCAGACTATTTATTGTCTGAAAATCTACAAGAAATCATTAACTTTTGCATTTGAAGGGCATTGTTTTGTCTAGTTTCATTTCCACATTATGTGTTAGTGTTATAGAATCATTGTCATCATTTTTTCATTTTCATTCCTCATTTTATGATCATCGTATTTTCAGCAAATTTGTGGAGAGAGGGCAAGAAGATATAAAAAGGCTGACCCTGTTAAAGACAGACACTGTGCTAGATGGTTGGAGGATTAAGAGGAGTCCAGAGTTGACGAAAATCCTTGTCTGGATTTTTCTTGACCCATTTTGGAATTAGCTAGAGTTCTTAACTGCAATTCTTGAAATTATGATTGAAATCAGATTGCGTCAGTAATTTGTCTTGACAATACTATATTATCTTTGTGTGTATAACTTGTTGCTTTTTAAATTTCAGGGAGTTGATGTTCAAGTATATTCACTTTTTATTAAACTATATGTGAAATGAGCTTTGTATTGAGTCACTTCTTGCTTTTCAAAATTATAGCCTTAATGCTATATATAAATGAGGTAAAACCTCATTTGCAAGAGTAATTCAATTAGTGGGAAAACTTGTACGTTACAGCAACTTGACTGTAAAAATAACCTTCATTTTCTAAGTTTTCCATATGGCAAGCATTTTTTTGGATTTTAAGTTTCAGAAACTTGTTATTTTTACCCATTAGTTTTCGATGTGGAGTGAAAATAGGATTTATGTATTTGGACAGTTGCATAATGTTGCTATATACCTTTGGTCCCCTGGAATTTATTTTGGTATGGAGTGTGAGGCAGGCATCCAACTTTATTTTTCCTAGGTCGTTACCCAGTTTTTCCATCACTTCACAGATTTTAAATGGCAGCTTTATTATATACCACATGATCATATTTTGGGTATTTTTAGTGATTTCTACTCTGTTCCATTGATCTCTCTGTCTATGGCCCCTTACAGCACAGCTTTAAGAGTTATCTTTTATAATAAATATTTTACTGTTTGAGAGGCTAGTCTCCCTTCATTATTTTCTTTGGAATTTTCTTGGTTGTTGCTTAATTGTTATTTCCACATGAACTTTTAGAATCAACTTGTCTAGTTAAAGAAACAAAAAGAGAAGACTCCAGTTTTCATTTGCATCATGCCAAATTTATATAACAACTTAGGGAGAATTGATCTTAAGGATGCTGTGTGTCCCATCCAAGATTCTCATATGTTTTTCCAGTTGGGTGTCTTCTTTTGTGTCTTTGCATAGAGCTTTAGTTTTCTTCCTTTACATATTAAGTTTATTCCTATTTCTTACCTTCTGTGGTACATTGTATGCTTCCATTATATTTCTTATTTGGTCATTGTATATATGAAGGCTGTTTCAGAATATTAGTTTTGTACCCAGAAACACTTTATTGTATTATCTTATATTTGTAACAGATTTTCAGTTTTGGGGCTTCCCTGGGAGAAACAGTCTCTTTTTTGACTTTTTATACCTTTTACTTGTTTCATCTAATATTATATAACAATATTATTTTCCCCCTCTTTTTTTTAAGTTAGCTGGATGGTTTATCTGCTCTTGGATTTATTTATTAGTTGATCTATTTTTCTGATTTATTTTTATTTCATTTTATTGAGGTCATAATAGTTTGTAACATTGTGAAGTTTCAGTTGTACATTATTGTCAGTCATCATATAAATGTGCCCCTTTACCCCTTATGTCCACCCCCCAACCCACTTCCCCTCTGGTAACCACTAATCTGTTCTCTTTGTCCATGTGTTAGTTTATCTTCCACATGTGAGTGAAATCATACAGTGTTTGTCTTTCTCTGACTTGTTTTGCTTAACATAATACCCTCAAGGGCCATCCATGTTGTTGTGAATGGAACGATTTTGTCTTTTTTTATATTTTTCTAATTTTCAATTTATTATTTTCTGTTTATATCTTTTTTTTTTTTTAAAGATTGGCACCTGAGCTAACAACTGTTGCCAATCTTTTTTTTTTTTCCTGCACTTATCTCCCCAAATCCCCCCGGTACACAGTTGTATATCTTAGTTGCAGGTCCTTCTAGCTGTGGCATGTGGGGCACCACATCAGTGTGGTCTGACGAGTGGTGCCATGTCCGCGCCCAGGATCCGAACCGGCAAAACCCTGGGTTGCTGCAGCAGAGTGCGTGAACTTAACCACTTGGCCCCGTGGCTGGCCCCGTTTATATCTTTATTGTTTCCATTCTTGTGTTTTGAAGGTGGTTATTCTTATTCTAAGTCCTTGTGCTTGAATTTTCCTCTGAGTACTATGTGCTGTGAATTTTCCTGAGTACTGCTTTAGTAGTATATTATAGATTCTCAAATACAGTATTTTCATTTTCATTATCTTCTGCAGTTTTATTTTTGGTTTCCTCTTTGATCCATGAGTTCTGTAAGAGACCATTTAGAAATTCAGGTAGTAATTCTTCATTTTCTGATGTAATTAATTTCTAATTTTTTTTTGCCTTTTGACCATTGACTGTGCTACTTCTGATTTTGGAAATTTATTGGGATTTTCTTTGTGGCCTAATACTCACTTAAATTTTTGCTGTGGGTCTTTTAAAAGGTATATTCTGCTTTCAAGGTGCTTTTGACATAATAATATAAATTAGATATATCTTCCTAATTATGTATGTCTGCCTACTTCTATTTCCTATAGTTTTTGCTGTGTGAGTGGTGATGCTATGTTATTTGGGGCTCTTCATTGTGGATTGCACTCTTTATCGCAGTGAAGTAAAACACCTACTCCACTTCCATGAAGTCTGTAACCTAGAACCATGTGTGTGTTTCTAGGTATTCTTAGTGGTTTAGAAACACCGATTTATTCTTTTTGCTTTCTTTGAGGTCGCAGTCTTTCATTAGTTACATATTGTGTTCGTTTTAGTTCTGCTGTAGGTATCTGGGTTTTTTTTTTCCCTCTTGCTCACTGGACTTTTTTCCCCTAGTTACAAAGTATGTGTATGTGTGTCTATCGATAGATAAATATGTTCTCGATATAGAAAGCCTGGAAAGCAAATAGCATAAAAGAAGAAACCAAAAGCCCTACCTGTAAACCTGTCACCCAAATATAACCACTATTATAAGACTATGTCTTACCCTTGTGTCCATATCCATATTGACATACTCCCCTGTTTTCCAAAATGGCAGAGCCAGTTAGATCTAGTTTCTGCAGGTTAGTGACTCAAATTTAGATTTTCCTTTTTAGTTCCTCATGAAACAGTGGTCCTCAGGAAAAATCTGACTGAACAAGCAGTATTCCAGCAGAATTGAAAGAAGAAATTAATGGATGAAGAAAAGCTCACTGCGGCTATTGAAATGATCTTCAGTATGAATCAGCGCGCTGCTGACCTCTGTTCTTGGCCTTCCATCTTCGCTCAAATATGCTGATATGCAGGAACCAATAATAAGGAGGCTTAGTTTTGCAAATACAGAGCTTGTGGATGGTGCTAGATCCTGAAAATAATGTCTCTGGCTGTGTCTCAGACTTGAAGAGACTGAAAGTAAGGTCTCATAAGCTCAATTCAATGTTCACAGCCATGTTCTTCACTCACAAAAAATAAGATTGCGTTATTGTCATGTTCAAATAAAAATCTACATGTTGTGTATAGGTATCCTATTGTGTATAGGTAGTTAGAGTATTAGACAATGGTTTACTCTTGCAGGTTATATTCGTTTCACCAACCTTGCTTGAGCTCTCGCTGCATCTCAGGCAATATGCAAAAGTATGTTTTTTCATGATCACACCCATTTGAGGTTATTATTTTATATGTAAATAATGTATGTATGTGTGTATGTAAATAAATGATCTATGTAAAGGAAAATGGTTTCCAGACTTCTGGGTTTCATGGATCACTAAAATTTTAAAAAGCAGAGAGTATTAACGTATGGTTGCTAGCTTTTTATTTTGCCAGTAAAGACATCTTTAAAAAGTTACTGAGTATAGTAAATGATGATATCACTTATCCTGAATACTGAATATTTAATTTGGAAACTTGAATATTTTTCCTTCATTTTATTCTACCATTCTAGATTTATGGTATGTTGAGTGTTGGCTGATTATTCAGTCTACCACTCTTATTTTACTGATGAAGGCACTGGGGCTCCAGAATGTTTCTGAGACCTGAGAGAGAAGAAAGCTTTTTCTCATGAATGTAGTACATCCTCGTATTGACATATTAATAGCAGTTAAATGTGTGATTTTTGTGATATGTATGTCGGTATGAGTGCTAGTTTTATGGGTGTTAACTTTGTTTTCAGACTTGAAATTTGATGATTCCCAAAGTCATATTTTTCTCTAAGTTGGAGAGTTTCCTGGATTAATTTGTATCTTGGGAAATTCCTGATTGCAGTTCTTGTTGTAGTTTGTGTGTGACTTTGAGAGCTTACTGAGATATGAAATTGCTGTTGTGTTTTGGGAAGTTGTTTGCAGAGTGTAATTTCATGTAATAGTAATTTAATGATATGAGAAAAGGAAGAAAGAAAACGAGAACATTAATATAATTGCCCTCGGGCTTTCTCTTCCCCTGGGAAAGGGCCTGGGCCTTGCCAGGATGTTTGTTTGCCTTCTGGTCAGCTGCCCCTCCTCCCTCCTACCCTCCTCACCTTTCCCTTTTTCCATTCCTTACCCCATCTCTTCTATCGCCTGCACTCTAGCTCCTCCTCCCCTCCCTGCACTTCTCTTCTTGTTACCTATTTCCCCATCTCTTGTAGTTCTTAGATGTTTTTGATCATTGGTTCAAGTTTTAAGTTATCAGGTTTTCTTCCTGTAGCATTTGAACTGAAGTGGCACTGAACTGGCAAAACAGAACATTGCTGTTAAATTCATAGTTGCTTTGGGGAGTTCAACATTTTATTAGTGTAAAAGTTTATGAATTAAGAATGTGTGTTGTTATTTCTGCTTGATACTTTTACTTTAATAGAAGCATTTATATTTATTTTAGTGGAAATTTATGATTGCTTATTAAGTTTTTTTCCCCCCTGTGAGCATTTATAGTTTTACATTGGGGCAAATGTATTTTTTTGTGCACTTTTTTTTTACATAGAATAATTCAGTCCAACTTGTGAAGACATTTTATTTATTTTATTTTTTTTGGAGGAAGATTAGCACTGAGCTAACATCTGCCAACCCTCTTTTTGCTGAGGAAGACTGGCCCTGAGCTCACATCCATGCCCATCTTCCTCTACTTTATACGTGGGATGCCTACCACAGCATGGCTTGCCAAGCAGTGCCATGTCCTCATCCGGGATCCGAACCGGCGAACCCTGGGCCGTTGAAGCGGAACGTGCGTGCTTAACCACTGTGCCACTGGGCCAGCCCCTCGTGAAGACATTTTAATACTTGTACTTGTTTCCCATTAATTATATGCTCTTTTGCCATCACAACTTATCTTTTGAATTTTTCATAATTTATTTAATCATTTTTCCACAATTGAACATTTAGATTATAGGAAGGTATTATAAAATAAATGGTTATAATTAAATAAAATATAGGAAGTTTATGAGGAAGCTTATATATATCGCTTGCTTTTGCGCAGATGTTCCAGGAAGAAAAGTTGACCCTAGGTAGGTGTTAAAATGCCTTTGATCCTTGAGGGACAGTGAAGTTTTACTGCATAGCAGACATTTGAAAAATCTTTCCTGTAAGTGACCAAATATGGATTTCTTATATTCTTAAGGTTTGTGGAAAATATAGTAGGAGTTGCATTCAGTGAACCATTTTAATATTTAAAGAAAAGCCTTAGATAATCTACATTTTATCAGCTTTATTGAGGCATAATTTTAAAGAATCTACATCCTTTTATTTAGTAATAAGGGGTACTGTATTACTGTATTTTAATTTTCCCTTACTATTCTTTGTTTAATAGAAATTTTGCTTTGTTGCAGATAATATGCGTACTTTCACATGGGTAGGGAGGGGACTTTCTGATTTGCATTTCTCTGACTAATGATTTTGTAATGGTGTTGAACATCTTTTGTGCTTCTTGGTTATTTGTATATCTTCTTTGGAGAATTGATTATTCACGTCCTTTTGCCCTTTTTCTAATCGGGTTATTTGTCCTTTTATTATTGAGTTGTAGAGTTATTTATGTGTTCTAGATACAAGTCCCTTATCAGACATATGATTTGCAAATATTTTCTCCCCTTCTGTGGGTTGTCTTTTGGTTGAGCCTTTTTAAAAAAGCCATTAAGAATCCATTTAAATTTGGTGGAACTTCTTTAAAACATTCCTGATGTTAGCTTGTTCTGGGGATTGTTTGCAAAATTATTTATTAAATCAGAGGCTCAAGCGGCCTCTCCCAAGCCATTTACCTCTCAAAAACAGCTGCTTCTTCAAATAGGTGATACCCCACAATATCACTAAATATTAGGGACATGGAGATGACAATACTCATTTCCTGTACTTGTCTGTGAGCATATTCACCGCTCTCATTGCTGGATGCCTAGATATGCTTCTTTCCCAACAGAGATTTAGAAAAACACATTTCTGGTATGTGCCTATGTAGGAAGGTTGAGGCTGCCAAGAATCTTGCTTCTGGCTTTGAAAATCTCACTGTTTGTTGTGGTTTATGTACATTATGATGAGCCTGAAGCCTGTAAGAGCCTGTGGAGTGTCTTCTGCACATATAAAAAGGTTAAATAATTTTCAGTATGGTTTGTTGGTTCTTTGAAAATTGATAATCCATATACTTTATAATTTTAACTCCCCACTAACTAGAATGTTACCTTTGCCTTTCCATGTAAATTTTTTTTTAAAGATTTTATTTTTTCTTCTTCTCCCTAAAGCCCCCTGGTTCATAGTTGTATATATTTTTAGTTGTGGATCCTTCTAGTTGTGGCATGTGGGACGCCACCTCAGCATGGCTTGATGAGCAGTGCAATGTCTGTGCCCAGGATCCGAACCTGCAAAACCATGGGCTGCCGAAGCAGAGTGCGAACTTAACCACTTGGCCACAGGGCTGGCCCCTCCGTGTAAATTTTAAAATAAGCTTGTCAGTTTCTTTAGAAAAATTGTGTGCAGATTTAAATTGTTTTGAGTAATCTTCACAGGAAGGTGCAGTACACTCACCTTTTACTTCTAACTTTCACTGGAAAATAGATCATTTTCAGTATGATGCCTTGCATTGTATTGTAATGCAGGCTAATAGACACCATACCATAAATTCATATAGTTAACCTTAATTTTTTTCCTGTTTATGTCTTAGATAAGTTAAAAGTATAAACACCATATCAAAGGAGATAAATTTTTAGATTGAAGAGCTCAAGATTATTTGTGCAAGAAAGGACTTTGTACCTACTTTTATAGGGGCTGAAAGTGCAAAGATAATATTAAGCTAGATGTGCGGTTTTATGGGATTTTCCCCCCTTCATTGTTTGGAATTCTATACGAAGTTGAAACAGTGCAAGGGCTAGCCCTGTGGCAGAGTGGTTAATTTCGACATGCTCTGCTTTGGTAGCCCAGGTTTGTTGGTTCAGATTCCAGGTGTGGGCCTATACCACTTGTCAGCCATGCTGTGGTGGCAACTCACATCTAGATTGGAGGAAGACTGGCACAGATGTTAGCTTGGGGCTAATCTTCCTCAAGCAAAAAACAGGGGGATTGGCAATGGATGTTAGCTCAGGGCTAATCTTCCTCAGCAAAAAAAAAATAAATAAATAAATAAAAATAAAAAAGATAAAATAATACAAAAGGTTGTATGTCGTTCATTCCCTACTTCAGAAATTTCAGTCTTAAGAGTTACAGCATGATGTGAGGAGGAAATATTCTGGTTAACAGTTATAGTTAATTGTCAATAAAAGGTCTATATTTGCTTAATGAATAAAATGGAATATTTTTCTTAGTCTATTATTGACATATTTGTAGTTTATATCAGGTTGATATGTGCTTAGTAATTTTTTCCTCTTGATAGTTTGCATGTAAATTGGTCAATGGCTAGTATGCTATTTTTCTAATATTTTCTTTTCAGAATGTGCAGATTTCAGAAATGTTTAATTTTTCTCTGGAAGACTAAATTCTTCCCATTTCTGCTTCTTTCTTGAGACTTTGGGACTGAGAAGTTTGAGGAGTATGTCAGTCCTGGAACCTTATAGTCTCTGGTTTCTTATTTTTAGTCTCAGTTTTCTTATGATGATTTGTTTATATCCTCTCAAGGCATCATGTGCCTAAGAAATATTTTTTTGTTTTTCAGGTTCTAAATGGCTTCTAAGAAGTTGGGTGCAGATTTTCATGGTAAGTGGACTGTTACATATCATATATGATATATATATGATTTGATCAGAGAATTTGAAATCACTTAGCATTGTTTAAGTGCCCCTTTCTCTTTATTTAAATGAGCAGCTAGAGAGAAAATAAAGTTGTACAATGTAGCATATACACTCCATAGGACTTCACATAACTTTAATATTGAAGAATTTCTTTAAATGGATAGTCAGACTTCAGAGTCTCTCTGTGGTTATTGAACTTGAAACTACCAGAGATGGATAGGGAGTCTGCTTATTTTTGTTGCTTTTCAGCAGTATTTTGAAATAGTTACCATTCCTTCTCATATTCCCTGGGCATAGCTCTTCTCCATCTCAGGTGTGAAAAATTATGAACGTTTAGTTAACACTTTATAATGTTTTGGTTTAGTTCCCCCCTTCCATAAAAATAAGCCATGATCAGCAGATCAACATGTTACAGAAGTATCAGTAGTAGTAATTACAATTTTGCATTTGAAAATAATAGTTTATCATCATTTTCTAAGACATGACCTTTCAAAATGGAATGCATATATAAACTTTATTATCTCCATTTGGGAGGAATGGAGGTGCCTAAGCAGTTAAAATTAGACCCTCTTTTTATTTTATTTTTCTATGTTTTTAAAGATTTTATTTTTCCTTTTTTCCCCCAAAGCCCCCCGGTACACAGTTGTGCATTTTCAGTTGTGGGTCCTTCCAGTTGTGGCATGTGGGATGCCGCCTCAGTGTGGCCTGACGAGCGGTGCCGTGTCTCTGCCCAGAATCCGAACTGTCGAAACCCTGGGCCGCCGAAGCAGAGCTCCCGAACTTAACCACTCGGCCATGGGGCCGGCCCCTAGACCCACTTTTTCTACAGTAGAGAAGATAAGAGTTAAATACCAGAAATATCCCAACAACACAATCATTTGAAAATGGGTTTTAAAACTGATCTTCCGTTTTAAAGGCGATGTCATTGTGAGAATTCTTTGCTGGAGTGCATGGCAGCATGTTGGTCTGCTCCTTCTCCTCTACAGATAGTGGCTTGATAGGATCGCTCAGCTGAGTCAGGGTGGTGCAGCAGTCACTATGGTTTTAACTTGCTTATTTATTTTATACAACAGCTTTAATATTTTGAATCGCATTGCACATATACTTAGATACATCACTTGGATATGTTTTGTGAAATCCTTTTGGAGTTACATCTTTCAAACTCTGGAATTTGCATTCTGTACAACAGGTCAGGCATCAGATCTTCCAGTAAGTTATCTCCTCTTGTTTGAGGATTATTACAGGGCTCTTTCAGAGTATCCAAATGATAGTAGAGAGGCAGATCTGAAGTTGCCTCTGGATCACTTTTTCTTTCTTTTTTTTTTTTGTGAGGAAGACTAGCCCTGAGCTAACTGCTGCCAATCCTCCTCTTTTTGCTGAGGAAGACTGGCCCTGGGCTAACATGCATGCCCATCTTCCTCTACTTTATATGTGGGACACCTGCCACAGCATGACGTCCTAAGCGGTGCCATGTCTGCACCTGGGATCCGAACCAGTGAACCCCAGGCCGCCGAAGCGGAATGTGTGCACTTAACTGGTGTGCCACCAGGCCAGCCCCCTGGATCACTTTTTCAAGGGAAAAGAAGATGGAGCCACGGCCAAAGGAAAGGCCTGGGGAGAGAAAATAACAAAAATGAAAAATTTAGACTTATAATCTTATTTCAGTAGATAAGCTTTCTGTCTTGAATCTTTGGGAGCTGCTTTTTGATTGGAGTGAAAATAAGTTGGACCCCAGGTTATGCATTCCTGCTAAACAATCAAGAGAGAAGATTGTAATTCTGAAATTATCTGATCAATAAAGACTTAGTTTTTAGAACTTCTTCCATCTCCTTACATTCCTAATCAAAATTTTATTTTGTTTGTTTATTAATTTATTTATTTTTGGTGAGGAAGATTGGCCCTGAGCTAAACTATGTGGCAACGTTCCTCTATTTTGCATGCAGGATGCCACCATAGCATGGCTTGATGAGAGGTGTGTAGGTCTGTGCTCGGGATCCAAACATGTGAACCCTGGGCCGCCCAAGTGGAGTCCACGCACCCAACCGCTGTGCCGCTGGGCTGGCCCCAAAAAGTTTATTGTTTAAATGAAATGTTCTACCTGAGTAAAATTTGAGAAAAAGATTTTCTCTTTCTCTCTTTGGCTTCTTCTGCTTTAATTTGCTGAGCTTCTACTTGAATTTCAGTGGTTTAGTTGGGTTTTTAGAGTAAATAATCTTATTTTTAGATATCATGTAGTTTAAGAAATAGAAGTTAAAGGGAATAGGTGGAGAGTATTTAACAGACAGTTTTGTAGATATGTGAGTGCCGGAAAATCAAGTTCAGCCTGGCCTTACCAAGCCAGGAAACTAAGCCTCCCCTCCCTCCATCTCTCAGGAAGCTGCATAGCTTTTCCTTACTGCTTTTCTCTATGGATGTGCTCCATTTTTATTCTTCTGTTTATAGACTTGCTTTCTTGGCCTACTTGTGTAGATTGCACAGGGCCAAAAATGGCCACCCCAGTTATGGTACTGCTTGATGTTTGATCTTTTAGCTTGAGTGACTAGCATCATATAGCTAGAATCTTTGTATCTTTTGGTCAATGGAGTGTCCGTCTGGCACAGCCTAGCTTATGAGCCTGTGGATTGGTTCCCCCTAAGTTAGGTATTATCTGACTGGTCCATTGGGGGTTAGTGGATGTGTGTGTGTGTAATTCTTCTAGGGCGTTTGGGGTGTGGACGGGGAGGTAACAACTGCTCCCATGACTGGATATGAAAATGCTTCTTTTTGTATTTAAATATTTGGGCTAATCCGATCTTGTGCTTTGCTGTCTTATTACTAGTACTTGATTTACCTTCAAGTTCATTCTTTTCAACTGAGGTTGAACTTGTTCCACTGTATGAATAATCACATATCCCTAAATTACAGAATAAGAGATATAAACAGTTATTTCTCAAACACTTCAAAAAATATTGTCCTTATATTAAGTGAATTGCAAACCCTTGGCTCAGTTTAAATCAGGCCTTTCTTGGAGCTTGGTTTTTTAAAATGTCATTCCTCTTTAACTCATTTTCCACTTGTGTCATCTAAGAAAAAAGTTATTTTCCAGAAGTGACTTTTAAAGGATTTTTAAAAATGTTTCAACACACAGATAAATTACTCTTTTAATATCTGGAAAAATGCCTTGAGATTCTTTTTTTTTTTTAAGATTTTATTTTTTTTTCCTTTTTGTCCCCAAAGCCCCCCGTTACGTAGTTTTATATTCTTAGTTGTGGGTCCTTCTAGTTGTGGCATGTGGGACGCTGCCTCAGCATGCTTCGATGAGCAGTGCCATGTCTGCCCCCAGGATTTGAACCGACGAAACACTGGGCACCTGCAGCAGAGCGCGCGAACTTAACCACTCAGCCATGGGGCCAGCCCCTGCCTTGAGATTCTAATTTAGGAAAAAATAAGTCTCTGTAATCAGACTTAATAAAACTAAACTCCCCCCTTTGAAAGGCCCAGCTATCCTGTTTATGACCATTTAGCTGACTTCTAGAGAAGTTCATTTTGCTTTCGATCAGTTAGTGCTCTTCTGTGTAATGTAGAGAAGTCGGCTGTCATTTAATCATTGTTTTCCTATAGGCACTGTGCTGCCCCCCTCCTTTTTTCAAGATTTTCTCTGTCTCTTGTTTTCAGCATTTGACTATGATGTGTCTTGGTGTGATTTTCTATGTATTTATCCTGCTTGGAGTTAGCTAACTTCTTGGATCTGTGGGTTGATGTATCAGTTTTGGAAGATTCGCAGCCATTCTCTCTCCTCACATCCCTTCTGCCCCATTCTCTTGCTCCAGTCCTTTTGAGACTCTGATCACATGTGCACTAGGCTGTTTGATATTGTCAGAGATCTTTTAAGGTTCTGTTTGATTTTTTTCCCACGTTTTTTTCTCTTCGTGTTTCAGTTCCATTAATTTCTTTTGACCTAACTTCAAGTTCTCTGATTCTTCCTTCTGCTGAGTATTGTCTTCTGATTAGCATAGCCTGGCTTATGAACTATCGATAATTTTCTTCTCTGATACTGCATTTTTCATTTCTAGCATTTTCATTTGTCTCTTTCTGTTTCCAACTCTCTATTGAAATTCCCCATCTGCTCAAACTTGTTCACCTTTTTCATTAGATCCTTTAACATATTTATTATAGATATTTTAAAACTCTCTGATAATTCCAGTATCTTGGCCATCCCTGGGTTTGGGTCTGATGATTGGTTCCTCTCTTGATGGAGCACAGTTTTCTGTGTCTTATTTTTGATTGAATGCCACACATTGTATCTGAAAAAGCTGATTTTGTAGGTTGTCTGGCTTGTTTTTGTTGTTAGAGTGTGAGTAACATTTTCTTGTGACTTCACATCCTATAGCAGATATCTATATAATTTTTTGTGTGTGTATGAATGTTTATATATGTGTGTGTGTATGTATGTGTCTGTCTAATTTTGCAAGTGGTACCTGACTTATGGCTTTAAGGTAGTGATACCCAATCATGAAATTGCTATTTTTCACTTAATTTTAAGTTTGATCTGTCCAGTCTTCTTTTTTCAAAAACCTCAATTTGAATCCTCAGTTTGAATTCACAGTGAAACCTGAGTTAAGCACAATGCAGTTGCTACCCTCTATTAGGAATTTCTCCCCCAACATGGAATTGTACCTTTTTTCAGAAAAATAGGCAGGTCACAAGATCATAAGCCTATCAGCAATTTAGAAAGAAAGAAAGAAAACAGAGTGAAGCCTTCCCAGAATTTATCCTGAGTCATTACACTTTCAGCCCAGTCTCTTCCACCATGGCGTAATGCTAAGCGATGTGCAGGTCCTGACTTCAAGGAACTGCCACAGCCACAGCCAGCAGAGGCACACTTACTTTCTTTTTCTTCAGTTTAATTCTGAGTTGAACTTAGGAAAATAGGCTCAGACATTTTAGCAAGATTTTCAATAATAAAGACTGAAAATAAAAGGTATTTGGGGTGAGCCAGAAAATTGCTAGCCACAATGCTTAACTCTCTGGGCATATGGTTAATTGAGTTTTTATTGACTCTATTTTAAAAATAAAATATATTGAGAAACAAGAGAAATTGACGTCTTTAAATAGATATTCTGATATACTGGATAGTATTTTAAATTCCTAAGCATAGTTGGTTATGTTTGCAGAAAATATTCTTTGTGGTCCTCACAGCATCATCAGTAATTGTACTTATGGTAGTCTCTGTCCATTATTTACAAGGTTGCTTTTTTTGTTGCCAAAAAACCAATTGTGTGATTATTGGCACTTAATTAACACTGCCGAATTGATGACAGAATCTCCTCAAAAGATAATCACACAAGTGTTTTCTCCTTCCCTGTTGAGAGAGTTTCAGGGACTGAGGTGGGGTGGGTTGGGGGCTGTGCTACATCACCTTGGCATTGGCTCTGTTAGTGAGATGAGACTGCTTGCTAAAGCAGGTGCCTGGAAGGGTGCTAATGAGGGAAACAGCAATTGTTTAAGGCGTTCTGCTTGATCTTGTCTGTCCCCAAGCCAGGGCCCAGTTCCATTTATAGAATATGTGTCGTCAGTGTGTACAACACTGTCATAGTTTCCTAACTGAACGGTAGGCAGGGAAACTGAATGCCCTTCTCGAGAGATACTCTCATTTGGCTCAGATACCTTAAGTATAGTGCTGTTTTGCAGATAGCTTTTCTCCCTCAACTCCCCATTGCCAGTCTGTAAGAGAACTGTTTATATAAGAAAATGTTGTTAGTATTGATGTAAGTTTTCTTATATTTGTATATCATATGTGCTTGTAAGTGTTACTATGGATAGGATTTTTTTCTAATATGCGTGTGTGTCATGTAATTAACCTAGTTTGAATGTATACATAAACATAAACATAAACTTTTCTTTTCCCCAAGGAACATTAGCCCTGAGCTAACATCTGCCAATCCTCTTTTTTCTGAGGAAGACTGGCCCTGAGCTAACATCTGTGCCCATCCTCCTCCACTTTATATGTGGGATGCCTACCACAGCATGGCTTGCCACGTGGTGCCATGTCTGCACCTGGGATCGGAACAGGCGAACCCCAGGCTGCCGAAGCGGAATGTGCACACTTAACCGCTGTGCAACCGGGCTGACCCCATAAACTTTTCTTAAACAAAAGACTTAATTTTGTGATTGTTAACTTGACTATAAATCTTTCCAATGCTTCTTAGAAAATGCTAATTTCAGCTTTTTTTCCAGTAATCAGGGCACTAGCCAAAGTTAGAATCTAACTTTCAGTAATATTTGAGAACCTGTTTTCTTGGAAGACATAAAAATTCTTTAAAATTAGCTTTGCTTTAGGGCCAGCCCCAGTGGCCTAGTGGTTAAGTGGACCTACTCCTCTGTGAGGGGCCATGCTGTGGTGGCGGCTCACATACAAAAAAAGAGGAAGATTGGCAGCAGATGTTAGCTCAAGGTGAGTCTTCCTCAACAAAAAACAAAAGTGAAAACAAATTAGCTTTGCTTTTAGTCTCTATAATATAAAGCATTTTATAAGTGGCAGGAGGTTTTAGTGTTGTAACCAACACTTAGTTTTGTTGGCAAGCTGTGATGGTACCTGGTACCTTTTTTTTTTGGCACCTGGTGACTTTTTTGTAACTTTGTCCAGAATCTTAGAAATGTGCTTTCGTCTTGCATGAGTACTCTGTTAAAATGTTTTCATGACTAGCCTTTTCATTTTAGGTAAATAATTTTGAGTGTTAATAAATATTAATTGAATGTGAGTTAGTGTGGGGGCGAGAGTTAAATATGAAAGAAGTACAAGACTGTGTCTTCTTTACTTGTTCTTTACTTATTGAGCAAATCTCATCTGTCAGACATTATGCTGAGCTTGGGGGTTGTAGAAGTGAAACATCCCTTGTTAAGGGACACTCAGATGCTCTCTCACAGTCTCTAGGGGGAGTGTAAGGAAGCGAACTGTTAACAATACAGAGTGGTAAGATCTGAGGTGGTGTTCTGAGATTGAGAAGGGAGTTATTCTTAAGATAGTTCTTAAAGGGGGCTGGCCCCGTGGCCGAGTGGTTAAGTTCGCGCGCTCCGCTGCTGGCGGCCCAGTGTTTCGTTAGTTCGAATCCTGGGCGCGGACATGGCACTGCTCATCAGACCACGCTGAGGCAGCGTCCCACATGCCACAACTAGAAGAACCCACAACGAAGAATACACAACTATGTACCGGGGGGCGTTGGGGAGAAAAAGGAAAAAATAAAATCTTTAAAAAAAAAAAAAAAAAGATAGTTCTTAAAGGACTAGAAATAATTAATCAAGTAAACAGAGTGGGAATGTGACTGGTATTCCTGGCTGAGAAAACAGCTCTTATAAAGGTGTGACCAACTTGGAAACTTTCCTGGAATGTTAATAATTATGGTTATGCCCTAGGAAGATTATTAAATTGAACACAGTTGTGGATTTAATTTGCTAGCTGAATGAGAGATAAAGTGTTTTAATTCTGGCTAGAAGTTACATGGAAAAGAGAGACTGCTTCCCTCAAGGGTGGGAGCAGGGGCTGCCTTCCTGATGGGGAGTTTCAGGTGTATCAGAGCACTATCTAACTCAGGAAATATATCTTGACCTTGGTAAGTCTTGAAATCTACAGAGTTTTTGAAAGGGAGAGACGTCCTCTTCATGGAAGGGGTGTCATCTTATTCTGTCCATGAGCACTCAAGAAAATAGACTAGTGTGAGGCTCAGAAGCCAGCTTTGTTTTACTAGCTGTTACTATTCAGAAAGCAATATTCATTTTATCAACTATGTTTTATTGTCCATGATGGTTCTCTCGGTAAGTCAGCCCCACACCTGGTCCAGAAAAGAAACCATGGTCCAATTTGGAGTCTAAACTAGTGAGAGTCATATGCAAGAGCCACTGTCATTTTGTCTGACCCTATTACATCAGTGATGATGTCCTGGTCTTTCTGTATTTTTCAGCTATGACAGGCAGAGAACTTTCATGGAGTTAAGTTGTCTATGGCTTGTATCTCCTGATAATCCTATTTTGATTCCCATGGTCTTGTCTGGTTTTCCTTTTTTCATAAGTGCTATGCTTCTTAAATATTTCTATGTCTGCTCCAGAATGTAGTCTTAGAAAAAAAATCTAGAGTAATTCTTTGTGTTAATTAAAAAATGATTCTTACCGAAGTAGAGAGATCCTAATCAAGGAGGTTCTTTTTTTTTTTTTTTAAAGATTTTATTTATTTCCTTTTTTTCCCCAAAGCCCCCTGGTACATAGTTGTATGTTCTTAGTTGTGGGTCCTTCTAGTTGTGGCAGTGGGACACTGCCTCAGCGTGGCTTGATGAGTGGTACCACGTCCGCGCCCAGGATTCGAAGTGATGAAACACTGGGCCGCCTGCAGCGGAGCACGCAAACTTAATCACTCGGCCACGGGGCCGGCCCCAAGGAGGTTCTTCTGTGGAGATTCTGTCATCAATTTGGCAGTATTTATTAAGTGCCTAATATGTGCCAGGCGATGCCCTAGGTTTTGAGATGACATTATCCAAGAAAATAGATTTAAATATTTGCCTGCAAGGAGCTTACATTCCATTGGGCAAGACGAACAAATATAGTTAGACAGAGAATTATAGGAATTGGCCCAGTGGCATAGTGATTGGGTTCACGAGCTCTGCTTGGGCGGCCCAGGGTTCACAGGTTTAGATCCCAGGTGTGGACCTATCACCGCTCATCAAGCCACATTGTGGCAGCATCCCACATAAAACAGAGGAAGATTGGCACAGATATTAGTTCAAGGCCAATCTTCTTCACATACACACACACACACACACACAAAATGAATTATATGATATGTTAGAAGGTAATAAGTGCTATGGGGAAGAGATAGATGTAATGTGGGAGTACTGTGGTGAGGCTGGAGTAGTAATTTTAAATAGTGGTCAGGGTAATAAGCCTTACTGTAAGAAAGTGACATTTGATCAAACACTTGAAGGAGGTGAAGGAATAAGTTACGTGAATATCTGAGAAAAGAACATTCCAGATAGAGGGAACAGCCAGTGCAGAATTTTTGAGATGCATGTAACCCTGTCATGCTTGAGGAACAGAGACTCACTGTGACTTAGTGTGCTGAGCCAGGAGGCCGCTGTTCGGAGTTGAGAGCCGAGAGGTGGTGGGTGTTGGGAAGGCCTCTTAGGCTGCTGTGAGTACTTTGCCTTTTACACTAGGTATACGTAATTGAAAATAAACTCTAATGAGATCCACAGACTCAAGTAGGCTTTCCTCTAGAGATCTAGGGTCAGGAGAAGGTAAGCAGTCGCAGAAGGAACTCTCTGTAACTTGTAGTCTTAGGAGAGCATAAATTAATGTTGTATCCTCGATTTAAGATTATAGCAAAACAAATAATAAAATTCTTTGCTGATATTTTCTACTTTATTTTTGATTGTAGGGACTTTCAGTTACCTTGATGATGTCCCATTTAAGATAGGAGACAAATTCAAAACACCAGCTAAAGTTGGTCTACCTATTGGCTTCTCCTTGCCCGATTGTTTGCAGGTTGTCAGAGAAGTACAGGTAAGTGGTGATTTTTAGTTAAAGTTTAGTGCATTTAAAAATTTAGAGTTAAGAATTTGATGTGCAGTGAAATAGAAGAAAAACATTCTCATATCTCTTATTTGTATTTCTTATAGCTCATTATTGCTTGGCTTACATTGTCTCTCTCTCTCTCTCACACACACTTTTATATATGTTTATGTATCTATTACAGGTTTTGTGTAATCTGTTAGATTGTATATTCCTGAGATTCTGTGCCTTGCCCAGAACAAATCCCCATTGCCCATCTGAAGTGCTTATTCACCTCTTTGCCATCTCTCTGTTAATGTGCGCATTATCTTCTTGGTCACCGAAGTTAGATAATATTTTTCTCTCTGCCGTGTCTCTCCTTTGCCATCCAGTTCATCCTTACTTTATTTTTTCACCTGGGCTATTGCAGTAGCCTCTTTAATTGGCCCTTCTCCTTATAGTGTTTTCCTTCTATTTTTCGTATTGTTTCTAGAATAATATTTTTATATTAAAGTTTTAAATTCTCATATCCCTGTTAAAAACTTACGGTGATTCTCCAGTCCTTATTGAATCAAGTCTGGACCTAAGGTTATGGTAAAGTAGCCTATCTCATCATCTCCTCCATGTTCCCTTCAAATCGGCTTATTAGCAATTTGTTGAGCATACCATGCATATTACCTATCTAAACCATCCTTTTTCTCACGAGCTGTTATCTCTACTTGGAATATCCTTCTCTTTCTCACCATACTAAAAGCTGTCTGCCTGTTAAAATCTATTTATTCTTCTAGACTGTTTAAATGCCATCTCCTTAATAGCTTCTTTCTCAGCCCTCATCTTTAAAGCTCAGTTATATGTAAATATTTAGAATTACTTCTTGAAAGCAGCGGATGGCCCTATGTTATATGACTTCCTTTTGTCCTTCAGTACACATTTATCAAATGACTGCTTTTGAGCAGTGCTCTGCTAGGGCTGAGGGTAGAGATAAATGCCTTAATCACTGTCCTCAGGAGCTGACAGTTTAGAGAAGGAGTCACGTGGAAAAACAGAAAAGTACACCATTCACCCAGACACTTCTTCCTGTGATTTAAGATTTTTTTAAATACAACTTTGTAGCAAAGTTGTTTTGTTTCTGGGGGATTCACTCAGGCATCACCATGTTACTCTAAAAAATATTCTTTGTTTTATCTTCTAATCTATATGTGGTGAGTAATCATAGTGTGAGAACTTTAGTGACATTTTTAAAATAACAGCTTTATTGAGATATAATTCACATGCCATAAAATTCACCTCTCTTTTAAGGTGTGCAAATACGTGATTTTTAGTATATTCGGAGTTATATAACCATCATCATTGGCTAATTCCAGAACATTTTCATCACCCCAGAAAGAAACCCAGTGCCCATTAGAAGTCACTCCCTATTGTCTCCTTGCTCCAGCCCCTGACAACCACTAAATCTACTCTCTGTCTCTGAATTTGCCTATTCTGGACATATCGTATAAATAGAATAATTCAGTATATAGTCTTTTCTGTGTGATTGCCTTATTTCATTTGGCATAATGTTTTCAAGGTTTATCCATGTTATATGAATGAAGTATTAGTACTTTATTTTTATGGCTGAATAATATTTCATTGTAGGGACATTCCACATTTTGTTTATCTGTTCATCTGTTGATGGACATTTTGATGGTTTCCACTCTTGGCTTTTGGGAATAGTGCTGTTACGAACAATTGTGTGTAGTTTTTTGTGAGGACGTTGTTTTCGTGGGTATATGCATAGGAGTGGAATTTCTGGGTCATATGGGGACTATGTTTAAACCTTTGAGGAACTGTCAGACTGTTTTCCAAAGTGGCTGCACCATGTTACAGTCCCATCCGCGCTGCGTGCGGCTTCCAGTGTCTCCACATCCTTGCCAACTCTTATCTGTCTTTTTGATTCTATACGTCCTTGTAGGTGTGCAGTGGTCTCTTGTTGTGGTTTTTTTTTTTCTTGTGGTTTTGATGTGTATTTCCCTAATTACTAATGGTGTCGAGTACCTTATATATTTTGAATACTGAATTTATATTCCTTTTGTGTATGGAGACTTTATTGGGCCAGAAGAAATAGAGATTTCCATTATAAAGTTTTACCTTGTTCTGTTTGCTTGGTGACTTTTTTATTGGCAACAACAAATATTCAGTAAACTCCTTTCTGTGTGCAGGATACTATTAGCAATATGATTGAGAAACACCTCCATAGGGAATGCCTGAGCTGTCAAAACAAAACAAAGCAAAACACCTCCATCTTCTTTCAGTGGTTTTCCTATTATTCCCCACTTCATTGATTGATTCAGAAAACTTGTTTTGAATTTCAAATTGTTGCCGTTTTAGGCTTTGCTGGGAATTTTCTGTCTATTTATCAGTGTGAAGCTCTGATAAATGTATGGTACTGTGCCCTCTATGCTCAAAGCACCCACTAATAACAAAGAGGAGATGGAGGCTCCAAGCGCCATTTGTGCGGGCTAGTGGAACTTTATCTGCTTTGTTCTCTGATTGCTCCCTTCAACTTTGACTGCCCGAGGTCTCCATGGGGGATTTGGCCACAGTCTTGGGGCTAGTCCCCTCTCTATCCAGAGAAGAGTCAGACCTAGAGGCCTAGACAGATAGCGTGAAACTTCCTATAACTGTCGTATTTGCCCTTGTATGATAACACAAACTCAATTTTTCAGCTGAAAATTCATCAAAGCCAGTAAAACACATATAACCCTTGGACCTACAATCCAGAAAGCTTTCATTGACTGTGATGGTGGTGGCTACAGAATGGGAGGGTAGTAGCCCTTAGTGTCATGGTTTAGAGTGGATTCTGGTGTCACTCGTTCATGGTCTGGAATTGCCATGTAATAGCTGTGTAATCTTGTACAGATTTCTTATACTCTCGAAGCCTCTATTTCCTCATCTGTAAAATGGGGTTAATTAGCTTTTAAGGTTGTTATAAGTATTAAATAAAATAATGCATTTATAATGCTTACTGTGGTTCCTGGTACTCCATAAATGTTAGGTGCTGGTGTTATTATTACACAGTCAAACCACATTCTTGTTTTTTCACTGTAATATTTCTGCTATTTTTTCCCTGTATGTTTTTTTCTATGTTCCAAGTATTCTACATTACTTTGGTAATTAAAAAGCAAAAGCTCCATAAAGATTTTATTAAAAAAGGAAAGAAATTTCCAGTTGTTCTTGAGAGTAAAACTTAAAGAGACCAGTGTTTATAGGCAGCTGGGGTTGGTTAGCCTTAGTTTTTTTAATAAATTGTGATTTTTATTTTTCTTCTTTCTCCCCAAAGACCCCCAGTCCATAGTTGTATATTCTAGTTGTAGGTCCTTCTGGCTCTGCTATGTGGGACGCCGCCTCAGCATGGCTTGATGAGCGGTGCCATGTCCGTCCCCAGGATCTGAACCGGTGAACCCTGGGCTGCTGAAGCAGAGCGGGTGAACTTACCCACTAGGCCACGGGCTGGCCCCAGCCTCAGTTTTTGGTGGAGGAAGCCAGCTGCACAGTTGGATTTTGCCCTCAGTTAGAAGCAGCAGTCTTTGTCCAGCGCTGTTTTCTCGCTGTCCTGTTCGTGCGATTGCTCAGGTGTCTTTCTGGGCCCAGCAGCTGGCTCACGGGTGAAAATGGGCTTCTTGACTTGTGCATTTCCAGGCTTCTCTTGTGTTGTTTGAAACTGAAAGGCTTGGGGACGACCAGAGGCACTTTGTTTTTTCCACTCTGAAACTCTTGTCTTGGCATGGTGGGCCTCTTTCTTCCCTTTTCCCCCTCTTTTTTACTCTTAATGTGTCTCTAACCTTGAACGTGCACACAGACATTGTTTAGCTTTGGTGTTTTAGGGTGAATGCCGAAGGTTTTTTCTCCTGTCCTGGGTGAGTTTTGTTTTGTATAATAAACTTTTTTTTTTGGGGGGGAAGATTAGCCCTGAGCTAACATATGCTGCCAAGCCTCCTCTTTTTTTTTCTTTTGCTGAGGAAGACTGGCCCTGAGCTAACATCGTGCCCATCTTCCTCTACTTTATATGTGGGATGCCTGCCATAGCATGGCTTGACAAGTGGTGTGTAGGTCTGCACCTGGCATGCAAACCCCTGGCTGCCAGAGTGTGCGAACTTAACCACTGTGCCACCAGACCCACCCTTTGTATAACAAGTATTTTTTTCAAGTGTGCAAATGAAATTTTTGTAAATTGAGCTATACTTTAAGGTATTATTAAGGAACCATGAAGTGAATCCTTGTGCAATTTGCACTGTAAAATCTAAATTTGAATGTCTAGATTTCTTAATAAGTTTTCCTGCATTTAGAATACAATCTGTTCATTATAATTTGGTAGTGATTTAAGAGCATAGAATATGTAGTGAGACTGGGTTCAAATCCAGGCTCTACCACTTTAGCCTAGCTTCATAAGCAGAGGCATAGCCCTTGTAAAGTGAGGAGAAGGATAGGCCCTGTCTCTAAGAGCTGTTGAGAAAATTGAGAGAGTCAGTACATAAAAGTTGCGTAGAATTGTGCATGGCACCTTGTAAGCGCTTCTTAAATGTTGGGGGCTGTTGTTCGTGTTGAGCACGGGATCCATTAAGGGCATTGTGCTAGATAATAGAGACCTTCAGAGGGTCTAACCCCAGTTGCTGCCCACTGCTCGCAAGAGGCTTGTGATATTGTTGGGGACGTGTTTAGAGAAAGATTAAAGCTACATGTGGTCACATGTGCTTGGCATCAGTTGATAGAGTGAGAAGTTACGTAAGAGTTTGGAGGAAGGAACAGGGCGGGCCTTCGGGGAAGTTTCCTAGAGGAGGTGGCTGAGCTCTGCCCGAGTCACCAGTGAAGAATTCTAGAAAGGGAGATGGCCTGAGGGGAGAGAAGCAGGAGGAGTGGCAAGGGCGTGCATTTGGCCTGGTGTGTGGGGTAGGAGATGGTGGGCATGCTTTCGAATTAATTTCTAGAAGTCATCTGGGAGCAGAGATTGATTAAATCGTGTAAGATTAGGAAGCCTTGGTCTTCCTGAGCCGGGATCATCCCGTCCACCCTAAGTGCTGGATTGCCCCGCTCCTCGCTGTGCTGGAGTGAGGAGGAAAGGCATTGGGTGGGAACTGAGTGGGGGAGGAGCAGCCACCTGGGTTCACACTTCCTTTCTCTGACATATCTTTGCAGTATGACTTCTCCTTGGAAAAGAAAACCATTGAGTGGGCTGAAGATATTAAGAAAATCCAAGAAGCCCAGCGGGAAGCAGAGCGCAAGGCTGAGGAAGCAGAAGCTAAAATGAATTCCAAGAGTGGCCCAGAGGGCGATAGCAAAATGAGCTTCTCCAAGACTCACAGTACAGCCACAATGCCACCTCCTATTAACCCCATCCTTGCCAGCTTACAGCACAACAGCATCCTCACCCCAACTCGGGTTAGCAGCAGTGCCACGAAACAGAAGGTCCTCAGCCCACCCCACACAAAGGCAGATTTCAATCCTGCCGACTTTGAGTGTGAAGAAGACCCCTTTGATAACCTGGAGTTAAAAACTATTGATGAGAAGGAAGAGCTGAGGAACATCCTGGTAGGAACCACTGGACCCATTATGGCTCAGTTGTTGGACAGTAACTTGCCCAGAGGAGGCTCTGGGTCCGTGTTACAGGATGAGGAGGTCCTGGCCTCCCTGGAGCGGGCAACCCTAGATTTCAAGCCCCTTCACAAACCCAATGGCTTTATAACCTTACCACAGTTGGGCAACTGTGAAAAGATGTCGCTGTCTTCCAAAGTGTCCCTCCCCCCCATCCCTGCAGTGAGCAATATCAAGTCTCTGTCCTTCCCCAAACTTGACTCTGACGACAGCAGTCAGAAGACAGCCAAGCTGGCAAGCACTTTCCATAGCACATCCTGCCTCCGCAATGGCACGTTCCGGAATTCCCTAAAGCCTTCCACCCAAAGCAGTGCCACTGAGCTCAGTGAGCATCATACTCTTGGGCTTTCAGCCTTGAACTTGGACAGTGGCACAGAGGTGCCAACCCTGACCCCTTCTGATCTGATCTCCCAGATGCCTTCCCTCTCTGTCTTGTCTGTATGCACAGAAGAATCATCACCTCCAAGTACAGGTCCCACGGTAAGCCTTTTAAATCCCCCTAAATTAAAGCTCCAAAGATTTCTGAATTCTACTTGGCAGTTCCCGCTTCACATTCTTCTTTTCAAGGTTTAGGACAGGATGGGGCAGGGCCAGATTGACTTTGCTTATAGAATATGTGGAATTCTGGTTGTTTCCTGAGGACAGGGGTTGTCAGCTTTGCACCTGGCTTGGGTACTGTTGGCTTGTTCCTCACTGCATCTTTGTGGTCTTTTCCTTTGAAAAGGCAATGTATGTCATGTGAATGGTGTTTTCCAGCCTAATCAATTTGTTCTTTTCTGTGCTGCCATGTCTTGTGTTCGAATTTTTTGAAGGGCATTCTTTCTTTGTACATTTTTACTTTTTCCTATTACCTTTCTTGATTTTTTTTTAAGGTTGCTTGGCACTCCTCGTTCTCTCTTCTCCCTGCCCCTCTCTGTCTATCTCATTCTGCCCTGAAGTTTGGTTCTTGTGTGTACCATGGTTTGGCTAATTTGGGGTTATGTTTCTTCAGATTGGGTGGTGCCTCAGTAACTGAGAGAGAGTTTGTATTGGAAGTCCAAGCAAATGGTAGAAATTATTTTTAAACCTGCAGGTTTTACTTATACAATTCCTTTGTTTTTTTGCTCACTTCTAAGAGTTGTGCAGTTTTCTCCGAAGGGAGGGAGAGAAAGAGGTTGGAACTCAGCTTTAGTGTTGAAGGATGCATGGGTACAGAAGTCACATTTTGTATCCTCTTGAAAACCTGATTTTGTCATAAGCAAAAAAGTTGGCATATACAGCGAGGTTACTTTATTTGTCACAAAGTATAGGCTTAGCTGTTGATGTGGTTGTTTCAGCAGCACAGAGCAATACATCATTGCATTCGAGAACAGAAATCAGAGAAGTCCAAGAACCTTTTGCTACACTAGGTCACAGATTTTTTGAATGACAGCATACCAAGACAGTATTTAGCGTCAGAAAGGAGCCTGATTGGTGGGCTGTCTGTCAGAGAGTGGAACAAGCCTGCTGTTAGCTGTAGAAAGGTGAGCCTTGGCCTGCCTACAAGAGTGCAAGGTCCCAGCGGTAGCATTGTTGGTAGATGATTGTCTCTGTGTGAGTGCTTCCATTGTCAGAGAGCTCCCTGCTGCTTATCAGCGTTGTGGACCTTGGCCCGGATAAACTCGATAGAGTGCGTCACACGAGAGTCACCTCCAGGATGGGCTTCGGTGCTAATCCCTCCTGGTCTCTTGGGCTCTGGTCAGCAAGATGCTCCTTGTCATGACTCACTATATGCTCTAGAGAAATTAAAAGCACTCTGGGAAGGATTAGGGATCCTCAGCCAACACCCTCTACCCCCCATAGAGAGTAAGAGTAACCATTTAGCCATCAAAGCCGATGAACTAATGGCAGAGGTCCTTCTCAAACCAGAACACTGCTCACCCTGTAATCCAGCTGATGGTGGAGTTTCTTTTGGGCCCATGTATCTCAAGGTGCAAAGGGACTTGCTGCCTTCAAGGGGCAGCTGTAAACGTAGCTGGAGTTCTGGTGTTCTTTGAAGGAAGTCGTGACCCTTACCCTTAGGGAGCAAAGCCCCCCCCCCCCCCCAGCCCTCTGTCTTAGTGTGAGTCTTTAAGTCAGAAGGGAGAAGAACCTTTTTCAGTGAGAGAAGCACTTCTCTCCAGGGCAGTTAGTGACTTGAGGCGGTGGGGGTAGGGGTGGGGAGGGTGGTCAACCCCGCTGTATGTACACCCTTCACATAGGAGCTCCCGAGGAGGTGTTCCTGGAATTTGGTTCTTCTTGGCTATTTTAGGCCCAGTATTTGGGTCTCATTTTTCGGATTTTGATTTCATGTTTTACTGTTTATATGAACTAATTTTAGAAGTTGTGGAATCACCTTGAGAGGAACAGTCTCGCCATGTGCTGTTATTTGGAGTCCAGCATAGCCCTAGCCAGTGTCTCCTCCCACTGCCTCAGCCTTTCAGAGCCTCGCTCTGCTCACGGGTTAGGCTCGTGCTGCCTTTAGGTTCTCTTTCTCCAGGTTTAGAGACCTTCCTTACTCTTTCACAGTGACTGCCGCTAAATACTTTTGCATTTTCCCTTATACTTCTGAGTTCTAAATTTACTAATTATGGCCACTAAGCATAAGAGTAGTGCCAGTTTGCTTTTAAATTCTGTTTTAAATAATTTTGACATACAGAATCTCTTAGCTTTTAGAAATTGGCACCTGAGCTAACAACTGTTACCAACCTTCTTTTTTTTTTTCCTGCTGCTTCTCCCCAAATCCCCCCAGTACATAGTTGTATGTTTCAGTTGTGGGTCCTTCTAGTTGTGGCACGTGGGACGCCGCCTCAGCGTGGCCTGACGAGCAGTGCCGTGTCCGCGCCTAGGATCCGAACCAGCGAAACCCTGGGCCGCCAAAGCGGAGTGCGCGAACTTAACCACTCGGCCCGGGGCTGGCCTCTCTCTTAGCTTTTAGGTGTTCAAATCTGTTGATCATTTCTTATGTTGCCATTGCTCTAATACTTACAAAGTCCTTCTTCTCTATCTTTAGATTTTAAAAATGAATTTATTTTTATACAAGTAACACAAGCACATTTTAATGAAATCAAGTAACATTTAAAAGCAGCTCCCTGTCTCACCTGTCTGCAGCTCCAGTCTTGCTTCCCATAGTCATGCACTTTTACCTCTCTAAGGTATTTCTGCTAGGATTTTTCTGTGTTTCTAAATAAAATGCTTATATTGCTTTTTTGAAATGTATCAATTTTAGGTAGTTTTATCCTTCCTGGAATAGTAGTTGAGGATTTAGCTCATAATAGCCCCTCCTCCACCTTCTTCTGGTATCTTCCATCATATTTATATCACAGATTTTGGGTAAATTGATGTTCCTGTTCACATTGTTATGATTGGTAAATATTTACTGCCAAGTTCAGATAGTATGCTCTGATTCCCTTTTTTTTTGCTTATTTCTCATAATTAAACTGCCCCATTAAAAAATTTTGCATAGTTTCTTTATACCTATTGCTAATTTTGTCCAAATGCTCCAAGAGAGCTATCAAAGACCTAACGGTAATTTTCCCAAACACATTCAGACGTATTGGTTAGCCTGTCAGTTTTTGAGTCCTTGAATATCCAGAAAATGTCTTAATTTTGCCCTTGTATATGAATAATAGTTTGGCTAGGTTTACGTTTCTTAGTTGAAAATCATTTTCCTTTCAGAATTTTCAAGACATTGCGCCCCCCCCCCCCGCCTTTTTTTCCCCCCACAAAAAACCTTTCTTGTTTAATTATAAGCTCCACTGGTTTCTCACATTCCTGTGCCATCCTGAGTTCTTCCTCCCCTAACCCCAAAGCTTTTGGGATCTTTATTTCTGGAGATGTGAAATTTACTCATGATGAGCCTCATTCATTCATTGTGCTAGGCCCTCCTGGATCCTTTCAAGCTAAGGCTCAGCTCAGTTAAAAAAATGTGGGGTTTTTATGGTATTTCTTTGATACTTTTTTGTTTTCTCTATTCTTTTTTTGTAATTCCTATAAGCTGGATGTTGGACCGTCTTGACCGTGGTTCTAATTTGCTACCCATTTCTGTTTCCTGTCTCTTTGTTTTACTTTCTGGGATATATCCTTGACTATCTTACAGCTTTTTAAAAAAATGTCATAACCTTTTAAATAAAAATTTTATTATATTTTAAATTTCGAAGTGCTTTTTCTGTTCCCTCTTTTGTTTTGATGTCTTCTGTCCGTAGCTTTGGCTTTCTGTTCACGGCGAAGAGTGAGGCACTAAAATAAAAACAATCAAAAGGGGGGGCCGGCCCCGTGGCCGAGTGGTTAAGTTTGAGCGCTCCGCTTCAGCTGCCCAGGGTTTCGCTGATTAGATCCTGGGTGCAGACATGGCACTGCTCATCAGACCATGCTGAGGTGGTATTCCACATGCCACAACTAGAAGGACCCGCAACTAAAATATACAACTATGTACTGGGGCCTTTGGGGAGAAAAAGGAAAAATAAAATCTTTAAAAAAAAAGGGGGGGTGCTGTGTGTGTTGGAGGCTGCTTGCTGATCAGTGAGCTTCACTGTAGGTTCGAGGTTAGTTGGCTTTGAGGGCTGCTCTGCGAAATGTCAACATGTGAAGGTGTTGGGGGCTGTTAGAGTTTCTCCTGAGAATTCTGTGTGAGGCCTGCAGGTTGGGGAAGGCTGGGGAAGGCTGGTGTAGGCTTGTACTTAATCCCCTTTCTGGTTCTTGCACCTCACTCTGCAGTATGCTGTGCCTGGTGTGTCTAGTTCTTTTTGCTATCTGGTTCACATTTTCTAGAGATTAAACCTTCTGCCTCCTGCAGAGGGTCAGGGTGGGTTGGGGAAGGTTTGCCTGAGGGTTTTACTGCTCTGACCACTGACTTTGTGTCCCTGCCGTATCCCAACATGTGGTGCTTCCAAATGCTGAACCCTCTCAGGGGTCTCAAGAGGCTGGTGGGCTGACTCTCCTTTCTCCGACCTACTTAGAACTGGTTCTGCCAGTTGCCATGCCTCCATTAGCATTCCACATTCTAAAATTTCATCAAAATATATTGTCTACTGTTGTTCCCTTTTTCTTTGATCTTAAAGGTTAATACAGTTTTAATTGTTTTATCATCATTTTGGTGGGCTTTAGGGAGGGAGAATCAATGTCAATTTGCTGTGTTAAATGAAATCCCCTCTTTGAAATCCTAATAGACCTCCATTCAACAGCTTTGATCAGGGCCCTGTAAGTACCAAGCCCAAAGCCAGGCCCTGGGGATTCAAAACGCATGCGACATTAGGTAACTGACTTCTAGGAGCTCACATTAAGGTACTGTGGTCTGATAAGTACTGTGCCAGCAGTGTGACCAAAATGCTATTTGGCTGTCGGCATTCTCGAGCCTAGGTAGAGCCTGTCCCCAAAGAGAGAGAGAGACAAGCTTGGGGCCTGCTGTGTGGCCAGCCCATGCCCTGGTGTGACTCGTGTAACCAAATGACTGAGCCCCGTGACTGGGCTGCTGGGAGTGTGCTGGGGGTGAGATGGTTAAACAGAAACCGTGGGCTTTGAGGCCTGTAGTCTTCTTGGCTTTTCCCAGCCGACCTTGAGGAGAGCATCTGGTTATAGCTATATAATTTTGAACAAGTTTCTAGGACAGTGGGCTTCCTGCCTCCTAAGGCCCCATCCCCCAAAAAAGGAAATAAGGAAAATTCTTTTGAAACATTTTCCCTGGTTCTTGGGAGCTGGGCCAAGCTGTGAAACAGCTTGTGACCTTGTTCACATGGTAGTTTGGCCTGGGAGTGAGCTGCCTCCGTGCCTTGGGCCTGATTCATTATCGGAAGGGGTGGAGGAAGTTAATCCTGGGACTCTGTCCCCCGTCAGACTGGGGTTAGTAGGTTCGGCGGCAGGGAGCAGGCTGCCCGTAGCCAGTGCAGTCGCGCCAGGGCCCTAGCAGTCCTTCAGCCTCGGCGTGCAGGAGGCAGCTGGAGCAGGCGGGCAGAGGTGGAGTGCCCTCAGAGCTCTGGGGCCCTGAGCTGACCATGTGTGGGAATAGTACTCGCAGTCTCTGCCCAGCGCAGTGATAGAAGCCAGGATAGAGAATTGCTGGGAGAGCCAGCTCGAGTGGCAGTGTCTGAGGCGAATGATCCCTTCAGGATTCAGACACAACAGCCCAGGAAAGGGACAGTGGAGCCCGAGAGAGAAATCCTAGTAGCCAGCTTGGGCATCAGTCCTGTGGGCAGTCTCAGCTTTCTCCAGCTCAAGCCCAGCGGATTGGGGCATGCAAGGGCATGTGGCACTTAGGATGCTTTCTCATTCTGCAAGGTGGGATGAGGGCAGAGCCACTTTCAGGCGTCTTCCCAGCTGCCCCTCTCTCAGCTGAAACTCCCCTGCCCTTTTCATCCCTCTTCAGGATGTCTGGACTTGGCCACCTCAGTGACAGCTTCTGGGGCCCAGGTCTGCTTTCTTCTTGCCTTGATCCTCTTGTTTGTCTACCATCAGGTCACGCCTCCTAATTTCTCAATGTCACAAGTGCCCAACACTACCACCTGTCCCCAGGCTTACTCTGAACTGCAAATGCTGTCCCCCAGTGAGCGGCAGTGTGTGGAGACAGTGGTCAACATGGGCTACTCATATGAGTGTGTCCTGAGAGCCATGAAGAAGAAAGGAGAGAATATTGAACAGGTGAGCGGTTGCTTGGCAGGGGCTTGGGTGGTCAGGCAGAGCGGTCCCAGACCTCTGGAGCTGGAGTAGCGGCTTGCCTCTGTCCCAGAGCCCCTCAGACTCAGAGCATCAGCTGTTTTCCCATGAGTTTGGTGGGGATCCAGGGAGACTGGTTGAGGAAACCAGCAGCCTTAGCAGCAGGGCTTCTGCTTTGGGGCTGCTCTGGGACTTCGGCTGGAGGAAAGCTTGGGAGCACTGGAGCTATTGGACTGTTACCCAATGACCCCATCCGCCACACTGGGCTTGAATTATGGTCAGATGTCCTCTAGGAGTATTTGTCTTGTCATAGCCGCCGAAGGAGTTCCAGAATAGGGTACTAGGTCCTAAATAGGGTACATGGCATCTCCTGACTTGGGCTGTTTCTTAGAATATCCCGCCCAGGCCGTGGAGGTGATGTTCTGGGAGACGTGAGTCAGCTTTGACAGGAACTCCTTTGAAAAATGACTGCTCATGTCTAGAAGGGTGTGCTTGTCTATTCAGCAAATAGTCCCTGAGGTCCTGCTGTGCTGGATGCACTTCAAGGCACAAAACCAAGTCCCAGCTAGGATCTACTAGCCGGGGTGGGTGGGGAGCAGAAGTCACACTTGCTGGGTTGTGAAAGACTCTTGGGAAGCACAGACAAGAGGGGCAGTCTGTGCTCAAACCTCTTGTTTCTTTTCTTAGATTCTTGACTATCTCTTTGCACATGGACAGCTCTGTGAGAAGGGCTTTGACCCTATTTTAGTGGAAGAGGCTCTGGAAATGCACCAGTGTTCAGAGGAAAAGGTAGGAACCTTCATGCTTCATGGGAACCCTCTGGAAAGGCGGGACAGAGCTCCCTTTCCCTACCAGTGACTGCAGGCGGAGGCAGTTGAAGCACAGAATCTTCCGTGTCCAGACAGGCGTTTGGCTGGTTAGGGTGTTTGGCTTGGGTGAAGCGTTGGATTGAAGACTATCTTAGAATCCCAGGGAAGAGAAGGGAGAAATGACCTGGGCAAAAAGCCATCCTTTTGGATGACTGGGGAGACCGCCGGCCACTTTGCCTTTGCTGTTCTGGGTTCAGTATCCTACCTCAGTGGGAGTGTAGATGTGCATGGTGGGACCTGAACGGAGGTTGGGAGTTGGGGCTGGGCGTGGCTCCCGAAGGATGATGTGCGGTGACATCAGCCTGTCTGCCCTGGCTTCTCAATAGTTCTCTGCTTGCAAGGGCACCTCAGAGGGGCTCCTGAGGCTCTGGCAAAGGATGCAGACTCCCCCAGGCAGCCCCCTACACACATACTCCTCCACTCAGCTGTGCTATGTGACTGGACCCCTTTCTCTAATCTGTATTTTCTTCTCTCCCTTAGATGATGGAGTTTCTTCAGTTAATGAGCAAATTTAAGGAAATGGGCTTTGAACTGAAAGACATTAAGGAAGTTCTGCTATTACACAACAATGACCAGGACAACGCTCTGGAAGACCTCATGGCTCGGGCTGGAGCCAGCTGAGACCAGGCCTGCCAAGGCCCTGCCACGGAACCAGCCCCACAGGAGGCCCTGAGGAGCCCACCTGTGGGGGAGAAGGGGCACTCTTGGGGATTTTCTTTTGGGGGTGGAAGGTCAGGTGGGAGACTCTGCTTGCCCGTCTCCCTGAGCCTAGGCCCTGAGCTGGGGAGCAGAGGGGAAGATCGGGACAAGTGAATGCCCCCAAACTGTCCTGGCTCCTTCCATATTAAATGTATTTTGAGAAGTGTCCTTCCCACCTCAGCCCTCCAGAGAAGCTTCCCTGCTCTTTCTGGGGTCTGTGTGTCCTCAGCTGAAACCTGTCCGGCTGCCAGGAGGAGTTGGGGAGGAGGAGAGGGAGGGCCAGACTCTGCTGCTTTGGGGCTAGATGCTTCCCTCCCCTGCACTGGTGGACTGAACTCTAATCCGAGTTGAGTGCAATTGAAAGGTTCTTCCAGGGTTTATTTTTTCCCCTTTTAACAAGGTCTCTAGTGTTACACTGGTTCCTCAATGTCTCCAAGGTGCAAAGAATGCCCTTTTCCCCATGGGGCCCCGAGTTTGCCTCTTCTGCCAGGCAGTCACCACGCTTCCCTGCCCCAGTCTGTTTCTTTCGGCTTGGTTTGGACCACCACCTCCCCTACCCAGGATTTTAGAGCCCGCGCTCTAGGAAACAGCTGTCGTTTGAGAAATCATTGGCCCCTTCCAGCACACTGAGAAGGGGAGAAACGGGCCCCAATTCAGTTGCCCAGCACTAACTCCACCTCAGTTCTCCTCAGAGAACAGCCTCTCCCTCCAGCCCCCTGCTCTAGGATGACACAATGAGTAACACCTAGTCATAGAAATTAGTCTCTTTGGTTTGTTTTGTATTATGTTGTACATCATTAAAGATCTAAATACAAAGGATATACATCTTGATGAATCTAAAGTAATTTGCTAACTATTTTGATTCTTCAGAGAGAACTACTAATAAAAATCTAAAAGGTACGACCTGCTGTGATCATTTATTGCCAAGGGCTGTATTACTGAGGGGCATGGGAGGTGGTGGTGAAGGGATTTCCTGCTTAGATTTGCTGGAGATGGAGCAGGACCTAACCGTTTCTGTCATTTCAGTGCTTTCCCACTTGGCCTGTGGGACCCAGGAGCTGGCCCTCCAGTCTGCCCTGGTGTTTGGTTTGCAAAGTTAGGCCCACAGTCTGTTTAAACCTGACCCGGCTCCGTCTTCTGGGCCATGGACGTTTGCCTGCCTGCAAGACTGACTGGGGGCTGAGACAGGCTGGGCTTTCGCACCCAGAGATGATTCCCAGAAGGCCCTTTTCCGTGAGCAGCATCCTGTGCTTTGCACCACAGGCAGGACTGGATTCAGACTGCCACCAGCCCTCGGTGGTGCTGTGGTATCTGATCGAAATGGGGTAATCCCTAACGTTTCTTGTCCTTATACTTAGTACTGTCCCACAGTCCCTCTGGTGCTCCTGGCTGGGGTGGGTCTCTTAGTGATTGTGAGGTGGGCCTGCAGAGCCTTTGGGCTGGGACGCACCAACCTGGAGACAGGGCGCCCTCTGGTGGTCACATCAGGCACGGCCAGGGGTTGACCAAGGGAGGCAGGGCGGTAGCCTCTGAGCGCTAGGCCCTCTTCTGGCCTTTAAAATTAATTAAGCCCTCCTTTTACTTATTTTAAAATTTTACCCATAGTTTTATGTATTTATTTTTTGGTGAGGAAGACTGTCGGTGAGCTAACATCTGTTAAGTCCTCCTTTTAAAAGCTTAAAAAGTTATCCTTTACCTATAGGCAATTAAAGTTTCCCACCATGATGGGCATTAGGGCCAAGGCTGTGACACATGATCAGTTTGACCCAGGGTGGCCTTGCTAAGTGATGGGCCACCTGTAGGTCACCTTGTATTTCTGGAGCCTCTTCCTGCTAAAAAGACACACAGCAAGTAGAACTCATATGAAGTACATGCACGTGTGTAAAAATTCTGCTTCAGAGTCTCGGACTGTAGACTAGAGCACTCAGGGCCAAGACACTGACCCCAGGCCCTGGAGAGACGTGGACAGCCAGGGCGATCCTGGCTGAAGGGCAGGCGGAGACGGACTTGCCTGAGATCTCCAGCTCTTCGCCTCTTCTGTGAGGGAGGGGACAGGGTGGGTGAAGAGTCGCAGACAGGAGCCAGGAACTGCCACAGGAACCTGAGAGCTACTGGGGGCTATAACAGGCTGATGGTCCCAGCAAAAGGCAGAGATGGGAAACACACAATGCAGTGACCTGGACTGCAGGAAGGGAGGGGAAGTGGAAGCCTAAAGCCTGTCCCACATATGCTACAGTTAAAGACACGTCAAGGCAAAGGTTTACTCATTTTACATTTTCAAAAGCTAACTTAAAGCCCCAAATCACTCTCCAAGGGCTGAGGGGGCAAAGCTCACCCCGCCCCTGCCCCACCAGCACCAATGTTTTAGTCCTGAAGAAAGGCACAGAATTCACCTGATAAAGCCCCTGGGCTCAGCATGTTATCGTCCCCACCTTGTGACCTCTGACCTCTAGGTTACTACAGACCACCCCATCCTCTGATCCCCAAATTTAGAAACATCTACAGGGTTATTAGACTCAGGGACGTTTTCATAGACAAAGGGTCAGTAAGAGACATGCTCTTCAAGCCCCAGAGAAAAGGGAGGGTCATATTAAGTTCTTCTGGCTAATCTGTCCTTCCTTACAGACGCTCCTGTGCTTGGAACTGAGGGACAGTTCCAACACAGAGGAGCTGGGGCCCAGCTAAGGCCATGGATGGCAGGGGAGGGGCGAGCATGGGCAGGACTGGGGAGCGGGTTCTGGTATCTGCAGGGACAACCTGGCAGGGGCCTCTCTAGCCCTTGAGACCCCTGCACAGGCTCCGCAGCTGCCCCCACCACCCCATACTGGATCTTGCTCTAAGACACCACTGTCTTCTCAGGGGCCACGGCCGGCCTGTGGCAGGCCAGGTACAGTTGCAGCTGGCTCCTCAGACTCTGGATGCACTTGGATTTCAGAGCCATGATTTCATCCAGCTGGGTCACAAAATCTTCAAAATCCTGAGAAAGGAAACAAAGGACAAGTGAAGCTTTTGCTATGGCTTGCCTTCTGCCAGATCTGCTTTTCTAGTCCCTTCTCTTATAGGAAGATTTCAGAGCCCAGGCCCCTCTTCCACCTGGAAAACTTGCAGGACAGTCACTGAGGCACAGGGTGGGGCCCACTTCTCTGCATTTGAGACACTTTCTATGTAGAGAGGTATTTTGCAGGGAAGAGGGGTGTTTTTGTAGACGTACTTCTGGTCTGCATGTGGCAGGTCACTGTTATCGTCACAGGGAGGGGCCCCAGCAAGCCACTAGGAAGGCAGCGTGGTGAAGGATAGAGGCTGGAAACATTTTAGCCTGGGCCTGGAGAGTACAGCACCAGCTCCCACCTGTCCTGGCACCCCTCAAGCAGTCTCAGGAGAGGCAAGGCCTTAACAACGTTCAGAGTGTGACAGCAGACCCTTAGCCCACACGTAACCACAGCAAACAAGGATGACCATCACACTACTGCAGGCGAATTCCAATAGCCCCTGAGTGTCCAGCCAAGGCCACTTACAGTAGGAGCCAGCTGGCTCATCAGGCTCTCCTCTTTGAAGCCCAGCTCAGCCATTTCATCCAGCTGTTCCTGGTGTGCTCGGATGACCACCTGCCTGGGAACACCAGAGGGGACGTGGTGAACTTCTGGGCCTCCCATCTCTCCCAGGCAGCTTTCTGGAGCTGAGCCTCATTTCCAGGCCAGGAGCTGCCCCTGCTCAAAGTGGTCAAGGACCAGTTCACCACCATCTCCTCCCCTCACCTGTCCTTTTCAGGAATTGTCAAGGGACTAGGGAGTACCAATGAGATGGAGAGAAAGAGGGGCTTCTGGAGCTGCCCCCTGCCTCCCCAGGTACAGAGGGACAGGGCTTGGGTGCCGTTTCACCTGCACAGGAGCTTCCCACAGCTTCCCTGCCGAAAGACTCAAGGCCACTGCAGCTGACACACTTGGCACAAGGTAGAGCCTGCTGCCAAGCCTACTGTTATTTCTACTTCTAGGGACCAAAGCAAGGGGGTTTGAGACCCTATTGATGGGTAGAGACCACAGTGACAGTAAGATTGTCTATCTGGGAGAGGCGGGCCCCTCAGCTCTATATCCCTTCATGCCCTTCTCTTTGTCCGTGGCCCTGGCCTGAGCCCCAGCAAGCAGGAGCCAGATAGCTGGCCTAGGTCTCAGGAGCCCTAGCAGAGGGCTGTAGCTTCATAGAGGAAGCGTCTCTTCCCACAGGCCCACTGTGCCCTCCAGCTCCTGGGCCTCTGATGCTGCGAGGGGCCCTGCTAGATCTTTCTGCCTCCTTTCTTTCGCATCCTCTAAAGTTGCTGTCTCATTTCTTTCTGCTGCACCAACCACAGCATCCTTTGGGGAAAGCAGCACAAATTACCAGCCCCTGTTTTTTACCTTCCCCATCTGGGAAGGTGCCCAGGCTGTCTTGGCTCTGGGGGCACAAAGCTGTAGCTACTACCTCCCTGGGCAGCACTTCCTGGAACACGGACCCAACAGAATGAAGAAGAGGATTCTGATCTGACCACAGGTCATAGGCTTGCTTACGGGGACAGATCCTCCCTTCACTTACATTTTAGTTTCCCAGGCAGAGGGTCCACCCACCCTGGCAGGCCTGCTCCAATGCATTTTATTCCTGCTGTTCATGTCACATGCATCTAGGCAGGCTCCCTTGAAAAGCTGGACAAAGTCTTTCTCTAGTCACAGTACAGCTCTGACAATGAGCCAACCACAGCCATTCCCAAAACAGAACATTAAGCTAGGGTGGGAAGAGGGGTGTCAAAGGAGCTCAAGTCTTGGGCGGAAAGTCCAACTTACTGTGCATGCCCCAGAGTGGGCTGATGGAGTATCCTGGCAGTCTTAGGAGAGCAGCTGAGGACCAGGGGAGAGTCTGGCTTTGCTAAGCACCTTGGGATCAGCCTGTGTTTGAGCCACACAATGTCCTCACTGTAGCAGGGCAACTTGATGGGGTCTGTGGACAAACCCAGCTCCTGCCAACCAAGCCCTGCTGGATGCTCTCTCTCCTGGGCCCAGGGCTGGTCAGCTACAACACTACTTTCTGTTTGTGAGGTGAGAGTAGGCTCAGGGAGGGGTCCTCCAGTATGTATGGTGGGGAATGGCTTTCCTGGGAAACCCTGGGACCCGTCCAGCTCTGTCTCCTCAGCATCAGCATCGTACTGCTCACTATCTCCAAGTTCCTGGGAGAAGACTGCAGTCTCTCTGCTCTGACAGCCCTCCCCCAGGTCAGCGTCCCTCTTGGGCAGCTTGTCCGGTGGGTGCTGATGGATGGGTGATGGGGACAGAGCTGGAAGATCACCACTAGGCTTATTGTCAGGGGGAGACGATGAGAGCCACAGGTGCCGAGTTGCTGAAGACGTTGGCAGGACTGCCTCCTGATCACTAGAAGACACTGTGTGGCCCGCAGCTGGGCCCCCTGTGCCCACTGCCACTAGACTGTGCACAGCCCCACGCTGGGCCGGCTGCTCCGAGGGAGGAGAGCCCTCATTGTCTGGGTTCTCCAGGAGGGACACAGTGAGGGGAGCCATCAGTCCAGAAGCATATTCAGAGTACATGCCTGACTCCCCTCCAGAGTCTCCCCCTTGGAAAGAGTTACTGGTTCTCATTGTTCTGGTCGCTAGAGTTGGGCTATCTTCACTGACTTCTCTCAGAGGTGTGCTGGCTGTGTCTCTTTGGTCTGGGGGTCCAGGAACAGCAATGTGGGATAATGAGAAAGTGAAACTGTCTTCCTCTGGGGATGGTGAGCTGCCCTCAGCCTGCCCAGGAACCTCACTTCTGAAGGCATCCGGTCTGAGATCCAAGGCTGGGCTGCCACCTCTTTTCTGGCCACACACAAAGTCCACCTGTGAGCAGTAAGGCTTCTCCGCCAGGTTGTCTCTACGAGAAGGCCGCCCTGAGGAGGTGGAGTCCTCCTCTCTGCTCCACTCCAAGGGCACCTTACTTGGGCTGTGGCCGTGATCAGATGCAGCTCTTCTATGGCTTGTGGGGTCCCTGGAGTACATCCAGCTTTCCGTTAGACCCTTCTCATCACCATCTGTTCTGGGGCTAAAAAACAGACTCTGCCGCCTTTCGGCTACCTGTTCCTCGGGACCTTGCTCCTTCTGATGAAGGAAGAACGAGCCTTCGCTCTTCTCCAGGGTGTGTCTCTGCTTTGTGGTCCTCTGACTGGAGACATGTGAAAAAGAGTCTTCACTGAAATCGCTGTCATCAAGGTCCTCAGCTTGGGCTCCATCGTGGCTCTCAGAATAAGAGTGGAAAGGAAGTGGGGTCTCATTCTGGAGCTGCCCCTCTTGGGGCCTGTACTGGCATAAAAACCTTTCTAGTGGTTGGTACTTCAACTTCTGCTGGAGGAGAGGTGGCTGCTGGAACTGCTGGTGATAAAAGCGCAAATGTTCCTCCCTCTCCTTCTGATGTGGAGGGATGTCTGTCCAAGCTGCTGAGGCAGGCCTGGCAGGCACGTCCCCCTTGCTGGCCTGACTGTACTCTGCTAAGTGGGGGACGCTGCCAAAGGGGAGCGCAACTCGTGACACGAGCTGCTTCTGCACTGGCTGCACAGTCTGCACTTTCTTGCCCTTGGAGGGCAGCCTGCCATGCACCAGGTCTTTTCCTGGGCCAGGGGTGCTGCTGCCCCACCTGAGGGCAGTTTTGCTGCTGATTTGATTTTTCCCAGAGCAGAATGAAGCTGACTCTCCTGCCCCTTTTTTGGCTAAATGTCTAGACTGCACGGCTCCTTTGATGGGGCTGGTCTGAATGACCCACTCTTCGGGAGGACTCCCTCTGGAGCCACCTCTTTTACCAGGGACTTGAGGTACAGAAGCAAAAGGGATGTTGGGTGGGTGGCTGGCCAGAGGATGGGCCTTTCCTTTCGTGGAGACAGGTGCCACTGTGACTGACTGCTGAAGCCCCAGCTTGACTTTTTTGGGAGAACATTTGTCCCCTGGCAGGGCCACAGGGGAGCTCTGAATTCGTTTTGGAGACGAGTTCCCAGACGTCCGATTTCGAGCTGACGTGCAACATTTAGTGCCTTTCTTTAGTTCTTTGACCCTGTAAATGACCATGTTAAGTTAAATGTGTATTCTTGCATGTTCTGTAATTCTTTTTCTACAGCTTTCAGGGAAAATAAAAACCAAAGAAAAGTATTATAAGAATTGGGAGTTATTTTTCTATCTGGGAGAGAATAAGAGGAAGTGGAGAGATTCTATTTCAGCATGAGATACCTCTCTTTACCTGAATAAAAAAGATCAGTGACTTCTCTGAGGATATAAGCATGCACCGCACATTCCATGGTCAGAAGAGTTTTGGAAATCACCGCAGTTCCATGTGCGGGACAGGCCAGGGGAGGAGTCTTGGAAGTGTACTCGGTCCATGCAGGGCTCACGCCAGGCTTCCTGAAGATGGCCAATTCAGGAGCCTCATGTCTACCGCTCACCTGCTATTGCACAATCAGAGCCCTCTCTTCCTGCAAACCATGGCTTTTCAGGCTTCTTTGAGAAAACGAGTTCCCTCAGACCTGCTGGGCACTTCAGGAAGCAAAAGCCCTCTGGAAATAAGTGGGCTGTGCTAATTCCATTAAGGGAGACATGACCTGTGCATTCCCAGGGTTTCTCAACCTCAGCACTAGGTATTTGGAGTCAGATAACTCTTTGTTGTGGGGCCGTCCTGTGCACTGTGGGATGTTTAGCAGCATCCTTGGCCTCCACCCCCTAGATGCTAGTAGCACTTCTCCCCAGTCATGACAGTCAAAAGTGTCTCTAGACATTGCCAAATGTCCCCGGGAGGTAAAATCACCCCCTATATAGAGAAATACACAACCATGCTATATTCCACACAGGAATTTTAGAGAATATGAAAAATCCAGAATTCGGTATCTGTGATACTTAAAACAAAAACACTGTAAGAATTTGGAATTACAAGAAAACATCAAGCAAAACTGTGACTCTCCAGTGGTTGGTTTGTAGATTCTGCATTAAAATCCCCAGGAGGAGCAGTGCTTCTGCCTGGGGGCTCCCGGAAAATGTCTTTCCCATTGTTCTGGTTTTAATCCAATCCTCAGTGGGAGCCAAAGGACTCCTCTGGCCATTTCTGAAAACCAAGACAGTAAACCTGACACTGAGACTTGATTTAAATCTTCCTTTTAGGTCTGAGAGGCAAGGCAAGCAGCTAACACAGCTAGGCAGAGAGATGCAGGATGCGACTGAAGACACGTGCACTGTGCCCCTGGGCCTTCGCTAGGTGCTGCAGCAGGGCACGAAGACAAGGGACGGGCTGAGAGCTGACACAGCAAGGCTAGATGGTTCCAAGTGACTTCCTCTTATACAAATCAAAGCTACTTTACTTTTACTAAGAGAGAAAGACCAAAATTTCCCCTTAGGAGTCACAGTAAATAATTCTAGAAACCTGAGTGCCAGAAGGAATCTGGTCATTGATGCTATATGCTTCCAATACACTCTGCCTGTTAGCGGAACCACTCCTGTCGCTGAGCTGTCTTCCGATACACCTGCTGGGGGTTCAGCCGGACTTCATTTTTGGACTACTGAGCAACATTCTTCTAGCATGTGGAGGGATAAACATTTTAAATGAGAGGGAAGTTTTTAAAATAAGCAATAAAATCATCCTCATCCTGTGTACGTATAGATTATTACCTAAATTAATTTAATTAGGCCTCATTTAAGCATATAAATGCTTTTCATATTCATTTTCAATAATTTATCAGACTGCTTTGAATGGGAGAGACTATTTCTATTGTACTTTTTCTATTCTTCTTTTTAAACCCAAATTATTTCAAATAACTTCTCAATATAGCCACTATGAGAAAGGGTTATTTGCACCTTCCTTACTGGGGCACTGAGAGGAATGTCTTGTCTTCTGCTCCTAATGCGGAAGCTCTCACCTCAAGCAGATGATACATGCCTGTGATGTGGGGAGTAAGTGGCGTTATGAAATGAGATCGGCCTAGAGTTAATAATTGTTGAAGGTGGACAACGGACACATGGCAGGAAGGAACTTCAAGCCATACTGGTTTTTTGGGAACACTTTTTGATCATCCCAGGTCTTCTATGGGCTCTCAGTTCATGCAGTAGCCTCTCCACTTTCTTCTCGCGGTGCTGGTGCGCTGGCATTAGGAAACCATGCAAGAAAGGAAAGCTCCTTGAGGAAACTTCTTTGGGGGACCTCTTAGTATCACTTGTGTTAGAGTTACCATATACTGAGCGCTCACTGTGTGCCAGGTGTGGTGCTAAGCCCGCCAGACATAGTACCTCGTTGATTCTACATAACTGTTACATGAGGTATACGAGGTGCCATTACTATCCCCTTTCAGATAAGGAAACTGGGGCCCAGAGAGGTTGAAAACTTGCCCAAGGCCACTCAGCTAGCTAGTGGCAGAGGCAGGGTAGTCCAATTGGCCCAGATAGTCTGCTCTGGTAACCACTCTGTAAACTCTCTCTCCTATTGAAATGAGATAAAGTACCCAGAGGCCCCACTCAAGCCCTGACACCAGGGGCAGCTCCTTTCATTCACAAATACTTACTGTGCATCTACTGGGTACCAAGTACTGTGTGGGCAGTAGACATACAGCGGAGAAAAAGATAGATCATGTTCCTGTCCTCATGGAACTTAAACGATAGCTCATCTTTCCTTCTCAATGAGTTTCATAAAATGCCACGGATACTAAAGATTCCTCAACAGTAATTAAAAAAAAAATGTTTCCCTCAAATACTTTGTTAACCCTGGAGACAGCTTCTGGGAGACGGAAGAGGTTACAAGAGGACCAGGGAGCAAAGCAGCCAGAGGGAAGGAGGGTAACGAGAGCATCTTCACCCACCTAGGAGACACGTAAGATGGGGGGAACCCTGGCAGATACCAAAGTCACCCCAGAAAGAGCCCTGACCAGGCAGTCAGGGGTGCGAGCTCTGCCACTAACTCCCAATAAGCCCTTTGAAAGTTGCTGCCCTTCTCTGGGCCTCAGTTTCTCCTTCTGTAACATGTCTGGTTTAGTCTCTTCTGCAAGTACATAGCTCTAAATGCTTCTGCCTTGACAAGTAATAGGTGCTGTGTCCCTTACAATTAGGGCTGAGGCGAGCAAGAAGAAAACCTCACGGAGCCTTCTACTCCAAATAAATATTTCATCTCCCACTAACCATTTAAAAGCCACTGATGGAGTTGTCTCCTGAAAGGGAATGTGTTACCTTCCTCTTGTCACATTCACGCTTATAAAATGGCAGGGCCTACCACGTCACATTCTTCAAATGACCAATTGTACATTTCCCTGGTAGTAGGATCACTGCCCCAAGAACAGGCTTGTGGAGCTCAAGGTCAGATTCCTGTGTGTGTAAGAGACACACACACATGACCTGCCACTGAAGGACTCACCGGTCAGCATAGCGCAAGGTATTCAGAGTGTGCTCGGTGGCCACATGGCTTGGTGAGATGTTGGCGATCATGCAGGTTTTGGCATTGCCGATGAAAGAGTCCTTGAGAACCTGTACGAACAGAAGGCAGGTCAATGAAATCAACTAAGAAAGGGCACACTCACTACTTACTGTGTGCAGGACACTGGGCCACAGTCCCCCCGTCTACAAAAAGGCAATTCATAAATGAAGAGATACAAATGATCAATAAACACAAAAAAGGTACTTGTGTTACTACTGATCAAAGAAATGCAAACAAACCTCTAAAAAACTAATATTTTTTCACCTATAAGATTAAGAAATGACACCTTGCCCCTGGTGATGATTTGGGGAGAGGGGCGCTCTTGTACACTGCCACACTGCCCCTGGACTGTGTGCCAGGAACTGGAACAAGCTTTCGGGAGGGCAGTGTGGCAATTTGTATCAAAATGGACACTACTGGTTTGGCAATCACACTTCCAAGATTTTATCCTAAGAAGATAACAACTGCTCAATTGATCAAAAATAAATAAAGTACACCCAGGCTATTCATTACAACATTATTATAATAATAAAATTTGGAAAATCTAGGAGTCTTTAAACAGGGAACAAACTAAGTAACTGTAAACTAAATACAATACAACGATTAAAAAGAATTATGCATATCTGTCCTTAGGTACATGGAAAGATCTAAAGCTTACCGTTGAGTGAAAAAGGTGTGACTTCCTAACTCTCTAAGTGGATCTACGTGTGGATATGTGGGCAGAGACGCCTGCAAGGATGTTCACCAGACGGAGCAGTAGTTACCACTGGGAGGTGGGCTCTCAGGGACTTTTTACCATCTTTGTACTTGGATGCACTCTTTGGATTTTCTTTTTTTTTAATTAGATAGGAACACATTTTCTGGGGATGGGGAACTTGTTTTAAAAAAACAACAGAGCCACTATCAGAATCCGGACTAGCCACCCATAAGAAGGGTTTCCTAAGGTCCCTGACTGAAATAGTGTTTGAGAAGTCACAGTCTAACCCAAGGTCACCAGTTCTGACTAGCAAGGAGCCATGTTGCTACAGGTCCTGCCCCAGTCTGGCTGCACAGAGTGAAAACCTCTCCCAGAATACGAGGGTCCTCACCCAGACCGCCCTCCACTGCGCACAGGACTCCGTGCAGAGAGGAGCCAGGGCGCCCACAGCTGTCTTCACAGTTGTCTGTGCACAGGCAGGCCCCGCCACGGGCCACTCTGCTGCAGCCATTACAGATGCTGACTTACTGGTGTTTTCCACCAATAAAGAAGCACATTTTCATGACAGAAAAACGGAAGAAAAAGATTATCTACCACTCAGAATAATCAGTTAACATATGCATAATTTTTCTGTGTAGTTTTTTTTCTCATTTCACATTTTTTAACCATAGATCTTGGTCATCTTTCTGTCAGTACCTGCCCCAAATTGATCTCATTCTTTTTAACTGCGCCACTATTTTTTGTCTTGAAATACTGGGTTAGATTTCACAGCTAAGAAAGTACCAAATACAACTATACCACCGGCCTCTTCAAAGGCTCAGAGATGCCACTGGATCAGCAAGGTTTCTCTACATTAGAAATAAGGAGAGGGCGGTTGGATGGTGACCAGAAGAGCGCTGTCGCCCCTGTAGGAGCCCGGCTGCCTCTCCCCTCCGCCGAGACTGACAGCTCCTGGAAGGAACGGGGCTCCCCCCACCCCCGCCGTGAAGGAGAACAAACTCAAAGCTCACGTTTAACTTTACCTGAGTTAATTTGCTTTGCCTGAAGGGAGTGTGGGTGTGTTCCTGGTCCAAAGCTCGGATACACTCCTTCAGCTGCAAAGTAGTAGAATGACAACAAGCACATCACATATACACGCAAACAAAGAGTAACAGGCCAGATTTTTCTTAAATAAACCACATTCAGGCAATCCTCCAAAAAGAAGTCAAAATGCCCTGGTAGTCTCTTGTTCAACAAGAAGAAAACAAGCTAGACTGGGAATCATCGTCCTGTGTAAGCTGTGCCCAGTTAAGGGCCCCCCACCTTAACAGCTGTGATCCTAGGATTAGCCCCGATAGCACGGACCAGGTCCCAGAGTCCAAGCTTACGTGGTGGCAGTTCCAGTTTGCCAGAACTTTCTCTCCTCTTACATTCTTCCCAACTAAAGACGCACTTCAGTAGAGAAAATATCCACACCACTCCCCTGCCTCCCCGCTCACACACGCACACCTACAGGGGTAGATTTAAATGTTGACTCAGACGTAAGTTGTTTGAATGGGGCAGGAGAAATTCTAGAGTCAGGGCACTGACTTCAGGCACACCTGACATGATACACTGAGAAGGGTACACCTCCCGTGGTATTTTTGCTAAAAACTCATTACTTCAATCTAATCATGCGAAAACATCAGACAAACCCAAATTCAGACATTCTGAAAAATAACTGGCCAGCATTCTTCAAATGTTAAGGTCATGACTGGCAAAAACTGAGGAGACTACAGAAAAACGACAACTAAATGTAACAAAGGATCCTGGAGCTGAAAAAGGATGTTAGTGGGTCTGCTGGTGAAATTCAAATGTCTGTAGGTTAGTTAACAGTATTATGGCAATGTTAATTTCCTGATGATTTAGATCATTTTACTATGGTTATGTAAGATGTTAACATTAGGGAAGCTGGAGGGCCGGCCCAGTGGCACAGCGGTTAAGTTCGCATTTTCTGCTTCGGCGACCCAGGGTCTGCTGGTTCGGATCCTGGGTGTGGACATGGCACCACTCATGAAGCCATGCTGTGGCAGGTGTCCCACATATAAAAGTAGAGGAAAATGGGCATAGATGTTAGCTCAGGGCCAGTCTTCCTCAGCAAAAAACAAACAAACAAAAAAAAGGAGGACTGGCAGCAGATGTTAGCTCAGGGCTGATCTTTCTCAGAAAAAAAAAAATTAGGGAAGCTGGGAGAAGAAATGTTGTGTATTTATTTTAGCAACTTTTTAAATAAATCTAAAATTATTCAAAATTTAAAAAAGAAAAAGAAAAAGATGCTGATTTCTCTCTCAGCCTCCCAATTTATTCCTCATGAGGCATGGAAATAACGTGCCTAGCTGATGACTTCAGTTCTGATCAAAGGACTTAAATAATATGCATGGGCACAAGGGAGCACCATGCAGCTATAGAAAGAATCAAGGGAGATCTCTATACAGCCATGGAGTGAGCTCCAGGACACTGTGGGGTAGAAAAGCAAAGTGCACAACAGTGTTTACAGTACCCTGCCTTTTTTTCTGAGAAAAGTGGTGAGTACAAACATAGAGACAGGTATGAGGCTGGCTCCGTGGTCGAGTGGTTAAGTTCATGTGCTCCGCTTCGGTGACCCAGGGTTTCACTGGCTGGGATCCTGGGCGCAGACATGGCATCACTCATCAAGCCATGCTGAGCCAGTGTCCCACATGCCACAACTAGAAGGACTCGCAACTAAAATATACAACTATGTTCCGGGGGGCTTTGGGAGAAAAAGGAAAAATAAAATCTTAAAAAACAAACAAACAAAAAAACGTCGAGACAGGTAGAAAAATGGTTATCTAAGGGGAGGGAGGGAACAGGGTTGAGGGGACAATGTGAATGTGAGGGAACAGAATCTGAAGGTGGCTTGTTTTCCAATTTTTACTTTAACTGAATATGAAATTGGTAAGCTCAAGCACACAGAAGAATTATTTCAAGTGACTATGCAACACAATATTATGACTATACATCCCTAGTGGGATACAACCTAAGGGTAAAAAGGAAACTGCAAAGAAATCTTTTTTCGTTTGAGGAAAATTAGCCCTGAGCTAACTACTGCCAATCCTCCTCTTTTTTCTAAGGAACACTGGCCCTGAGCTAACATCCATACCCATCTTCCTCTACTTTATATGTGGGACACCTACCACAGCATGGCTTTTTGCCAAGCAGTGCCATGTCCACACCCGGGATCCAAACTGGCGAACCCTGGGCCACTGAGAAGTGGAACGTGCACACTTAACCGCTGCGCCACCGGGCCGGCCCCTGCAAAGAAATCTTAGTCTGAATTCAGTAATCACACTACGAGTAACAGTAGCACTATTTTGAAATACATACATATTGAAGTAGAGCAGATAAATTATATTAATGTTTTCAGGAACTGAGAATTCTAGCATAAGAGAAATATAAATTCAAAAAGTTAAGCAAAAACCCTGGAATCTTAATTTTGAATTAATTTATTAGTATAAATCCCTCATATATTTTTCTCCTTCAAAAAAATTTATTTCCAGGGCTGGCCCTGTGGCTTAGCGGTTAAAGTTCTGCATGCTCCGCTTTGGTGGCCCAGGTTTGTGGGTTCAGATCCTGGGCGCAGACCTACACTGCTTGTCAAGCCATGCTGTGGCGGCAACCCACATCCAAAATAGAGGAAGCCTAGCACAGATGTTAGCTCAGGGCCAATCTTCCTCAGCAAAACAAAACAAAACAATTTCCTACCTCCATCCATTAAAAAGGTCTAGAAGCAAAACTAACCCAGTGGTAGTAAGCACCCCTAGCACCCTTAAGTGGTCTCTAAATACCATTTCCCTCTAAAACCAGGGCTTGTTGAAGAAATGGCTGATTCAAGGTCTGGGGAAGGAAATGTATAAGATAAGCCTAGAACATCTTGTCACTGCATAAAGCCAGAAGGCTATCAGGAAGTAGTAGAGTTGGGTCAAAAAGACACAGGAACATAATTGAAAAGGCTCCCACTGGCCAAGGACATACAATTTAAGCAGTGAAAAGAATAATGATTATAAAGTGTTATAATAATACAAACACACAAAAAAGTAAACAACAACAACACACTCATTGGTCATGTTTAGGTTACTAGGACACCAACTCATTCTGAGAACTGGTGAGTAAAGGCAAAAAGTCAAGCATTCATCTTGCCTCCACTGTATAAACTAAATTTCAGGACAATCAGATAGTTTTGGGAAAGTTCTTTCCAACTAATAAATACGGAAGGAATATTAGAATTAGAATATCACCATTTTGGAATCCCTAATGAAACAATGGATACAGGTGATGCTCATCAACGGCTGCTAAAACCATTAGTTGAAAAAGGCTGATGGGAAACTTCATACTGGAGGAACTAGGCTGACGACATTTGAATTTTTCTTAATTCTTAATATCACAAAAAGAGACAATCAGACGTTCTGTACCTCCTGATGTGTTCCTATAGGAAGTCCAAGAACCACCTATGAATCGTTCTTGCCAAAAAAATAAACCTAAATCTGATCAAGCTTCTAGATTAGCACTTTCCCATAGAAATATGTATTTCCCAATAGAAATATATTTACACAAATGCAAACCATATATGTAATATTAAATTTCTAATAGCCACCTTAAAAAATAGATGAAATTATATATACAATTATGTATAATATTCCATATATAATATATAATATGTATGTAATATATATAAAATATGTAATCTTAATTATATATTTTAGTTAATCCAATACACCCGACAGTATTATTTCAGCATGTACATCAATGTGGAAAAATATTGAGACATTTTACATGCTTCAAAATCCAGTGTGTATTTTACTCTTAGAGCACACTGCAATTCAGACTTGCCGCATTTCAAGTGCTCAGGAGCCACATGTGGTTTAGTGGCTACCATATTGGACAGAAAAAATATAGATCTTAATCACTTTAAAGAAAATAGAGACAATGGAGTACCAGGTTAAACATCAATGTGGGGATGCAGTCAGCCTAATCCAGAATGTGGGAAATCCCACAGGACAAGTGACCTAGTTTTCTTCAACAAATACATTGATATAAAAAAAAAGAGAGAGAAGAACTCATATGGAATACGAGACAGATGAACCAAAAACAATCCAAGGATCTTGTTTGCATCTTGATTTGAACAAACCAATTGTAAAAAGACAAGTGGAGAAATTATAACACTTACTGGATAACAGACAACATTAAATAATTATTTCTTTAGGTATGATAATAGTATTATGGTTGTAATAAAAAATAAGAGTCCATTGAGGTATATAATGAAACATTTGTGGAAAAAATGACATGATAACAGAATTTGCTTTAAAATAATCCAACCGGGGAAGGGAAGGTTGGTTAGATTTTCACATGTTGAAGCTGGCTGGGTGACAAGTATTTGGGAGATCATTATACTATCTGTTCTACTTTCGTATGTTTGAAAAATTAATACAGTTTTAAAACTTGATGAGAGGGCGAAAGCTAACCTAAGTTAACCATTCAGCAACTGCAGAAATACTTCTCTGTTCCTAATTGGCAGGCACTGACCAGAGGAAGAGCGGGAAGGGAAAGGGAAGAGGGGCCTAAAATTGTGAGAGTCTGACTGAGCAGCCTCCAGCTCCGACCCTGGAATTCCACTGCCAGATAAGAGCACGCCCTTGCTCTGCTGAGTCCATGCCACCCTCACCCCTCTGGCTGCATGTAAAGCGGGGCAAAATCTCTCATGGACGATTTTTAGATTAAAGCTTTCAAACAACTTACAGCCAGAAGACTCTGGTTTATTTCTGCACCTTCCATCTTCGTCTGTCTATCTGAGTCTCTGGCATCCGCTGCTCTTTCACTGCCAGCCAAGTCAATAAAAGAGATCCTAGAGAAAAGACACAGCAGGGATGACTTCTTTGGGGCTTTGGTTTATTTTTACATCAGTCAGCATTTTGTGATGGCAGGAAGAAATTAACACTGGCCCATCCTTGTTAAAGACAAGACATTACTGTCAGCTTTCCAAAAGTATCGCAAGATTCTGATCTGTCAGCTGCTGCTGGCATGGTTCACTTAGACACTTCCGCTTGTTTTAATCATTTGTGAGAAAGTATGACTGAAATTAATAAAACATTCTTCCCATAAGGCTAAATGACCACAATGCAAATCACTTAGGTGACCACTTAGATAATTAAATAGAAACTTTTGTGGGCTGCTTTCCAGCCAAAAAAAAAATTGAAAGAAAGAGAAGAAAAAAAAAAAGACTCATTACTCAGAGGTGAGATAGGCTCATCCATCAGTGTGGCAGAGCTCGCTAAGATAGCACCAGAGAAGGAATGAATGTACCCAATTGTCTTATGGCTTCTTTCAAGAAGGATGGATTAATTTTTCTTTTTTTTTTTGGCCTGTAAGCTCTCTGAGATGCATTCCCTGCTACTCCTATACTGATTCTGTGTTTCACGTTAGAAGCAATCAATGTCCCTTTTAATAACTAAGGGTTGACCAACAATAGGTCATTACTTCATGGTTAATCAACTGATGGCACTTTCGTGCAATGATTTATTTCAGGGCTAACTACTCTACACTGTATCCCTGAAATAAAGAACTCCTTGGTGGCAGGGTCCTGCTGTTGATAACACATATTTCAAAGCCACATTAGGGAAGGCAGACAATGCAATTCCCTGCAGATTTCCAGCTCACCTGCCAAACGTCCTCTTGGCTGAATCTTTGACCTGAATTTGGATGACAGCATGGGAACGGGAGGAGTCTGCATTAACTCCAGTGGCCCCGGTGCTGCGCTCCTTGCTGCCCTTCAGGATCACCTGAAAATAAAAGCCACTGGGTGACTTCACCAAGGAGTAAACAAAGCTGTCCGGCTCCTGAGATTGGCTAAGGGCGGCAGAGACCAGACATGGAACTCTGTCAGTACACTGCAGTTTTTCCCTCCATGAGAAAAGCTGCCTAAACTCTAAATCATAGAGAGTAAGTACCCAACAGCAATGAAAATAATGTGGAATACTAATCTTGGGGGAGAACATTCAACAGCTCAAGAGCTAATTTACTTCTTGATCTCATATATTCTTTTTAATTTCTTTGATGGATTTAGCCTGACTAAAATCCCCAGGGCATAACTTGGCTCCAAAACATGGTCCCATAATACCCATCTATCTTGGCAACTGAAGCAAATGTGCATCCTGGTGACTGATCACATCCCCCTGGTCAACCAGAATGCAGTCACCAAGGAGGCCAGGCCCGATGTGTGGGAACATGGAAGTGACGAGTTATCGTGATTGCCATGAGCCCATGATTTCCCTTGAGACCAACGCCCCTCCTAATAGAAGTAAAGACTACCTTGGGTCCCTCTGGCCACAAGGGAATCAGGGAGAGGAGGTGAAGCCTCAGGACTGGCCTCTAGCCACTGAAAACACAGCCAGAAATGAACATGCTTCTCTGATTTTGGACATGGGGAGGAGTGTTGATTACTGAGAAGAAACAAGATGAAGAACTTTAAAAATATTATTTGATAGGATCCTCACAACAGCCTAATGTGAGGTGAGTATGGTTATTATGTCCAGTTTACAGCTGAGGAATAAACTCAGAGGGTGACTTGCTCACAAACGGCTGTGGTGTGGCAGAACCAAATTCCACGTCCAATATGTCGGACTCCAAAGCCCACGTGGTTTCCACCGCACTGGGGCACTTATGATAAATTCATTTATTCTGCAGTAAATTAAGGGTAAGGAAGTCCTATCTCATTTTTTCCTCAATCTCTCAGAATTTCAATTTATATCATACTAATGTAGCCACAGTTTCCAAATTAAGAGTCCAAAAGATGACAGAGTCAAACTTCAACAATAAGCCATAAAATATCTTAACAAGCAGGGGCAAGTGGCTTTTTTAAAATTTAACTAACTGACAATAAGTTCCTCCACGGTCTAAGTAACAGCTATGCTTCTAAAGACTATCTGTATGTGGGATTTAGAATTGTATTTTAGAATCATATTTCATTTTTTTTAACTTTATTAAGAATCATATTTTAAATGCATTTTGTAAATAGCGTGCTAAAAGTTTAAAGGGACTATGAGGGACTATGATGAATCCTTTTGCAGAGAAGAACCTGTTAATTTATAGAACTAGATTATTAACTGCATAGGTAACATGTTGCTGCTAATCAGGAATCAGACCAGTAATCCCTTACGCTGGGTGTGGCAAGTACCAAAAAAACCACTGCCAACTAAGCTTCGATGCTGACTAGGTCACTTAAGGCCATCTCCGTGACTGAACCATCTAGTTTAAACGCACTTCCTCATCCTGGCCTCTCTGCATTGCTCTGACTTCGTGCTTACGTAAACTGTAATGCAACGATGATGGATCATCTTAGACTGTATTGTTCTTTTTATCAAACTTTTTTCTCTTTTTCATTAGAAAAGTAAGACATGCTTGCTGCGGAAAAGTTGGAAAATATAGGAAAAAAAAGAAGAAAATATATACCTCCCATAATCCCAGAGTTAACAAGATCCTGGTGCATTTCCTCCTAAGTTTCAGGATTCTCATTGCTCTTTTGATTTTTCTGTCTTTTACAAACCCCATGAAGAGACAGGGGAGATCTTTTAAACCTCTGCGTTTGTGTAAGCAACATGCTTGACGGATAAAGGAAGGATCACAGAGGGACAGAAGCCAGGTGCCTTCTGCCACAAGTGAGTAATAACGCTACTTCTGCTGGGACCTAGGGAGAGCTCAGACAGGCCTCCAGGCCATACCTAGCCAGCAACTGTGGACACTGTCAGAAAGCTGAAAGGATGGCCTTGTGGTTCACCGCCGGCGGGGGGGGGGGGGGGGGGCAAGAAGACCAGCTTCTGGGGTTCCATTATAGAGTTTTATGCCTGGCTTTCACTGTACCTTGTCCACCATGACGTTACTAGGTGCCTGTGAGTGCATCTCAGAAAACCTAACATGTTGAGGTAAGCTTTCCTAAAATCTCTTTTAGGGGAGGCATGAAGGAATTTTTGGTCCTTGGTCCAGTTTCCTCAGCCTTCACTCACAGCCTGCAATCACTATGCCTTTCAGAAATTGTGGAATAAAACAGCTGAGCTCTAAGGAGTAAAAATGAGGCAGTTTGTGAAGAGCATGAGACAAACTTTTATAAACGATACAATTCAAGTGTAGCAGTGAAGAGAGTGAAATCTCAAGTTGGACATCTGGGTTCACATGCCAGCTCTGATATGTGGTTGTGCAAACTTTTGCAAATCACTTAACTTTTCGGGGTTCCAGTTTCTTATCTATAAAATGGTAGTCTCCTAGGTTACTTATGAGGATTCAAAAAGATAATACATGTAAAGCACTTAGTACCATGATTGGTACATGGTAAGTTCTGAATAAATATTAACTTTTAAAAAGATACTAAAGAACTAACATCATGTACACTTTCAAACGTTATCTGTTTTCAAAAATGTAAAACAATCAGAGTTTCACGAGGAAACAGAGCTTTATAATCAACATGAGATTCCACAGGCTCCCTAGTATAAGTAAAAATAAATAAATAAAGAGGGGAAAAGAGAGACAATCTATTTGGGGGAAATGCAAGTCTAGGAGCAGGGCAAAATTAATGCAATGACCTTAAAAACCACTAGCCCCCTTTTCTTCTCACTACCTCCACTTCCTCAAACTCCCTTTCATAACTAAAGTCTATCCAGCAAGTTTCTACACGCATGTCCTTTAGACAACACAGGTTACATGAGTAGTGAAATGAGGACCTGCTACAATAGAAGGTAGAGACAAGTGCTGAATTCCATGGCACTGAGAAACACTCAAGGACTTATTAACAGATGTGACAAATTGAGCTAGCATCACAGTAAGCATATTATTATCTCATTTCCTTTTCTATCACCCAACCCAGTCATCTACTATCACGCACATGTTTCAGGCTCAGAAAGGTAAAGGACACGCTCAGAGGTGCACGGAACTGAGACCCAGCTCTGTGTGGGTATACGGCTTTCATCACTGAGCTTCCTGCACAAATACCAAAGAAGGACAGGTCAGGCCCTATGTAGACATTCAGTCTCCGTCACCTGTGTACAACTGACATTCATCTAGGCAGGCTCTTGCTATGTGGGCCTCTGCTACCAATTACAGCCAAGGCAATGATAAAACATGAAACAGATTTATTAGAAGTTTGGGAATGGATATCTGGAAGTACATGAAATGGCTGTAGGAATGACTTAAAAACCTGTAAATCTCTACGACTGAAAGAATGCCCATCAATTGCCTGACAGACAAAATCTTGATTCTAAATCTGGATGAGTCAGTGAATCCTCTGCATGGGGAGGGAAGTCCTGGTGCCTGCATCAGTAAGACCAGGTAATAAACTACACCTAGGAGAAACTTCCTGAAGGAAGGACCATCCCACGTGAAAAATGAAGCTGCCAGTTGTGCATGCCGGCAACAAGTGGCCACGCCTGAGTGAGCCTGAGGGTTATCTCTGAGGGTAACACTTGATGGTAATGCCCGAGAATGACACTTGAGCGAACACATGGGTGATACCTGAGTAAGCATGAATGGTGACAACTGAGAGAGTGCAAGTGTGACACCTGAGTTAGAAAGTGCTGTTGTTTCAAGTCAATAAATGTTTATGAGGGTAACTGTGTTAGATATCCATAATTTATATCAACTTTCCACTCTGATCTCAGCTAGCTTCCTTCTTGTACAACTTCATGTGTATTACAGACTGAGGGTATCAATGGTGATAATACGTTGACTAACAAGAAACTTGTTTCTGCTTTTCTTAGGAAACATAACTTAGGCTACAGCAGTGCCATAAACTCTGCCAGGAAGAGAGTGTGATGGATTACCAGACTGTCCATCAGCACAGTTACAGCCCACAGCCGAAGGAAAGGGATTCCTAGCAGTGTTTGCTCCTTTCTCATGCGACTGGTCTAATCTCCAGGGACAAAGGCATTGCGAGGACCAACTCTCCTGAAACTCCCAGGTAAATGAAGGAATGGCTGGGGGAGGTGGAAACAAGAGGACCACAGGGAATAGGTGTGTGAGAAACAATGTCCTTAGGACTCCATAGTGCAGGGAGCTCTGGACAAGTTAACAATGGTCACAGTGTTGAAGGAGCCCCTTCAACACGTCCCAAACACTTGTTCTGCACCCACCTTTGAAGAACACTTTGCAGAATCACTAGAAAGGGGCTCTTGGCTCTTAGGTGACCCTCTAAAACAGTCACACTCAGGTGCTATCTTCAGGTTTTGGATCCTAGGGCTCAGGAATCTGATAATTACACAAATATGAGGTCCCAACCCTTAAACAAACTTTACCTATTTGTCCCGGGAAAAAGAAACTGTTAGAAAAAGACACATTGACGGTGAGCCACTCTGCCATTTCACACACCCAGTTCCTTGGAGAGGCATATTGTGAAGCTCTTCTAGAGGTGGGTATCGTTAAGTACACAGCCTGTCCTTCCAGCCTTCTCTCTTTGACTCTAGCTTTGCTGGATACACTAGAATGACTCTGATGGCTACATGGTTAGAATCATCCGCGGAGCTTCTAAAATAATACCCACCTTCAAACATTCCTGGTGGGAATGTAAAATGGTGCAGCCACTTTGGAAAACAGTTTGGGAGTTCCTCAAGAAGTATGACCCAGCAATTCCACTTCTAGGCACATACTCAAGAAAACGGAAAACACATGTCCACACAAAAACTTGTACATGAATGTTCATAGCAGCATTATTCATAATAGCTAAAAAGTGGAAACAACCTACATGTCCAACAACTGAAGAATGAATAAATAAAATATGGTATATCCATACAATAGCATATTATTCAGCCATAAAAAGGAATGAAATACTGAGACATGCTATAACATGGATGAACCTTGCAAGTATTATGCTAAGTGAAAGAAGCCAGAGACAAAAGGCTGCATGCTGTATGATTCCATTTATATGATATGGCCAGAAAAGGCAAATCCATAGAGGAAGAAATTAGTGGTTGCCAGGCACTGGGGGCAGGGGAAACAAAGAGTAACTGCTAATGGTACAGTATTTCATTCTGGCGTAACGAAAATGTTCTGGAATTAGATGTTGGTGATGGCTGCATAACTTTTTGAAAATCCTAAAAAAAAATCACTGATTTGTATATTTTAAAAGGGTGAATAATATGGGTTATATCTCAATAAGAGAATTATATTTGTACACTTTAAAAAGGTGAATTTTAAGGTATGTGAACTATATGTCAATTTAAAATAATAATAATAATAACCTGCATCTGGGCCTCATCCCTGAGAGATTCTGACTTAAGTGGCTTCAGGGGGACTCAAGCAAGCATTGAAAGACATTATGATGAAACCAGAAAGACAAGCCACAGAGTGAGACAACATGCTTATGACACAGATAACTGATAAAAGACTCACACCCAGAACATCAGTAAGAAAAAGACAAAAACCCAGAAATGAGGAAAAGACCCGAACTGGCATTCCCAAAGGAGGAAATCCGAGAGATAAGTTACAACTACGAAAAGCTATTCAATTTCACTCTCAACCAGCAAAATGCAAAGTAAAACCACAATGAGTTATAATTAAACACCTCCAGACTGGCACCAATTCAAAAACCAATAAAGGGGTGGGAGGATGAAGAGCAGTGGGACTGCTCGTATGCTGCTGGTGGGAGTCTACACCACTGTGGAAAACAGCTGGCATCGTCTAGGAAGTGGAAGATACGCATGTCCTCTGATCCAGTCATTTCACAACTGTATACATATATATCCTAGAGAACTCATATACTGTGTACTGAAATACATGTACAAAGACACTGACAGCTGCATTGTTCAGAACAGCCCCCAAAGAGAAACAACCCCAACTGTCCATTAACAGAATAGTTAAATAAATTATAGTATATTCATATGATTGAATATTATACAGCAAACGAAAATGAATAAACTATAGCCATATGGAAAAATAACAGATGGAACTCAAAAGCATAATGTTGAGCAAAAGAAGGAAGACACAAAAGAATATATACAGTGCGATTCTATTCATACACAGTTAAAAAATAAGCAAAAACTAAGCTATATGGTTTATGGATGAATACACAGGTGGTAAAGCTGTAACAAGGAAGAAAGTGATTAGCATAAAAGTCAGGATAGCAAGGGAGTGTGACTGGGAGGTTGTTCGGGGACATGGCAATGCTGCAATGTTCTATTTCTTAACATGGGCAGTTGATTATGAGGGTGCTTGTTTCTTTCTACTGTACATGTTTAGGTTTTATGCATTTTCCTATATAGTGCTATTTTTTTAAGTAAGAAAAAAAGCCCCATAATGATCTAATGTAAAGCCAGGGTTGAGGACCACTGCATTAAAGGTAGGTCCACCAGAAATATATTTGGACTTAAGTTAATAAATGCCCACAACAGGAAAATATATATATAAATATTCTAAACTGTTAATAGTGGATATCTCAGTGGGGAATGGGGAGCAGGGTACAGTAAATTAGAAGGGACTTTATTTTTCTGTCTTCTTACATATTTTTGTAATGTTTAGATTTAATAATAAGCATTACTTTGGTTATAATAAAAAGATAACTTTTAATAAAAGAAGATTTTAAAATACCTGTGGAAAGATACACAAAAAATTTTTTGAAAATTAGTTGTCTCAGGAAAATGGAATGGAAGGGCTATTTTCATTGTACCTTTTGAATTCTGAACCCATGTGAGAGTATTATCTATTAAAATTTTTTTTTTTTTTTTTGCCACAGAGGATTTTTTTTTTTATTAAGATTATGATAGATTACAACCTTGTGAGATTTCAGTTGTACATTATTGTTAGTCATGTTGTGGGTACACCACTTCCCCCTTTGTGCCCTCCTCCCACCCCCCCTTTTCCCTGGTAACCACCGATCAGTTCTCCTTGTCAATATGTTAACTTCCACCTATGAGTGGAGTCATATAGAGTTTGTCTTTTTCTGTGTGGCTTATTTCGCTTAACATGATACCCTCGAGGTCCATCCATGTTGCTGCGAATGGACCAATTTTGTCCTTTTTTATGGCTGAGTAGTATTCCATTGTGTATATATGCCATATCTTCTTTATCCAATCATCAGTTTCTGGGCATTTAGGTTGGTTCCACGTCTTGGCTATTGTAAATAATGCTGCAATGAACATAGGGGTGCAAGGGACTCTTGGGATTTCTGATTTCAGGTCCTTAGGATAGATACCCAGTAGTGGGATGGCTGGGTCATAGGGTATTTCTATTTTTAACTTTTTGAGAAATCTCCATACTGTTTTCCATAGTGGCTGCACCAGTTTGCATTCCCACCAACAGTTCTATTAAAATTTTTATTTAAAATAAGAAAAATATTTCTCTCCAGCAGCTTTGCCCAAAGCCCACCACCAGAGATACATATCAGCAGCCTTTGAAACCTGCCCAGGAGTATCCTCTCATGCATCAGGTTCTTCTACAGGCCTACCTCCCACTACCACGGCACTGAGACAGTGACCTCATAGAGAAAGGAGCTATTCTCTCAGAGGAGGACTCACTTTACAAATGTGAAGTGGTGTGCCTGTCATTGCCCTCTGCCCAAATCTGAGTCCATTATACTTGCTAGATAGCAAACGAATTCCTTCTTTGTCCTTAGGCGCTACAGTGGGGTAGTAAGGAAGGAAGAGTTACCTCTAAGAGGAGCTCCACACTATCCACCTGAAGCTCTTGCAGGCCCACTATCTGCACCACATGCTTGCTATCTTCTCTTGCGAAGAGCCTGAAGATGCAAGAACATGGTTGGTATAGCAGAGCTTCCGTAACAGACTTTGTTCTCGCCTCCCCAGAAATCACCCCACCACACCCTGACTAAGCGGCAGTTTTCCTGTTTGGGTAGGATTAATGTGCACTCTCTCTGCCCACTCCCACACCTCCTAACTCCAGCCTCAGGCTCCAGGGGTCATCCTTGATTGTTGTAAACAAATCGGCAATTTGTTGAACAATTAAAAGAATGAACGTATAACCCAGATCTATGAGAATCAGTGGATGGTGTATTCCTGGTTACAGGGATTGGTTCAGGAGTGGATATGGGATCTCTGCTGGTCCAATCAAAATAAAGTACCCATCTCTGGTGGTTAGGTGCCTGGGGGTGGGGTGCCCTCTCTTTCTCTCTGGAAGTGAAAGCATGTGGCCCTGGGAGCAGTGGCAGCCATTTTGCACCCACAAGAGAGACAGTTTTGGAATGAAGCTAACACCACAGAAGGTAGAGTAGAGAAATGCAAAGAAACTGGGTCCTTACAACATCCCTGAGCTGCTGGAGTAGAAAGACCCTAAGATCTGACTGTCCTCTAGGCTTTCTAGTTACATGAGCCGATGACCTCCCTAAATGCTTAAGCAAGTATAAGTGGGGTTTTATTTTACTTGCAACATAAGGAGTCCTGATATACCTTCTAAGGGAGCAAGGAAGAGTTGGTGCTGCAACTGAATGCCTCAGGCCTGTGTGTAAGATCATGAATGATTATGGGCTACCATCATCACTAAATCAGATACAGCAAGGGGCATACATTGAATCTATATCAAAGACTCTAAGGTTATGTTTTTCCCTTAATAAGACAGTGATTAAGATTTAAAATGGAATTCTACTTCATAGCCAAAAAAGAACTGATTTTCTCAAAAAATTTTTTTTCTCAGTCAGTGCTTCACCTTAAGCTTCCAAATTTTTACAGAAGGATAGGACGAAAACAGCCTCACCAATGCCCATGACCTTTCAGTAAACAACTCTGCTGGAACAGTTAGGCTTCTGGATAAATGAAGGATCTGGCTTTCTGAGTCCTCATGTCACTCCCTGACCATACTCCCCAGGCCTCATGCCCTGAGCTCACCCCAGAAAGGTTCTTAACAAACAGCCCAAAATGTACTGATGGAATTTTAAATCCTATAAGCAAGACGTGGTGGCTAAGTTCGTGTGCTCCACTTTGGTGGCCTCGGGTTTGTGGGTTTGGATCTTGGGTGCAGACCTACACGTTGCTTATCAAGTCATGCTGTGGTGGCATCCCACAGACAAAACAGAGGAAGACTGGCACAGATGTTAGCTCAGGGACAATTTCCCTCATCAAAAAAAAGAACTTAATCTGAAGATCCTTAAACTGGTTTCTAGTTTAAGAGGTAGACTGAGCATATATACTTCTATCTACCTTTGTCAAAGCCCCACTATTATTACAGAAAATATATTTTAGTAAAAAAACAACGGATAGATCATAACAGCTCTAAACAAACAAGAAAGAGTGCCACCAGTGGACCAGGACATTTCAGAAGTCCCAGAAAGGTAGGAAACAAAGAGATATTAACCTATTAGTCAGCGGTGCTAAAAAACCAAAAAACCTACAGCCCACTTGCAGATTAAGTGGGGGTCTTCCTTAGTGAGCCCAGAGAACCTTCAAAACCAGGAGCTAGCATCCCCGTGGCTACAATTAAAGAATGCCAACATACAGGACAATAAATCTGGGTCATTGGTTCAAGAAGTGCACTCACAAACACACAGCACAGCAGTGGATTTTATTCTCATGCCAACTGTTCTTTAAAGGAGGTGGCCATTCTGACTGGAAGGGGCTCCTAATAAGGGTGTTGGGGTTTGAAAGAGTAGCTGTGACTGAGCTAACCTGAGGCTTCAAACACAACAAAGTCAGGGCAAAAAAGGCTACTCTTCCCCAAAGCAACCCAAGTAGCACCCTCCTTTATTTGGCAGTTGTGTCACGACTGAACCCCAACACCTGTACGTTCTCTGAATTGTGGCATACCTGAAGGTCCCCTTCTTGCTGGAATAGTCCACATGACAGAGGCCTCTCCAGTTATGCTGTTCAACACTCTAGTGCCCCTCTATGATGGGGGCCAGCCCTATCACGCTCTCCCTACCGAACTGGAGCCGCTCCTCCACCCCCACCCCCACCCCCACTCTAGTGCTTGTCTGGAGCACGTGGAACTTGCATGTTCTCTTGGACAGCTCCACAGGGATGCCTTTGCTGGGGGCTAGTCTTTTTCTCTAATTTGGTTTCCCCAGCCTTCCAGCATGCTCAGCCTCAACTGACTCCTCTCCACCTGATGTAGCTGCTCCCAACACGTCTCGGGTCTGGCTAATTCTGTTACGACAACCCTTTATCCTTCCACCTCCCCTACTCCCTCTCTCCTCCCTATTCTCCCAGTCAGTTGATACCTTCACAACTTCATTGCCTCCTATTCAATTCAAGTCATCTGTTCCAACCTAAACAAAACTTTATGCCAGAAAAATGCAATAGGGATTTAAAATCAGAGTTATTGAATATATTTTTAAATTATGCTACTATGTTACAAGGGTAATAGTTTAAGCCTTACAAGGGTTAAAGTCTTATGCAAAGAAAAGAGATTTTCTTTTCTTTTTATGGATTTCAGGAGACTATCATTAAGTTTACCCTAAGATTATTGAAAGGAAAAACAAGAGAAAGTGGGAAACATTTATCCTTCTTCCAGTGCAATAACAGGTCAGAAGAATAGGAAAGGATTTAAGGACACGTTGATTTCCTGACTTCCTGAAATTATGACATTTTCATAGATCAAAATAAAGAGTTAGTCTTTTGATAAACATTAGGATATTGATCACTTAAAAAAATATTAATGGAAGGAAAATTTACATTTTTCTCTAGCTGAATTGACAGTTAAAAGATATGCATCTTATTTAGCAGACTCTCATTCCATAAAAGGACATTAAAGTACAAAGCCTCTCATTAAATCCCATGATTCAGTGGGACACTGGCCTACAACAATGATGAACAGATTAACAGTTTCCCACTCATATCCAGTACCTTTTCCTCCTGTTTAGGAGGTCATACAGCTGTCCACAGTAGATTTCATAGAAGCTAATCCACACAAAGAGGTGCTTTCTTGGCTGGGATACTTCTAGTTGCCTGAAGATATCTTTGGCAGCCAGAGCATACAGTCCTGGGTTCTGATGAGTTCCTATCATGGTGTAGGTCTTTCCAGCACCTGTCTGTCCATATGCAAAGCAAGTGGCACTGCCTCTGGGGGAAGAATCATTTGTATCACTTATACATAGTATGAGAAATGCTGATCTACACATGGATTTTTAATGACAAAAGTCAGGTAGGAAAAGAATCCTTGACAAAATGCAGCTATAAACATACAATCCTTTAAGGAGAGGAGGGCTTTATATTATAAAAACACAGGAAGAGGAAAAAACATTCTCAAAGCAGTAAATGAGTTTTCTTACAGGAATTTTTTATGGAACTGGTAAAACCATAAGACAACTCTGGAAGCTAAGGAAACAACGACTCCATGCGAGGTGCTTTAGAGGATCCTATAGAAGAAGATTTTGTGTTAATTCTGAAAGATAAGTTTGGTGAAAGAACTAATAGAAAATTAAATACAATAAATAACAGAAGATCATACGATAAACAGGATGGTAGTGACCACTCATTTGAATATTAACGAAGTTTAGACAGAAGTGACATCAACGTAAGCAAAATATTTGAGGAAGGACTCACAAAAGAGCTTCTCTCAGGGCCTCAGTTCTTACTTTCATCAATAACTACTGCATTACTTGATTTCTAAGATCCTTTCTAGCCCTGATGTCCTATGATTCTAAGTGCGAATCACTATTCTTGCATGTGGATATGTGTGTGTGCACACACTTGCTGTCTGAGTGTGAAGAACTGTGGAATAAGGTGGAGAGGAGAGTTGGAAGCCAAGATTATCTGAGTCTTGTGGGGCCCAACTATGCAGTACGAAGCAGAGAGTGAGCACAATGTTAGGTAGTACGTAGCTACTGCAGACTCTTGAACAGGGACCACATGGATTAATAACAAAAGTAGCTACTTGCAGCAAGAAAAAGTCTCTGCAGGGACACAGGGGTAGGAGGAGGCTGGAGGTGGGTAGAGAGATAAACACACAGAAAGGGACCTGAAGCCAGATACCAGCCAAAGAAAGAGTGATATGACAAGAGCAAAGGAACCATGGAAGTGTGGGAATCGAGAGACGGGAGCTAATCAGATTTGTCTTTTAAACCATAGCTCCCAGCAGGGTGGGCACTTACATGGGCAGTGGCAAAGTTAGGAAAAAGATTACAGGAGGAAAATTTGAACACGCTGAACAAGATCTAGCAGAATGAGAGTAAAGAATAATATCTACCTTATCTTCTGAACATTTTAGTGATTAGCTTTTTTCAAAAAACAACAAATATGGGCATGAAGAATCTCTTATTACACCTTACATAATTTACATTTAAGTTGTACTTAATTTGCAACTCACTATTTTTTTATTGGTAATGTCTCAACATTCAAACTCTGACTTATTTTAGAAATATGCTCTCTCAAAAAGCACTCCCTCAGGGCCGGCCCAGTAGCATAGTGGTTAAGTTTGCATGTGTTCTGGTTCAGTCGCACCTGGGGTTCATGGGTTTGGATCCCGGGCATGGACCTACACACTGCTTATCAAGCCACACTGTGGCAGGTGTCACACATATAAAATAGAGGAAGATGGGCACAGATGTTAGCTCAGGGCTAACCTTCCTCAGCAAAAAGAGGAGGATTGATGGCAGATGTTAGCTCAGGGCTAGTCTTCCTCAAATGAAGACAAAACAAAAAAAGCAGCAATCCCTAGATTTGGTGAATAAGAAACTGAACTTGAAAGATATTTCATTTTTTTAACCTGCTCATAAAAATAACAAAAAAAATTTAAGTAACTTCTACAAAACAACAATAAAAAGACTATACAAAAAAAGACCAAATGAAGATATTTGAATGGCCAATAAGCACACAAAAAGATGTACAGTATCATTAGGCATTAAGGAAATTCAAATTAAAAACACAAACAGATACAGTTCCATACCCGTTAGATTGGCTAAAATAAAAAAGACTGACAACACCAAATACCGTGAGGATACAGAACTGCAATTCCCATACATTTCTGCTGGGAGTAGAAAAGCACATGGAAAATTGTTTAACACTTTCTTATAAACATATGCCTATCCTATGACCCAGCAATTCTATTTCTAGTTGTTTTTTTTTTTTTTGGGGGGGGGAAGATTAGCCCTGAGCTAACATCTGCCACCAATCCTCCTCTTTTGGCTAAGGAAGAGTGGCCCTGGGCTAACATCTGTGTCCATCTTCCTTTATTTTATACTTGGAAGCCTGTCACAGTGTGGATCGATAGGTGGTGCATAGGTCCGTGTCTGGGATCTGAACCGACAAACCCCGGGCCACTGAAGCAGAATGCGTGAACTTAACCACTATGCCACTGGGCCAGCCCCATTTCTAGGTTTTTATCCAACATAAGTGAAAACATGTCCACAAAAGACTCATATAAGAATGTTTATACAGCTTTATTCATAACAGTCCAAAACTGGAAACAACCCAAATGTCCATCAACAGGAGAAAGGATAAACAAATTGTGGTAAGTTCACAGAAGAGAATATTACTTAGCAATAAAAACCATGGATACATGCAACAACATGTACTAATATAAAAAAATTATACTAAGCAAAAGAAGCCAGGCATAAAAGAATATATATTGTAATATTCCTATGACATTCTAGAACAGGCAAAACTAATTTATAGCGATAGAAAGCAAGTCAGCGGTTATACAAGACCCGGGGGTGAAGGTGGAGGATTAACTAAAAGGGGATAAGAGCACTTTCTGGGGTGAGGGAAATGTTCCACATCCTGTTCCAGGTATTGGTTACTCAGATATATACAACCATCATAACTCATCAAACCTGAATAGTTCTTAAGATCTGTGCACCTTATTACATGTAAATTACACCTCAATTTTTAAAAATTATAAAAGTTATTTAAAAAAATAAAAGTGAAAATACTCTGGAATCAGTAACTCTAGAAGGCTGTTCAGCATTTTCTATCTGTGCGTGCCTACATTTTAAATATACAACAGAAGCCTCTAGTACCTTGTCTGCCCCATTCAATGTTTATTAAGTGTGAATAATTATTTCAAAATTTTAAAAATACATTTCAAAAAAGTAGATAAGTGATAGTCACTTATTTATCCTACTCCAACGAAAAAATTAACGCAACTATAGCTAGAATACACAATTCCTATTATTAAAAGTTCAGACTAGCTACAACCACTTAAACTTTTTTATTCTGAGGACTTTGATGAAATTATATTGTTGTCAGCTTATATTTGTCTGCTAAGCACAGAGAATCAATATCATGAGTGTAAAGGAAACTCTGCTGAAAATTTCCAAATGCTTGGTAAATCCTGTAAATAGAGACACTGAATTTTTCAGAAGAGTCTAATTTAAATTCATTAGATTAAAACAAAAATCCACATTTAATTCAAAAGAATTGAGGGCTGGCCCCATGGCCAAGTGGTTAAGTTTGCACGCTCCACTTTGGCGGCCCAGGGTTTCACTGGTTCAGATCCTGGGCACAGATATGGCACCACTCATCAGGCCATGTTGAGGCAGTGTCCCACATACCACAACTAGAAGGATCCACAACTAAAATACACAACTATGTACTGGGGGGATTTGGGGAGAAAAAGAAAAAAAAAAATGAAAAAGAAGAAGATTGGCAACAGTTGTTAGCTCAGGTGCCAAACTTCAAAAAAAAAAAAGAATTGAAAAGCACAAGTGACATTTATAAAGAAATATGATTTATGGAAGATAGAAAGTAAACACCAAGAGAAGCAAATAATTCCTACCATACCCAGTGAAAATATGCTGAATGAGTGGGTGAGTAGTCTTCATGTAGACATCCCGATTGGTGCACGCCTCACCAAAGACTTCATCGAAATAAAAAACATGCTGAAAAAGAAATTTGGTTTTTATAGAAAGAGACATTTTCTGGATTTTCTTTACCACTATTCTAGTTAACACATGATAAAGGCATAAGACATTTTTAACTAAGAGTAACTGACCATCACAAACAGAGATAAACAAGTAATCAACAGCTCTCAAATGACAGAGCCTTCTTTTACTTGAGATCTCTGTAGACATGTTTTGTTTTTGGTGAGGAAGATTAGCCCTGAGCTAACATCTGTGCCCATCCTCCTCTATTTTATATGTAGGACGCCTGCCACAGCGTGGGGTGATAAGCAGTGTGTAGGTCCGAGTCTGGGATCCAGGCCTGTGACCCCTGGGCCACCGAAGCGGAGTGTGTGAACTTAACCACTACGCCACCAGGTGGCCCCTGTAGACATGTTCTTATAACGTAAAAACTAAGGCACACAATTTTTGTTCTCACTTAAGTGAAGTAAACTGATGAGTACAAGAGTGAGCCAATCCTCCTCAGGTCAGGAGAGGAACTGAATTCTATGATTTTCCTCATAGCCCAGCTAGGGCCAGCATATTTGAAATTTTGGGGGAATTCTGGGGGAAGATATCCATTCTATAGGTTACATAGCTTAACTTTTTATTCTGTAAACATTCATTGCTCAGCTGGTAGCACGTATATTGCAGTAGGTACTTCAAGGGGCCCACAGATACAGACGTTTTTACCCTACCATTACCCCATCCCACCATCTACAGATGTTAATCCAGACAAATATACCAATGACTATAAGGTGGAAAAAACTTGAAGAACATATGCCCTCTGACTGGGACAGACAGTATGGAAGACTGTACTGAGAACGGACCATGGGAAAGAAGAGGAATTTGAGAGGTAGAGATGGAGGCAGGGAAGGTATTCCAGGCACGGGAGAAACACGAGCAAAGAGTCAAAGCAGGAAAGCACACGGAATGTTTAGAGAACAGGGAGAGTTCAATGTGGTTGAAATACAGGATCTTGGTAGGTAAAAAAGTAAAAGAGAAGGCTAGAATAATGAGTGAGGACTATGTCGTAGGGGTCTTGGACACCAGCCTTAAGGCAGGGGGTGGAAGGCTCATATTTAATTCAGTCAACAGTGGGAAGACAATAAAAACTTCGCAAAGGAGAGGGATGATCTGAGCCATTTTACTGGAAGATTAATCTGGCTTCACACTGTGAATGGACTGGGAACAGGGAAACTAGTACTTCAGTGGTGAGGTAAGAAAGGTCTAAATTAGATGATGACGACGGAAATAAAGAGGAGATGGACACATGAGAAATTTGGCAAATGACTGGATGTGGGGAGCTGGGGAGAGAAAGGAGTCCAAGATGACCCCCAAATGAAAAACCATTGTAATCTAGAAGAGGAGATATAGGAGACCCCATTAAACTGGCTCTAGAAAGCATTAGTTCAGCAGCCATATTGTCTGCATAATTTAGAGGCTTACATGTTGGCAGCCCAACTGTATCTGAGTAGAAACCCTAGTAATTTTAAGCCTGACTGTAGCATCATAATGGCTGAGGGCCATTGAGTCCATACACACTGAATGAGAAATGAGGTCCTATCTTCTGCTACCTTTTGGGTCTGCTCTAAATACCCAGTTAAGGAAAAACTGTATGGGCAAATCCAGAAAAATAGACTTGGGTCAATTTATTGTGGGGTACTCTACCCCAGGTTCAATTCTGTTTCCTGTACCATTATATTAGAATGGAAACTTGTTAGGTCATCTGAGAAGAAAATTAAGGCCACAAAGTCAAATTTATCACTTTAAAAAAAATCTCCAGGGGCCAGCCTGATGGCATAGTAACACTTTGCTTTGGTGGCCTGGAGTTTGCAGGTTTGGATCCTGGGTGCGGACCTAGCACCACTCATCAAGCCATGCTGTGCCGGCATCCCACACAAAATAGAGGAAGATTGGCACAGATGTTAGCTCAGCGACAATCTTCCCCAAGCAAAAAGAGGAAGATTGGCAACAGGCATTGGCTCGGGGCCAATCTTCCTCACCAAAAACAAAACAAAACAAAATTCCAAAAGTTAGTAGGTGAGAAAAATAATGAATCCGTGCAGCAAGACAAAGAGATCTGTGAACCTCTGGTGCTTTGAAAAATGTGATATGATTTTAAGAATCATAAAATGTTTATAACTGTTGAAGCTGGGTGATAGGTACACTGGGGGTTCATTAAACTTTTGATTAAGCTTGAAAATGGTAGTAATAAGGAGTAAAATATATTTCTAAAATCTGGCTTTAATGAACATGATTTATATCTAACTCATAACCGGTCTTTCAGCAATGAGACAAATCCATTCATTGCTCAAATATTACTGCAGGTTTTCATAGTTAAGTATGACATCGAAAGTAAAAAAATATATATATTTGGCAATTTCAGGAAAATAAGAAAAAGTAAACAGAAGTAAATGTGGGAATACATTTTTTTGGTTTTCTTTTATTTCACTGAGTATATGGTTATTCTTCCTCTCCTTCTGTAAGTGCTCATGAATAACTTTAGCTCTAGAGTAGAAAGCACTTATTGACTGAAGGAATTAGTATGTTTTCTTCCAATAGGATTTAGGTATTGATTTTTTCAGTCGTTTTCTAAGTGTCTTTCATGAAAGACATGTGAACATACATGATGATTATTACAATTCATAAAGTCCTCTGCATCACACATCCTTTCATTTGATTACACTTTATCAATGAGGTTGGACTAACACTCACTTTAGCCTTGATATGATCAAAGTTTCATAGATTATTTTTTAAATAAGTTTTTTTCTGATTATAAAAGTAATCTGTATTTATAGAATATCTCTGGGAAGATATACTTAGAACACATAACAGTGGTTGCCTTCAAGGAAGAAATGAGATTAGAGATACTTTTCATTGCATACCTTTTTGTACCTTTTGATTTTGAAATAGGTAAATCTATTCAAAAGTTTTTACTTTTTATATAAAAGTTACACAGCAGATTGTAGAATATTTCAAAAACAATAGAGAAGAAAATCAAATTATCTATAAATCTTACTACCCAGAGATAGCCACTGTTGACTTTTTGATATATTTCATTCCCATCTTTTCTCTCTATATTTTTTACTTATTTAAGAAACTGTAATGAAACATATACAGATTTGTTTCCTTGTTTTTTCATTTATTATGTTAATATAAAATTTAACGGTAAGCAAGACAGCACACTGCTATGTATATGATCATATATACTAAGTAACAAAAGAAGATAATTAAACGGACACAAAAACCTATTGTTTGAATTCCTGAATAAGTTTAAAAATAAAACCCAAAGAATCTAGGATCAATATTTATTTGCTCTGCTTTACTGTGAACCTCTCTTTTCTTCTTCTTACTTAAGGAAAGAAAAAGTGGGGGTGGGGGTGGGCGGGGGAAGCTCTCCCACCACTTTTATAGCACAGCATTGATAGGTAAGGACTTTGACCTATGAGAGCAAAGGTCCAAAGTTCAAACAGCAGAGAAAGTGCTCTGGAAACTATGGGTATTCAATAAGTATTGACCAATGGTAATGACAAAGAAGTGAAGTTATTGTGTTTTGAGATAATGGAAAAAGACAAAAGATAAGATGATGCCTCCTTGAGGGCATTACTGTGACAGAAGCATCATTAATGCAGTCTTGGGTAGATGGTGATTAGATGGGGCTATTACTATGGCTATAAGTAGCCACAGAACTAGATAGCATTACAACTAATTGGTCATTTGGACCATCTTCAAAATAAATACCTCCCACCTAGGCCTAATAGATTGTGCATTGATCAGCAATCAATAAGGCTGTTCAAGTGATTGGGTTGGTTATACAGTGGCTTAGTAATTTAATGTCCATAGAAAGACTCAGCGGATTACTTCAAATGTCACTGTGAAACCCTACTTCGGTAACTAAAGAAAAAGAAGAACAATTCAAGCATAAAAAGGGGGGAAAGTGTTAACAATTTGACTTCAGTGTTAAAGGATTTATTCTAGCAGAGTAAGATCTCAGCTGACTAAGGTGAATTTCTAGCACACGAGATTAATTCACCACTTTTTTTTCTCTCTACTAGTCACTGGGTTTTGAGGCAAGAAAATGAGAGAGAGAGAGAGGATAGAATGAACACAGTATGAACATTTAGGGAGGCAAATTCAGAGTAAGAGAAACTCTGAATTCCCATATCTTAATATCTGGTGGATTATCCTGTTTTAGATTATTCATAATCGCTTCACAATTTTAAATGTGATACTAAATGACAGTATCTTACATCTATGGAATTTGCTGCTCCCATGTGAGACTGAAGTTATTGCAAGGGTACCTATCAGCTTCAAATAAGTTCCTTTCAGTACTAAACCCTTTCTCCTTGGACTCTTGTGATCATTTCGGCAGGGAGTGAACAATTTTTATGTGTCCAAGCTATGAGTGTTTTATTTAAACTTCATATGTTAGACGTGAAAACATATCCTAGGGTTATATTTACCCACTGCAATCTACCCTGGACAAAGTGGACTGCTCAAGAGCCCAATCTCCACCAAATTAAGTCTAAACCCAGACATGTAAGAATAAAAATAAGCACTTGGCTGGTAATCTGGGGCCTTGTTGCTTAAAAATATATCCTTCATCATTAAACCCCTGACTCACACTGAGCAGAGCAAGAAGTTTATCCTGTGAGAGACAGGTGAGAATTGAGACGGACCGTGTGACCATCTCAGTCACTCTGGGACATGTGCTCAGTGACTGGTTCCGTCTACCACCAATTCATTAAATTCTTTTTATCCCCTCATTCCCCTTTTCTGCTGAGTATCCATAATTAAATTCATGTAAAGCGTGTTAAGTGAATGTATGCTGCAACTCTACTGCATTAGAGTGGAGGAATTATGTTTCGGTATCTCCTGTTGCACTAGATTTTTTTAAAAATGAAGGCCCAGGGTACCAATGATTTAATGCAATGTCATATCAGGAATGAATGCCAACACCCAAACCAGAAATGGATTTCAGAATTTGTATGTTGCCAATCAAACAAAAAGCAAAAAACTGATACATTCGATATTAGTTCCGAATACAAAAGGAAAGCACCATACCTGCAGAATATATTGTGTGAGGTCAACAGCTTCTTTCTTCTCATGAACAAGTAGAGTTTCTTTGTCTTCTACAGTAATAATATTAATTTCTCCACGACGTACCTCCCTCACGCCTAGAGGGCGTTTTCGAACACAAACTCTGATTTTCTCCATTTCAGTCCAAGGATTTTCTTTCTCTGAGGTGTTCTGCCTGATATATGTTTATAAGTGGGCTTTAATTTTTAATAATGGAATAAAGCTACTTAGGAGGTCAAAGTATCAGTACACTTTGTTATCTATTAGGTGAAATATAAAGTTACACATTAAAGTGTTGACACTGAAAAGGTTCTTTTACTAGCTAAATCCTCCCAATTATTTCTATCTTCCTCCCTACTCCACCCTTTGTTCTGCCAACAAATAAAAATAAACCCAAAACCCCTCAGAGTTGCTTTAGTTCCAAGACTTGTGTGTTTGGCTTCTAGATGTGGTCTTCCAAAAGCCTTCTCATGATGGATGACATATGTGCTTTCTTTATGTCCCCAAAACAGGCTGGTTAATCATCAAAATCTCACCTAATATGCTACCACCACCCCTCCAAAGGCCTTTACAAGACCCAAACCCTCGTATCTTGGCTTCCTTTCCATCCAGTTATTCTTGTACATTTACTGTTTTCTTGACTAATCTAATTTTTTTTTTAAATCCTACCTGGGTTTACTAAATACCTTGAATTAGGTGGTAGGTTTCAATGTACTTTCCCCTTGTTCTTTCCAGGCATATTCTGTCCCTCCCTTTGTCTTGTTCTCTTACTTCCTCTTTTTGCCCACCCTGATACATATTTGTTTGTTAGAACACAATCCTGTATTCCTTCTTCCCAGGACAATTTTATGACTGGTGCTGTTCACCACTAATTCACTCTTCTATTCAGATGCATTTCTTCTCTGGCTCTGATTTCAGCGAACTCATCAACCTTAACATACAGAATATTTGAGGCAATATTCCTTGGGTTAGGAATATAAAATTCATCAGGTTTGTTTGCTGAGCCTAATGGTAGTATATACGTATACATCTAAGAACTGACCACCTACCTATACTGAAATTCCTCTTAAGCTAGGTGAAAAGAAAACAGGATTCTTACAAGTAGGTATTTTACCAGGATTAATGCCTTTGGTCTATAAGCTACGAATGTCTTAGCAAGACAAATTATTCCTTTCCTTTACACTTTAGAATTGATTAATAGCCCCTATAAAGCCTTTAATAATAGATTTTACACAGAATATTTCACTATATAATTGTTTCATATCAATTCCAATTTTCTGAGCCCTCCAACTGGCTGGAAAATTATTTTTTGCCAGGATCTAAATTTGTAAAAAGTAGCAAATAAAATCCCTAATGTAATGTGTAAAGGACTGCTCAAGGCTTTGAAAGCATGTTTTGTTTTTTTAACTTACATATAGCAGACTTTTAAAAATGTACGATTTTTGAGTGTGGCAAAATCTTGACAATCATTTAAAGTGGTTGATGGGCATAGAGGGGTTCATTGTTCTAGTCTCTTTTATTGCATATGTTCAATTTTTTACAAGAAAAAACAAATTTTTAATGTATCATTTTAACATGGGCCTTGTGTCAAAATCTCTAGTTGTTGATGAGTATTAATAACCTAATCGTATAAAGCTAATCAAAGAGGACAGAAAATGTCCTTTTCAAAATTGACCAGGGACAGTAGGATACGTCATATGGACAAAAGACTGCAGTTTGCAAGTTCAAGGGGCAAGAAGGAATGAATGTTCTTCTCCTAAAAGGCTTTAGTTTTAATGCCCAATCTTCTCTAGAAGAAATAAACTCTATCTGTCTGACATGCAAAGAGTTAAGACAGCTGGAGTTAGGTCTATTCAAGATGTTAAATAAGTCAGAGCAACCAGTTGTCTAAATGCCTTAGACTTCTATTAAAATTCTGAGGCTGGCAATTTACTTTGAACTTACCTGACTTGAAGCATTCAAAGAGAATGCCCTTTGGATAGGATGACTCCCTAACAGCAAGCCTTAAGTTGGTGAGGGAGTTTCTCAGGTTTCTGAAAGCCTGATTCCTACTTAGGGTTTGGGTGAGAAGACAATATTGAGGATTACTGGGGAAAATGTACTTCCTTACCTCCATTTCTCTAATACAATAAGGAATGGGAAGGGTGAGATAATAATGATATAAAAAGTGAGAAAGCTCAATTGAACAGCTTTTGCTCTGGGTTTGTCACGTATAAACCTCTATAAGAGCACTTACCTCACCACATGGTTGTCTGTCTGTCTTTCCCATCACATTGTTCCCTAAGAGTCTCCAGATATCCTAATTATCTTTATAGCTAGAATAGGGCCTAGCAGAAGTGGTACTTAGTATTTGCCAATAAATGAAATAGCAATATTTAAACTAAAATATCCATTCTGTCCAAATAAAAATGCAAAGTGGTATCTTGATTCTATATATAAATAATTCCAATTTAGATTTTTATGTGTTGTTCAATAAAAGACCATACTATTCAAAAAGATATTTGTTCTTTCACCACTGAGCTAACCAAGAGGACAGGAACAATCCTGGCTTTGATGGTCATGGAACAATCTAGCCCTCTCACAATTAAAAGAAGAAAACAGTACTATAGGTTCTGTGCTCCACTAAACCAAGCTAAAAAAAAAAATTTTCAGGGGCCAGCCCAGTGGCACAGCGGTTAAGTCCGCACATTCTGCTTCGGGGGCCTGGGCTTCACTGGTTAGGATCCAAGTTATGGACCTACACACAGCTTGGCAAGCCATGCTGTGGTGGGTGTCCCACATAGAAAGTAGAGGAAGATGGGCACAGATGTTAGCTGAGGGCCAGTCTTCCTCAGCAAAAGGAGGAGGATTGGTGGCAGACGTTAGCTCAGGGGTAATCTTCCTCAAAAAATAAATAAATAAATAAATAAAAAATTTTCAGAAACAGTACAAAATTCACTCATGTAGGGGTCGGCCCCGTGGCTGAGTGGTTAAGTTCATGTGCTACACTTCGGTGGCCCAGGGTTTCGCCAGTTTGGATCCTGGGCGCTGACATGGCACTGCTCATCAAGCCATGCTGAGGCAGTGTCCCACACACCACAGCTAGAAGGACCCACAACTAAAAATGCACAACTATGTACCCGGGGGCTTTAGGGAGAAAGAGGGGAAAAAAAACCTTAAAAAAAATTTCACTTATGTATTTCAAATACTAATGATACTTTTACCTTTAAAATTGGATCTTCTATTTTTTTGGAATAAAAGAACTGGTTGGTTATGACATTATCTGAAACGCTGGCCAAAATAAGACTAGACGTAAATACCTTGTTTTAAGCCTTTAAAAAAAATGTGGCTTGGGGCTGGCCCTGTGGCCAAGTGGTTAAGTTCGCACGCTCCGCTGCAGTCGGCCCAGTGTTTCGTTGGTTCGAATCCTGGGCGCGGACATGGCACTGCTCATCAGGCCACGCTGAGGCAGCGTCCCACATGCCACAACTAGAAGGACCCACAATGAAGAATATACAACTATGTACTGGGGGGGCTTTGGGGAGAAAAAGGAAAAAATAAAATCTTAAAAAAAAAAAAAAATGTGGCTTAAGAATATATTTTGTTTCTCCATAACTTACCATCTATAACTTCTAAAATAACAAAACAACGAACAGTTATTTTTAAAAGAACATATTTTCTATTATACTAATGTTAGTATTAGGGATTACTCAATACTTCAAACTCTAATTTGAAGCACTAGATGAAAATAACTTATTGTTATCCTGACTCTCAAACTCTAAACTCCATCAAAAGTGTCTTACTTTTTTGCAGTCACCAAAATCATCTATTCTTCCAGGGCTAGAATTGTAGAAAGCACTCAAAATCAGGACCATACTTCAATGTGTACAGGTAAACTAACTGTTCCAAATACCTACTTAATTTAACTACATGCTTTTTGTTTTTAACTAAGCTTTATATTTCCTGGTTGGTTGAAGTGAATCTGACAGCCTTAAAAAAAAATCCTGTGGATTATGTAAATTTTTTTTCCACTGCAAAAGGCTAGTTAACTATTTTACCTTCATGAGTGCACTAGACGTATCATGTTACACTATAATAAATAATAGAAATAGGTCTGCTGCAGGAATAATAGCAGATCCTGGCGAGTAGCAGCTCCTTGATGTATGTGAACAGTATCATCCTTCTCCCATCTGGAAAGTCCCAATGCCTCATTAATTTTCCCCATCAAGGTATTTCTATTATTGATGCAGAAACTGTTCACTATCATTTTCTGTAAATAAAGAGTAGTTGCCCCCTCTGTCCATGCATAGGCCTGCCCTTGCCTGAGGTTACTCTCTCTTGGCGGGGTTGGGTGGAGGGGGGTTAGAGCCAGCTCTGATGGCCTAGTGGTTAAAGTTCCATAACGCTCTGCTTTGAGGGTCTGGGTTTGGTTCTCGGGTGTGGAACCACACTACTTGTCTGTCAGTAGCCATGCTGAGGTGGTGTTCCACATAGGAGAACTAGAAGGATTTACAATTAGAATATACAATTATGTACTGGGATTTGGGGGAGAGGGGAAAAAAAAGAGAGTGAGAGGAAGACTGGCAACAGATGTTAGCTCAGGGCGAATCTTTCCCAGCAAGAAAATATATATATAAATAAATAAATAAAAATAAATTATTACCTGATACAAGAATCAGGGATTCCATAGTTATACCCTGAAACATGAGAGACTCTTTGAATATTGGGACTATCACAAACCCCCAGTCTTGGAGAAAAGTGATTTGATGAAGAGAGTGAAGTGTTAGTTTCTGTTTGCACACAGGAATCAGCAGCTGTGGCATTCAGAATTCTGGTTTCTGTACAGTACTGGAAATCATCTGGTAGCATGTGCTCCGGCACCTTTAAGTAACTAAACTTCTGTTCATTTTCAGAAAAATCTGATAAATTGCACATTTCAAACCCATAGATGCTGGTAGTTCTGTCTTTGTTGTCAGCAGGAGAATCAAACTGCAGTTGTCTCCGAGGGCCAGATCTGGATTCCCGAGGCTTGCTGTACAGGCTGCTTGTCTGGAGAGGATGCTCGGGGCTACTGACTGCTTTGTCTTCTTCCTGCATCATCTGAATGATTCTGATAAGTCGGAAGAGACGTTTGCGGTCATTCATGTCATGCACTCCCAATTTGGAGTAGTCCTTCATGGTAACCTTGGCTAATTCATCTATTTTCTGAAGGCCAAGAGCAGTAAAATGAGGATAATACTGTGCAAGTTCAGCTTCACAAAGACATTCATACAACCAGGATGCCATTTTTGTGAATAGGTTTCTATAAACTCTGAAGAGAAAAAAATCGTTCACTTGAAATGTATCTAATACACTTATTCCTTTAAAAAACGAAAATCACAAAACAAATATGCAGAAAAATCCATTCTAAAGTTTTCAAACAATATATTTTTCTTCTTAAATGATTAAACAGCATAATACGTAAACAAAGATGCTTATGATGCATTTGTAGTAAGAGATGTAATTTGTTCATCTGCTTAATAAAGAGAGACTTTCAATTGTATATATACATAGGTATATGCACACACATGTAACACAAGTCACTTACTTACTTCTAAGGAGTTCCTTCCAACCATGCAATATCTACTTAACACATGCCACAAACGACTGAAACCTTGTTCCCAACCACTGATTGTGGCAGGACTAATTTTAGACGTTCAAGTTAATGTCAAGGCATGTTGCACAACTGTTTCCCATGATTAATGAACAAAGGCTAAGAACTCTTTCGGAATGGAAAACAGAATTAAATAGAAAACCACAGAGGATTATAACAAATATAACTCAGAGTAAATCACATTTGTACCTGCTGACTACTGGTAAAAAATTAGTTCAATAAAGAGACAAAAATATCATTAATTCAGAATCTACTAATTGAGGATTTCAGATCATTGTAAAAGGTGGGTGGTTGTAGATGTCTACCTGTACAGAATGTGAATAAAAGAACCTACCTAGGAAATTAATACTATGGTCAAGATTTTAAATGGTTGCACTTAAAATGCTTTAAAAATTTTAACACCAAGATATTTAATTAAATGCTAACAAATGATGTGGTAATAACACATAATCCTGGTCTATTATTAAAGTTAGGACCCTGAGGAGTTCTCTATACCACTGTTAATCAAGTTTGAGTTCATGAGAATATTCAAAAGCAAATAAACTACACTTTCTTTTAAAAAATTATTTTATAATTCAGTTTTCAAAATTCAATTAGTTCTTGGTAAAGCTTTTCTGTTTTTCATTTTAATTGATATTTTACCTTTATTCTAGGAGAAACAGAGAAAGAGGCCAGGGCTAGGTAATAAAGATGATTAAAGGACCTTGTATAATTAACCTTGGAGAAAATGCTACTTAGGCTAAAGAAAAGGCCAAAAGGGCTAAGTAGCACATCCAAAACTCATCTTGCCTTTTTCCACTTGCTGTAGATAAAAAAAGCCACAAATTCTTCACAGGTCCTTCCATCAAGAGATGGAGTCTATTTCTCCTCCCCTTGCATCTAGGCCGGCCTTGTGACTTATTTTGGCCATCAGGATGTGGTGGAAGTGACAACATGCGACTTCCATGCCTAGCCCTTAAGAGCACCTGGCAGCTTCTATGGTTCTCCTGGAACTCTCCTGCTGCTGTGTGAAGAAGCCCAGCCAACAGCCATCATGGAAGCCAGGCATAAGAGAGAAGTCATCCCAGACTTCTTAGCCCCAGTGGGGCCACCAGACGACTGCAGCCACATGAATGACCCCAGGTGAGATCACAACTATCCAGCTCAGCCCAGCCCAAATATCTGACTCACAGAACAGTGAACAAATAAAACAGTAATTGTTTTAAGCCACTAAGGTTTAGGGTAGTTTACTACACAGCAGTGAAAAACTGCAACACCCCTTCCATGCCTTTCTAAATGCTGTGTCTGTCTGAAATGTTCCCAACTCCTTCTGCCTCCTAAAATGAGTTATGCCCACCCTTTCAAGACAATAGCTCCCCCTCACCCCCATGAAGATTTCTTTCATCTTTCAGACTCTTTTATCATTTTACCACCAAGCACCCTACGCAGCAGTTAAACCAGGCCACCAATCGCTTTACTACTGTTTCTTCTACCTGGAATACCCGTCTTTCCCAGGAAAAACTCTGTTCATATTTTTCTTCCATGAGGTATGCCCTAGTAAGGGATAACTGGTATTTCTTCCATGCTTCAGTAATAATCATAGCAGCTAGCATGTATTGAACACTTATCACATACCAGGCACTGTTCTAAGCACTTTGTTAACCTCCAAACAATTTTACGAAGTAGACAAATGTATGATCTTCAGCGAGTTACTTATTTAACATCTCAAACTCACTTTTCTCAACTGTAAAATGAGGATGAAATAGTCCCCACAGTTCCTAGGGTTAGGATTCAATGAGAAAATACCTGCAAAACTCTCCGCATAATGCCCAGTACATACTTCGTGCCCAGTAAGTGCTGGTAGGCATTACCGCTGTGATTGTTATTTCTGTATTACTATCTTCACCACCTAGCCCAGAACGTAGAACAGAATAAGTCTTCAACGTTTTGGTGTGTTTTAAGTTATTTCTAAGCAGTTATATTCCCCATTTGGCTCAGCCTAACCCAGGGGAACAGGTTAAATGCTATGCAGTCTTCTCAATTTCCATAGGCGGTACAAGATCCTGTATTTCACACACCCACCCCCTAGGTGACATACCAAACACTTCCCAATCCAACTCTGATAATCATGGCCTCTACTGCATCCCTTAAGCAGTATCTGCAAGACTAACGTTCATTTTACAATGCTTAGATATCCCATAACATTATGGGAGAGGAAGATGCCAGAGACAGCAGGAATCTATCTGGACATGCAGATTAAAGCAGCCAACGGCATGCTTCTACATAAACTGGCAGCACAGTGCCTTTCTGAGCCCTACAGTTAGTCCATGTTCTTTTGTTTTAAATTAGATATGCTGCTTTGTACCACATTCCATTTTACAAAGGTGCAGCCCCTCTCTTCTTCTGGGGTAAATATCAGAATCACCCTAGGAACTTTATTTTTTAGATTTTTTTTTTAATTTTTCCTTTTTCTCCCCAAAGCCCCCCGGTACACAGTTGTGTGTTTTTAGATGTGGGTCCTTCCAGTTGTGGCATGTGGGATGCCACCTCAGCATGGCCTGATGAGTAGTGCCATGTCCATGCCCGGGATTTGAACTGGCGAAACCCTGGGCCGCCAAAGCAGAGCATGTAGACTTAACCACTTGGCCACGGGGCTGGCCCCGGAACTTTAAAAAATAAAGATACCTGAATTCCATCCCAGATCCACAGAAAAATAAAAAATAAAAAAACCTCCCAGATTTTAGGAGAGACAGACATAACAACGCTGAAAAAGTTCCTCAGGTGATTCTGATTGTACTCCATTGATCTATATCTGATTGTACTCCATTGATCTGTATCTACCACAATTACAAATGCAAATGCACTGACCCAGCAATTCTGCTTCTAGGAACTTATCCTACAGATACTGTCTACAAGCACAAAATGACATAGGTACAAAGTTATTCACTGCAGCACTTTATGTAATAGCAAAGAAATGGAATAGGGACTGGTTAAATAAATTATGGTAATCCATTAAATGGAATACTACAAAGCAAGTACAAAGAATAAGTAAACTCTCAATATACCACTGAAGAAAAAGAAAGCTCTCCAATGTATTGTTCAGTGACTAAAGCAAGGTACAGAATAGTTTGTACAGTAAAGATACTAATTGTAAAAGAGAAAGAGATCGTTGATCTATAACAGATCTATATATTTACTTATCAGGCATAAAATAACTATGGCAAGATACACAAGAAAGTAATAATATTGGTTTCTGTGTGGAAGGGAACTGGTTGGCGGCAGGCAAGCACGGAAAGGAGACTCCTGTGTACCAATAAATGCTGGTAGTTATTATTACCTTTCCTATTGTTATCTCTATTTCACTGCCATCTCCATCACCCAGAGCAGGACCTAGAACAGTTGTCTTTAAAATTTTGAAACTACGTGACTATGTTATTTATTTTAAAAATATATTTCCACCTCTGTCCCTCCCAATCTCCCCAAATTGACCTGATACAACTAACTTACTACTATCGTGGTTCTTCCCTCTAGCCTTTTTAATGCATTTTTGTACATTGTATATAACATTGTACTCGTAACTATATTGCAATCTATTTTCTTATTTAACATAAGCATTTTTATATGCTGTTTGTTATAGCCATTAGAAACAATCCACACACACTTGGGGCCAGCCCTGTGACACAGTGGTTAAGTTCACATGCTCCGCTTCGGTGGCCCAGGGTTTGCAGGTTTGGAGCCTGGCTGTGGACCTTGCCCCGCTAGTCAAGCCACACTGTGCCAGTAACCCACATAAAACAGAGGAAGAGTGGCACAGGTGTTAGCTCAGCGACAATCTTCCTCACACAAAAAACAAACGAAACAATCCACACTATTATATAAATAATGTTTGCTGAATAAACAAATTACCCCAGGGAGATGTGATTTCTCTCTCCAAAAGCGTTTTGATTGTAAAACTGATAGGGCATTTATTACAGACTCATATATTTTTTAACTTTTTAACTTATTAACTTATTGCCAGACTTGTTCCACAGATGATGTAAGGTGGCTCTGCCTTATACTATAGTGTGAATTCTTAAAGAGAAAGGCAATACAGTCCCACTCAGCCCAGCATTGTGCTGGATAGGTATTCAACGAGTACTTATTGAATGAACAGAATCTGCTTAGACAAAACAAAGGACGAAAGGTACCATCATTTCTACTTTTTTACCCAAGGCAAATGATTAAAAGATTCCAGGAAGCCTGCTTATGTAGCTATGGAGCTATTTTTTCTCAGTTTCCTCTCTGCAAGTTCCATCACCCATGGTAATGGAGATAATGTCACGGTCCTTAGAACCTAGAACAGCCCAATACACACAATGTCTTTACCAACGTCACCCTGAACACTTCATATAGTTCAAAGAAACATTTTATATAACAAGGCTAATCCTATTATCTCAGCAGATAGTCCACAGTTATACTACTTTGATGATTTCATTAAACTAAAATTTATTGAGTTCTATTTTATGCTAGGCACTATGCTTAGGTGCTTTACTAAAATATTTTATTTAATCTGGTTAAACCAGAATTCCATTTTAAAAACCCTGTTGGAGTGAACCCCTAAAGTAAAGATAGTGTTTGTCTACTGGTGGGTCATTTTAAATTGACAATTTCAATGTAAATTACTCTTAAAATCTTGATCTATTATCTAATTTGTATTATTGGGTTTACTGTTCAGTAGGTAGAAGAGGATGGGAGCAAAGGATCATTTTAAGAGGATTTTCCTCAGCACCCAGAAGCCTGATTATCCACCCTAGATTCTTCAATTATCAAAATTTGCCACACTTGCTTCCTCTATCCTTTCTTTGCTGAAATATTCAAAAGTAAATCCCAGACATTATGTCACTTCACGTCTAAATTAATTTTTTAATGGATATTTTATTATATAACCACAATGCCATTTTTGTAACTAATAAAACTAAAAATAATTCTTTGCTATCTTATACTCAGTCCATAATCTAATTTCCCCAATTATCTCAAAAATATCTTCTGGGGCCAGCCCAGTGGCGTAGTGGTTAAGTTTACACATTCCACTTCAGAGGCCCAGGGTTCGCAGGTTCAGATCCTGGGTGCGGACCGACACACCACTCATCAAGCCATGCTGTGGCGGCATCCCACATACAAAATAGAGGGAGACTGGCATAGATGTTAGCTCAGGGACAATCTTCCTCAACAAAAAAATAAATAAATAAAAAGTTTTAAAAATTTATCTTTTAAAAAGATTTATCTTTAAATACATATTTTAAAAATTCTTTTTGCAAAAATACCTTTTTGTTCAAATCAGAATCCAAACACAGTCCACACATTTGGTTATTATGTCTCTTAAGTCTTTTTTTCTTAGAGGGCCGTACCCCATTCCTTCTTTTTTCCTTTCTATTCCATTGACTTGTTGCAGAAACCAAGTATCTTACAAGTATAGGTCCTACTTAATACCAAAAAAAAATCACTGTTCATCTAAAATTCAAATTTAACTAGGTGTCCTGTTGTTGTTTTGGCTTAATCTGGCAACTCTATATTAGAATCAAGTTACATATTTCAGGCAAAAATACTTCATAGGTGTTACCATGTGCTTCATAATACATCACATTGGAACATAAACAAATGTCTGCAAATTGCAGCTTGATTCCTTCATTGTAAAGTTCTCTCATCAATGTCAATCCAATGGTTTCACCCACTGATGATTGCTACCTGCACCAACTATTTCATTACGGGTTGCAAAATTGTGATTTTTCTGAATCTATCATTCTTTGTGGAAATTTCCTGTCAACAACTAGGACCATTTGACTATCCAAAGTAGTGTTTTTACATGAAGGCAGACATAAAGGTATTGTTTCCTTTTCATTTCCAATTTTCAGAGTAAAGAGTAGTGCCCTAGTTATTTTGGATGGTGTCCAGTGAGTTCTTATAGGGTTTTGGTTTTGCATTTTTTTGGGGGGGAGGGGGGTGTCTTTTTTTTTTCAAATTCACTTTTAACTCATGGGTTTTTATATATTCCATGTGTTTCAATCAATTACCTTAGTCTCCGACAGGTTCACCTTGCATATTTCCTGGCCAAAACCTAAAATTGTCTTTCCTCCAAGAAATATGTCTTTGTTTTAGAAGCAGGTACCCATTGTCCCACATCCAGCCAAAGGTTATACATTCCCAGTAAGTCTTACGCAGCGAGGGCCTGGGTATTAGGGAAAGAACAAGCACACCACACTGGCCCTTCTCTTCCCTTTGGAGATCAAGAACAGCTCTACACAGCCACAAGTAGCTTAATCCAGATTGGTCACTACTCACTTAATATTTCAGTTACTGAATCAGACATCCCTCAGTATCCGTGGGGAATTGGTTCCAGGATCCCCCCATACCAAAATCTGTGGATGCTGAAGTCCCTTATAAAACGGTGTAGTATTTGCCTATAACCTACACACATCCTCCCGTATACTTTAAATCATCTCTAGATTATTTATAATACCTAATATAATGTAAATGCTCTGTAAATAGCTGTTATACCTTATTGTTTAAGGAATAATGACAAGAACAAAGTCTATACATGTTAGTACAGATGCAACCATCATAGGCCTTTCAATCTGGGGTTGGGTGCATCCGTAGATGGGGAATTTGTGGGTGGGGAACCCTTGGCCACGGAGGGCCAACTATTTTCTTTCCAGGTCAATTTTCAACATCCGTGTCAACTCCAAACAGTTAGTTGTGGCTTCTGGAAGGACTTATTAAGAACTTTGAGGCATTTACAATCATTAACAGAATATACGATGAGAAGTAGGGGGGTAGGGAGTGTCAGGTCATTTCCATTTTATTTCTTGTGCCTGACCTTATATACCGGAGTTAAGAATTTACCACTGAAACCTTTATCACATTGTGACTATCCAGATGTAAATGGAATTCCTCAACATAAAGGTGATAGGATATAATAACCACTAAGAAACACAACAATCAGACAAATGGAATATAGGACTAAAAGTTTTACTAAATTAAGTATTTCAAATATTTTAAGAAATTTGTCTGATCTCAAATGTCCTCTACTATTACTAGTTCATAAAGATTCAGATAAAAATGACACATGGGTAAAGGAAGACTTAGAAGTCAAGGTTGATGACTGTTGATTTTGTTTAGTGTTTAAGCATGCCTAATATATTAGCTATAACTTTCCTGGGAACCTAGAGCAAAGAGGGCAAATATAGAGACTATAGACACACAACACAAATACAGATCTGTGCTGCTTTTCTCCCCTCCTGTACCCACGGTAAACAATCCAAATCTATTTCAATAAGCTTAATAAGCCCTGAAACAGCCTCAGAATCCCCTTTTATGGGTGTACGTGCACGACAGTGTATAATTCCGTGAGTTTTGACAGTTGTATACACCTGTAAAAACACCACCACAATTAAAGTACAGAATATTTCCATTAGCCCCAAAAGATTGCCCTTGTCTCTTTGCATTCCATCCTTCCCTCTGCTTCCGGCCCTAGGCAAACATTGACCTGCTTCCTGTCATTATACGTTAGTTTGCATTTTTTGAAAGCTTATATAAATGGAATTATACAATATATTCTCTTTTGTATCTGGCTTCTTTCATTTAACATAATGATTTTGAGATTTATCTGTATTATACGTCACTCCCTCATTTTACTTATGAAGAGAAAGATTGGAATGAATCAGTGAGTTGCCCAAGGTAACACAACCCTCAAGTGACAGTTCTAAGATTGGAACTTAGGTCTTCTCATGGCTAGTCCCATGTTCTTTCCACTATTCCATTCTGCCTCCTTCAGAAGTAGCTGCGAAAACAACCCCATCGCTAGTCCCCTAAGAGGCCCACTATCTACCCTGCTCAGCAGATGAGCGGCTCCCTGCAGATCTGTGCTGCAGCATGGAATCTCTCACAGCTGCCATCACCAGGAAAATGCCTTGCAAATCAGCAAAATCCAATGGGAGCCAGATGGGCAGGTTTTCACATGTAGGGCCCACTCATATTCAATGCCACAAGTATGCAGAGTTCTCCTTTGTAACAAACCCAGAAATTGCTAGGTCTCAGCTGTTGGGGTAACAATCAGAAATAGAGTCTTGGAAGAAATCCATTTGGCAGAAATTCAAACTTCATTTTCTCTGCCACCAAGATAAGAAACTGGAAGGGGAATACGTGCAACTTTATACACAAGGAAGTTTATTCACATTCCAGGATGTGCATACGATCCAACTATTTATCTTGCTCCCTCAAACTCTCCATTCATCTACCTAAATTATGTAGCTCTACCCACGTAAGTATTGCCTGAAACTGAACTTGGAATCAGATAACTCTCAGTCATTTAGCTCTGTAATCTTGGGCAAAGTCACTTAGTTGCTCTGAGTTTCACTTTCCTCTCTCAAAGGATGCAATAAGATATTTATGTAAAACTAATTTGAAAACTGTAAAGTACCCCATAAGGATGGGGCCATGCTCTCTTATTCAGCACTGGATCACTGGGCCTGGCATGTAGGAAGTGTTGACTTATTAGAAACAGACAGACATGCCATATAAAAGACTTTTAACACTATTAAAAGATAGTTTCTATTATTTGATTGATGAAAAGCTGAATATATGACACAGAATCAAAAGGTAAGGGATTAGAGATACTAGAATAGATGTATTATATTTGCAAAATATACTAACGAATAGTTATACTATGTGTGGGCTTCTACTAACTTAAAACTGTTTCACCAATGATGACTGTGTAAGTACTTTTCTCGCCTTCACTGACATAAATAGTTGACATAATGCCTTATTACCATATATAATGTGGAGATATTAGATGATGCTACATATCAAAAGATCAACACTTGACACAAATATAAGTCATGTGTATGTATGGTCTTAACTGATTTTCTTTTAATCAACTTCACTGAGATATAATTTATGTATAATAAACTAGATCCATTTTAAGTGTACAATTCTTTGAGTATTGACAAATATATACCAGCGTAACCACCATAACAAGCAAAATACAATCCAGACAGTCCCATCAATCACCTCTGAAAGTTCCTAATGCCCTCTGGCATTCAATCCTCTCCTCCGCCCCTGGCCCCAGGTCATCATTGACCTGCTTTCTGTCACTAAAGATGAGTTGTATTTTCTAGAATTTCTCATAAAATAAAATTATATAGTGTCATTGTTATTTTATATGTTATGTTATAACATATGGAGGCTGAAGAGATTTCCCACTTTGTGGAAAATCCACTTTGTGTGATTTTCCTGTCTTAGGCCTTTGGAAACAAGCTAAAACGATCATACTACTTTTCATAGGCCTTTTTTCACTGACCTACATGACATCTGCTACTAAAAGAAGAAATTGCCTAAATCAGTCTAATTTTTTTAAGTCAACCTGAGAAAAACAAGGAGTTAGTGAAATATACATATAGAGTCAATGGAAAAGTACTCTCCACAAAAAAAATCGAAGCAATCCCAATGGTAGATAGGATGTTTTTGCTAAAAGAGTTTTGTCTTCTACTTTTAGGGGGAGACAACTCAGTAACTAACATGAAGCCAGGAGCAGGTATTACAATTTCAAAAAACTTGAAGATAATATCAGAATCTATTGTTGCCTGCTTGAATAATTGTCAAGACTATTCAATATTTCTAATAAAAGTTTTTGAGCACTATAAAAAAGTAGAAAACCTAAAGCTAAGGTATATGTATTCCTTATTAATCAGAAAAGCTGGGGAAAAATGACCCAAGTTTTAAAGCTTCCAAGTTATTTTTAGTTTCTCAAATTCATGTGACATCCCAAATACTTAATTATCAAAGAGGAAACAGGGAAAAAAGGGTCAACAAATATCTCTACGACATGATTAAATTTTAACAACTTTATTGAGATATAATTTGCAGACCATAAAACCCACCCATTTAAAGAGTACAATTCAATAGTTTTGGGTATATTCATAGAGTTGTGCAACCTATGTGCACCACAATCCAATTTTAGAACATATTTATCACTCCAAAAAGAAAACACATACTATTAAATTTTAGATGTTACAATAGTATCTAAAAGGGAAAGCTCTTCCTCTAAAATATTCACTTCCATAATCATCAAAACCAAAATTAACCATGGAAGAAATTTAAAAAATGTATTGAAATTTTCTATAGAAACTTGTGCTGCGGTTAAGAATTGTCAAGAATGCACATGTTGAATAGTTTTTCAGACTCTTCAGGCGACGAATGAAAATCTCAAGAGCTTTAGCTGGATAAATTAGAAGGACATAACAAACATATTCTAAGTGGGTATAATGACCATAGTTTTTAAAAATAATTCAGGGGCCAGCCCCGTGGCTGAGTGGTTAAGTCCGCGCGCTCCACTTCGGCAGCCCAGGGTTTCGCCGATTCAGATCCTGGATATGGACATGGCACCACTCATCAAACCATGCTGAGATGGCGCCCCACGTGCCACAACTAAAAATGTACAACTACGTACCGGGGGGCTTTGGGGAGAAAAAGGAAAAATAAAATCTTTAAAAAACAAAAAAAGCAATTCAATATAAGCCTAATAATGCATAAACCAAAGGCTATTTCATTTTACTGAAATGCTTAGGAACCTCATCCTTACTTTATTTTAAATAAAATAAACTTGCCTGTTTAAAAAAAGGAAAAACAGCCTGACTCACTTGTACATGGATTTCAAAGTATCAAATAATCTTTCTGTTATTTTTATAATGGTTATGAAATTAAACAATTCTTCCTCAAAGGTGTATTTATTTCTATCACAAAGAATACAGTGAAGAGGAAAGAAAAATGTGGCTTTGGGTAACTTTTACAGTAGCTGTGTTCATAGCCTTTTTAAAAAAATATTCAAAATTATTACAGAATTCATATTTCCAAGTTTAAAAAAAATCCTGTTCCTGAAAGTAAAAAAATGCTGTTCCTGAAAGTAAGGGACTACATAGGAAGGTCAGTAGGCCTTACAGCAGATTATACCCTCTTATTATTATTATTATTACAGAAGTAGCATGAAAATACAAGGACTAAAATAGCTTCTGATTCCAAGAAGTATTTCTTCATCTGTGTTCCCCTAAACTGTGACAATGACCACTTTAAAAAATACATGTAACAGCTTTATTGAGATATAATTCACCCATTTAAAGTGAATTCAATGGCTTTTAGGATGTTCACATACTAACCGCCCAACCAGCCCTAGACAACCACTAATAATAATGATTATTAAGGAATTACCAATAGTCACGGGCCCACTTTACCGTTAGAAACAGACATAATACAAATCCAACATTCTCAGTCAATTTTCAAGAAAATGTTTCTGCACCCCATGTTAGGCATAAGGTCTCTAATTAACAACACAAGAAATTCAGTATTATCAGTGGGAGATTAAAAGGTGAATAATATACTCTTTTCCTCCAACAAGGGAATTAGTTATTTCAAACTCTAGGCATTATTCTATCTATAGACTACTGATCTCAACAGAAGACAGGTGATACTAGACAACTGCTTAAAACAGCTGCAAAGGAATGAGGCTGTATGATACTTACGGAATTCTTGACTCTCCCTGCGGATTTCAGGATGCCACCCATGTGACTTATACCCAAAAGCAGTTTTTGAGAGATTGTTTCTTTTCGTAACTGAAAAAAAAGTTTCAAGTTTATCTACGGTTGAGTAGCTAACGTTTTGCAATTACTGCAATTCTTCTCAAGAGCCCCACTACGAGCCTACTAAGTTTCTAAGTTTGGTGAAAAGCATGGATGCAATCACCTAAAAATAAACATAACAAAATTGTTGAACCCAGTTATCTTAAAACAGTGCAAGTATTACTCTCTAAATATAGCGGTTTAATTCTGAAAGAATTCCCAGGAACAGGTGGCAACCAATGTTGGGTTTAAATTTAGTACTTTATTTTTAAAAGCTTGGTCTAATGCAATTGCAGAAGTCATTTGCAGATTTTTGCTATTTTACGGCTATAAAATACTTTCAACAAAATATATCTCACGTGTTTAACTGGAAAAATAACAATTACAATCAGTTTTTATAAATTACTAAGATGATAACCTTTTACTCAACGTTACATCCTTTTGGGAACTGTTGCCACAATGGCACCAAAATTATTTCTACAGGAGTGACACTAAGAAAGCAAAGAACAATTAAAACAATAATTCCACTCATTGGGATCTAAATTATTAATATGTAACCAACTGTGCTACCTGATTAATCTTCCAAGACTTTTTGTGACACATGGCAATCACCATCACCTCCCTTTTTACAAATGAAGAAACCACGGCATAGATAATTTATTAAAAACAACTATATGAATTTGTGTTAGAAAGTGATTGGATACCCACATGTTGGCTACATGATTCTATACCACTAGTTTTAACCAATCAAATCTCAACATAAGTAGATAACTAACTTAAGAGACTACAACAGACACAGTACTGCTTGCTGGCAAAATCTCAACTAGAGTCTTTTTGGCCTGGATACTGTGCAATATTAACTGGGTACTTCCAGAATTCCAGTCTAACTTTAGTTCACCTCACAACAAAATCGACAATCTTACAGATGTCTTGCAGCAAAAACATGCAGGGATCGCTATCAAAATGTCCCCATGATTGAGCATCTGAACTACTTGTCAATACCCAAACTCATTACCCCCCACAAAATCTGCCTCTCCACCTTTCTGTTCCTTGGTTGGAGCGGGTAGGACGGAGTGAGTGATGGTACCATCCATTCAGTCACTCAGAGCTAAACTGAGAAGTATTGTAGACTCCTTCCTCTCCTTCAATCCCAAATCTAATCAACAGGTCCAGTCAATTTAATCTCATAAATATTTGTCAAATTTCCCCTCTGCTATCCTCATTCCTACCACCACAGCCTTGGTGTTTCAGCCCCAGTATCTTTCACCTAGATCATCACGTGTCTCTTAACTGCTCTGTCTTCAGTTTTGTCCCCTCCAAACCATCCTTTACACTACAGAGCCATACGGTTTGTGTTTTTTTTTCAGGGAAAGATTTGCCCTGAGCTAACATCTGTTGCCAATCTTCCTTTTTTTTTTTCCCTCCCCAAACCCCTAGTACATGGTTGTATATCCTAGTTGTAAGTTGTTCTAGCTCTTCTATGTGAGCCGCCACCACAGCATGGCTCCTGACAGACAGGTGGTGTGGTTCTGTACCTGGGGAGTGAACCTGGGCTACCAAAGTGGCAAGCGCTGAACTTTAACCACTAGACCATCAGGGCTGGCTCAGAGATCAACCTTTTGAAAGCACAGTTATGACCCTGCTGTTCCCTTATTTAAAATCCTTCAGTGGGATCCTGTCACCTATCTAAAGGATAAAGGCCAAGCTCCTTAGCAAGTCCTACAAAGCCTATAGTCTAGCCCATTTCTCTCTTCAGTTGAGAGTCAACTTCTTAGACTGTTTTATTTCTGTGCATTTATTCACATTGTGCTCTTAAATAGCCTCTTCCCACTCTCACCAAACCTCAGTTTACCTGTCTCTTACTCAATGATTAAAACACAAATGAGGTCTTTTCTGATCTCTCTACATGTGGTTGGATATCCCTTCTTTGTTTGTATCATACCTTTTGCCTATCTCTGTCATTGCAGTTACATTCTATAATGATTATGTATGAGTATGGCTATTTCCTCCACTAGAATATGATCTTCTTGTGGTCAAGAAACGTTTCTTATTAATCTTTTTATCCCCAGTATCTAGAACAGTGTTTGGAAATAATAAACACTTGATAATTATTTAACGAATAAATGAATAATTATCCCTACACTGTTTTTAAAACTATGCAAAAGCATTTGACACCATATGTAGTCATAGGTGGTAGAAACTTTTGTATCAGGGCAATCTGATTGCTCAGGAAAACTCTGCCAGTTGTTGGTGCCCAGACACACTGATCCTGGGCAACAAAACGAAACAAGGTTTTATTACTCAAATGAATTGCTATGGACACAGCTATGGTCACAGTTCCAACAAGAACCTTTCATCCAAGCCTCAAGAAATAGTTTTCGAAGGCCTTTTATGAGCAAGGCCCTGTTCTAGACATTGAGGACATAGCAGTGAACAAAAGAGATAAGGTCATTGCCCTCAAGGCGCAATTATTCTAGTGAGAGGAGATAATCAACAATCAAATAAACAACACAAACTTCAGATAGTGATAAGTGCTATGAAAAAAATAAAGCAGGGTGAAGGATCTACTTCACACTGGATGATCAGAGAAAGCCTCATTCAGAAAGGGACATTTGAGGTGAAATCTGAAATAATATGAAGGAGTCATTCATGTAAAGATCAGGAAGAAGGGCATTCCAGGCAAGCACACTAGCCCTAATGTGGAAATGAGCATGGCGTGATCAAGTAGTCAACAGAAGACCAGTTTGGCTCTAGCACCACAGGTGAGAGGGAGAGCAGTATGAGAAATGTAGGGGCCAGCTTACATAGGGTCTATTGGGTCATATAAGGGTGCCTGGATTTTAACTCAAAGTGAAACAGGAAGTCATTGGAGTATTTTACGGGAAAGGACATGATCTTTAAAGATCACTTTGCCAGTTCTGTGGGGAATGGATTGTAGGGGGTAAGCTAAAATGGAAGCAGAGAGATCACTTAGGTAGCTACTGCAGTTCAACAGGCAAAAAATGGCAGTGGCTTAGAAAAGATGTTTGCTTTTGTGAGGATTAACTGGGATAATATAAATAAAGTGCTAAATCCAGTGTCTGATACATAAACACTCAACAATAAAAGCGTATGAGAGAATAGAAAATAGATATTGGTCTCTGACTCTGGTTTCTGGCACAGAGCTCCTAAAACCCTTGTAATTTCCTAAGTGATAAGAGCACTAGGAGCATCTTTTGTTCTAATGAGGGGACTCTGGGTGGGCTCCTGGATGGGCGCTGGTCACCAGAAAGACCAAGCCATAGTTAGAAGCTTGGAATTTTCAGCTCTACCTCCCATTCTCCAGAGCAGTTAAGTTAATAACTGATCATGCCTATGTGATGAAGCCGCCATAAAAATCTCAAAAGTACAGGGTTCTGAGAGCTTCCAGGTTGGTGAACGCATCCACACTGGGAGGGTCACACACCCCAACTGCATGGGCACAGAAGCTCCTGTGCTCGGGACCCTCCCAGACCTTGCCCTACGTATCTCTTCATCTGGCTATTGATCTGTACCGTTTATCATATCCTTTAATAAACTGGTAAACATAATTGTGTTTCTCTGAGTTCTGTGAACTGCTCTAATAAATTAATCAAATCTGAGGAGAGGGTCATGGGAACCTTTGATTTGTAGCCACATCAGACAGAAGTGGGTAACCTGGGGACCAACTACTTTTGATTGGCGTCTGAATTGGTGTGGGAGCACTACTGTGGGACTGAGCCCTTAACCTGTGGAATCTGACACTAACTCCAGGTAGACAGTGTTAGATTGAGTTAATTGTAGGACACTCAGATGGTGTCACAGAGAACTGCTTGGTGGGGGGAAATTCCCCCCACCCCCACATTTTATGACCGGAAGTGTCAGAAGTGAAGCGTTCTGTGTGAGTAGTCACACAGAAGGAGACACACAGGAAAGAACTGAGGTTTTCTCCTACACAGGAAAAAGACACACAGGTGGAAAACTGAGTTTTTCCAATACAAACGGTACCTATTACTATTAGTTTATGCCTATTGAAGTCTTCTTGTTTAATGGGACATGAACCTCAAAATCCTTGAGACAACAACTCCGGAAGGATACAATGACCACAACACTCAAAGCACAGGAAGCAGAACTCTACAATTCATTTAATAAAATTTGTTGAGGATCTACTCTGCACAAATGATGAACAGGTCTGCTGAGACAGCACGGGAAAGTGGATTAACAGATCTGTAAGGGATCTGAGAAGAGTTTAACCCTTCACTTTACAAGCAACAAAACTGCACCCAAAGAATCTGCTGCTGTTTCTCCTAAACTGGAAGATGAGAGGATCATGCCCTAGTTTGCCCCAGGGACATACTATGAATAGTTAAAGATTTTCATTAACAACATAAACCAAAAGTTTTTAATGAAGTGCTACATAGACAGCACCTTAATGTACTATGTTAAGAAAAATGTAATATTTATATTAAGCCTTTGATATAGTGCTTTGCACAGGGTAAATGCTCAGTAAATGGTAGCGATTCCTTCCAGCTGCTCGGTTTTTAGGAGGCTGAGTGTGTGATGTCTACCTGGCATCAACTGCTTGACTAAACTGATAGTAGAGCCACAAGAATGATAATCTAATTCAACCCTATGATTTTCCAAATGGAAAAAAGTGAGGTCTCAAAGCGCTAAATGACTTGCAAAGCTAGCCACAGTGAATGAGTGAGACAAAACCAAGACCAAACCCTGAAGCCCCAGTCGGGTTTCCATTACACGTCATAGATCTGCAGCTTAGCTATAAGGTAGCGTTCAAACTTTTATAAGAGGGTAATAAGAATGTAGCTGCTATACCCGACTTTTTCAATCTTTTTATTTAAAGTCATCACTGAGCTATGATTTTGATAAAGGAATCACCAACAACACAGACTGCCAATATACAGTCTCACGAGTTAACAACGAAGCAGCCTTGGCGATGCAGCTCTATTATGGACACCTGACGAATGCAGAGGCCACGGAAGCAGCTGTGACATACACTGAAGCAGAGACACGACACGCAGAATACACACACAAAGGAGAAAATGACTTGAAACGTTTTCAAAACACAAAATGCGACCACAGCTGTGGGTCACTAAGACGCTGAGCTCAACTCTTTCGGCAAACAGCGACAACAGATGGTTTCTTTCCAGCAGACAGGGAGTCGAATACAAGCACTGGGAGACCAAGTCCAAGAGCCACAATGCGGGAAGAGGTGCAGCAGGCCATCCAAAAAGCCTTCCCCTTACACAAAGAGTCCTTCTGCATGAGATTAGGGTGCCCTCCCCCTACCCCCATGAACACAAAAAAACGATCTCCGTAGGGGTGGGAAAACAGGGCGGGGCACAGAGGGGAATCCATCTATCTGGTGAATTCAATTCGACTCCACAAATACTTCCTGAAAAATCTATTATGTGTAAGACATTGCGAAAGATGCCTGCCTTGCCTCGAAGACCTCAGGATTATGTGGGAGCAGGGAAGAAAATGGGGTTCGCGGAAGTCCGCAAATAACCCGAATACGAGCGCTCTGAGAGGTCCCAGGCAGGCTACGGGTCCAAAGGCAAGACGAGCAGTGGCGCTCGCGATAACGCTGAAGAAACGGCGGGGATCCGCGGATGAAGGGTAGGAGAGAAGGGGTTCCGACAGCCGGAGAGGCCGACTCCCGGCTCCCTCACAACCGCCCTCCTGCTCACGCGCTCGGCGGGCGTCCCGCGCAGCCTCTCCAGCCGGGCAGGCGCAAGGCGCCCGACAGGCCGGGCCCGCCCCGGTTCTCCCCCGCCCTTTCTCACCTCTGGGGCTTCCAAATGCCTCCTCGGTCAACCCTGTCTGCGGACAGCAGAGGACGACGCCGGCAAGGGAGAGCCCCAAGGCGGGCGACGGAGTCCAGCGATCAACTCACGCGCCTGAGGCGGCGGCCAGGCCGCATCCCCATGGCAACGCCGCCAAGCGCCGGTTCGAACGCCCGCGCCGACGCCCGCGCGCCGCCAGCGCCGCACCGTCCACCAATGGGCACCCAGGGAACCCGTTGACGTAAGCCGCCGTCTCCTCTAGAAGACCAATCAGGGACCCGAGGAAATAGTGGGCGTAACGCTCAATTTTCGTCTTTCAACCAATCGTTCCTCTCGAGGGGAGCTCTCGCGGCGTTCTAAGCGAGAGTAAAGGCATCTTCGAGGCGGGTCGAGGCTCCCTCTGCCTCATGCTGTTGGTTCCCCGAAGCTCAGCCGAACTCTGCGGATTGGTTGACGTTCTTCCGGTCTCCATCCAAGGCCCGCCTGCTGCCTCCTCGCTGCAGGTGAGTAGTAGCCTTAGGGTCCCTCTGTATGCGGCCCGTGAGTCTGGGCAGGCCAGGCCCCGGACGCTTGCAGGACTCAGTTTTCCCTTGTGCACAGGGGGGGGGGGGGGGGGGGGGGGGGGGGGGGGGTTCAGTGGCCCTGTGAGCCTTGCTTGCCCCCGTGCAAGTGGTGATAGGGTGGTCGTCTGGTGGAATCCCAGAGTGCCGGGTTTGGGGCCCCGTGGCCCGAGCTCCGTACCTTCCCCTCCCTGGGCCTCAGTTTGTTTACACTTTGTTGAAACCTTGCAAACCCTGCTTGCTTTCCTAAAGAGATTTTATATTTTCTAGTTGCTTCATTTGTTGAATGGTTAATATCGTGGCAATTACAGCAGAAATAAAAGTCACACAAGAGTCCCGCTACCTGAAGACGTAACTTCCTTTTTCTTTGTTCTGATCTGGGTTGGGCCCTATGTATTCGTTACATCTCTTAAGGTTAAAAATATATATATATATATATATATATATATATATATATTCAGCTTAAACCGAATGCAATCGAATAGCCAAATGTAAAACGCTAATAGAGAATGAGGATTAAGAGCAACAATCCTGGGAGTCTGGCAGACCTGCTTTTGCGTCCCTACCCGGACTCATCTCTGACCCATAGTTTCCTTTTTCCTCTTCTGAAAAATGGCGGTAATGCCTCAGGGGGTGGTTGTGAAGATTAAGTGAAATAATGAAAGTAAAGCTCTTGGCACACTGTCTGGCAAGCAGTAACTCCTCAAAAACATGGTAGCAATTATGTTCATAATAGAAACAAGCAAATATTACTAGCCAAAGGGGCCAGTAGACTTACTGTAATTGAGTACCCAATTTAGCTTAAAGCTTGTCAGTTAAAGAAATAACTAATAGTTAAGAAACAATCTATTCTTCAAAAGAGTGAAATTTTTTTCCTGGTACCTATATTGAAAGGAATTTATCGGCCGGTCCAGTGGTCTAGGGGTTAAGCTCACACGCTCTGCTTCTTTGGCTGGGGGTTTGGTGGACCGACTTATGCACGGCTTATTGAGCCATGCTCGGCTGGCATCCCACATATAAAGTAGAGGAAGATGGGCACGGATGTTAGCTCAGGGCTAATCTTCCTCACACACACAAAAGGAATTTATCTTGTGGGACCTTATATGTAAGGAATACACATGGTGCGACGAACAGTGTGTTCACTGCAGTTTTGCAGAAAATATGAAAAGCCTTTTTAAAAAATTTTTATTTTCCCTTGATTTTTAAAAATTTTATTGAGGTCATAATAGTTTATAACATTGTGAAATTTCAGTGGTACATTTTTTTCTGTCAGTCACCATATAAATGTGCCCCTTTACCCCTTATGCCCACCCCCCCAACCCCCTTCCCCTCTGGTAACCACTAATCTATTCTGTTTGTCCATGTGTTAGTTTATCTTCCACATATCAGTGAAAGCACATGGTGTTTGTCTCTCTCTGTCTGGCTTATTGCGCTTAACATAAAGCCCCCAAGGTCCATCCATGTTGTTGCAAATGGGACGATTTTGTCTTTTTTTATGGCTGAGAGCATTCCATTGTATATAATACCACATCTTTATCTAATCGTCAGTCGATGGGCACTTGGGTTGCTTCCACGTCTTGGCTATTGTGAATAATGCTGCAGTGTACATAGGGGTGCATAAGTCTCTTTGGATTGTTGATTTCAAATTGTTTGGATAAATACCCAGTAGTGGAATACTGAGTCATATGGTATTTCTATCTTTAATTTTTTGGGAAATCTGTGTACTCTTTTCCATAGTGGCTGCACCAGTTTGCATTCCCACCAACAGTGTATGAGGGTTCCCTTTTGTCCACATCCTCTCCAACATTTGTTACTGTTTGTCTTGGTGATTATAGCCATTCTATTGGTTGTAACGTGGTATCTTAGTGTAGGGTTTTTTTTAAGATTTTATTTTTCCTTTTTCTCCCCAAAGGCCCCCAGTACATAGTTGTGTATTTTCAGTTGTGAGTCCTTCCAGTTGTGGCATGTGGGATGCTGCCTCAGCATGGCCTGACGAGGGGTGCCATGTCTGTGCCCAGGATTCAACCCGGCGAAACCCTGGGCCACTGAAGCGTAGCGTGCGAACTTAACCACTCAGCCACGGGGCTGGCACCCTTAGTGTAGTTTTGATTTGCATTTCCCTCATGACTAGTCATGTTGAAAATCTTTTCATATGCCTATTGACCATCTGTATATCTTTGGAAAAATGTCTGCTCAGATCCTCCATCCATTTTTTGATCAGGTTGTTTGTTTTTGTTTTGTTGAGTTGTGAGTTCTTTATATATTTTGGAGATTAACCCCTTGTTGGATATATGATTTGCAAGTATTTTCTCCCAGTTGGTGGGTTGTCTTTTCATTTTGTTTCTAGTTTCCTTTGCCTTGCAGAAGCTTTATTTTTTCTTTTGTTTCCCTTGCCCGAGTAGACATGGTATTTGAAAATACCAATGTCAAAAAGTGTACTGCCTATATTTTCTTCTAGGAGTTTTCACATCTTACCTTCAAATCTTTGATCCATTTTGAGTTAATTTTTGTGTATGGTAAAAGATAATGGTCTACTTTCATTCTTTTGCGTGTGGCTTGTCCAGTTTTCCCAACACCATTTATTGAAGAGATTTTCCTTTCTCCATTGTATGTTTTTAGCTCCTTTGTCTAAGATTAGCTGTCCACAGATGTGTGATTTTATTACTGGGCTTTCAATTCTGTTCGATTGGTGTGTATCTGTTTTTGTACCAATACCATGCTGTTTTGATTATTATAGGTTTGTAGTATATTTTGAAGTCAGGAATTGTGATGCATCCAGCTTTGTTCTTTTTTCTCAGGATTGCTTTAGATATTTGGGGTCTTCTCTTGCCCCATATGAATTTTAGGATTTTTTTTGTTCTATTTCCATGAAGAATGTCATTGGGATTCTGATTGGGATTGTGTTGAATCTGTAGATTGCTTTAGGTAGTATGGACATTTTAACTATATTTATTCGTCCAATCCATGTGCATGGAATATCTTTCCATTTCTTTATGTCATCATTGATTTCTTTCAATAATGTCTTATAGTTTTCATTGTATAGGTCTTTCACTTCCTTGGTTAAATTTATTCTTAGATATTTTATTATTTTTGATGGGATTGTATTCTTCAGTTCTTTTTCTGTTAATCCATTATTAGAGTATAGAAATGCAACTGATCTTTGTATGTTGATTTTGTACCCTGCAACTTTGCTGTAGTTGTTGATTATTGCTAATAGATCATGTCCATCTGCAAAGAGCAAGAGTTTCACTTCTTCATTGCCAATTTGGATACCCTTTGTTTCTTTTTCTTGTCTAATTGCTCTGGCCAAAACTTCCAGTACTATGTTGAATAAGAGTGGCGAGAGTGGGCACCCTTGTCTTGTTCCTGGTCTCAGAAGGATGGCTTTCAGTTTTCCTCTGTTAAGTATGATGTTGGCTGTGGGTTTTTCATATATGGCCTTTATTATGTTGAGGTACTTTCCTTCTATACCCAATGAAAAGCCATTTCTTGATTCAATTATCAATAACGGCTAAGAGCATGACATTAAAACATAACTTAGAGGGGCCGGCCCCATGGCTGAGTGGTTACGTTCATGTGCTCTGCTTCAGCAGCCCAGAGTTTCACCGGTTCGAATCCTGGGTACAGACATGGCACTGCTCATCAGGCCATGCTGAGGAGGCATCCCGCATGCCACAACTAGAAGGACCCACAACTAAAATATGTACTGGGGGGATTTGGGGAGAAAAAGCAAAAACAAAAAAAAGAAGATTGGCAACAGTTGTTAGCTCAGGTGCCAATCTTTAAAAAAAAACCCAAAAACATAACTTAGAGAAGCTTTCTGATGACCTTTTATGATACAGGGATAAGAGTGACTCACATATATTCAGTACTTCCAATATGTCAGACCCTGTGTATACATTATTTTAAACTCTACAAAACCATGAAAAGTAGACGTTATCTTCATTTTGCAAATGAAGCTTGGAGAAGTTAAGTATTTTGCTCAAAGTAACACAGCTATTAAATTAGAGAGCTTGGTCCTTCTCACTGCAGAGCCGGCCAACCTTTTCTGTGTTGTGTCATGGTGTTTCTGACTGAGAGTATGAAAATGCCTGGCACACCAGATGCACAGGCAGACTTACCCAAATGGAGAGAGATCGGCTGCAGAGGCACCCACGGTGGGAGCAAAATCTTTCTCTAACAGGAAATTTCTGCCTTGGGAAATGAGGAGATGGAATGAAATGATCGCTGAGCTCTGGACCTATCTGTCCATTCACTTTGTGGGTAGTCTGTAGTACTTCAAATTCAGTTTGTCCCAAGCAGAAATCCTTAGCTTACGTTCTACTCCTTGTTCCACCTACTGCCCTTCTGCCTAGTCACCCAAACCAAATCCACCCCTCCCTTCCTCTCCCTCTGTTTCTCTCTCTCTCTCCCTTGGACAGTGAAACATCAAATAGAGTTCATTTTCTCTTTGAGATCTCTCTCAAATTCATCCCTTCCTTTCCTTTCTCACTGCCTCCGCCTTAATTTAACTCTCTATCACTTGTTATCTGGACTCTTGGCAACAGGCTTGTAACTGGTTGGTCTCCTTGCCTCCAATCTTTCCTTCTCATTCATTCTCTACCTTCCTCGCTGCCAGAATGTCTTTGTAAAATGTCAATCTGACCATATTACAGCCCTGCCTAAGACCTGTCAAAGGGTCTCATTGCCTGCAGACTATAAACTGTTTATCAATGGAATGTCATCTTGTGCTTGAGGGTCTTCCCCACACTCCTCCCTTTGCCTGGAGTGCCCCTTGCCCCCACCTTTATTCTGCCTGGTAAACTCCTAGCCATCCTTCAAAATCCTTGCGAGATACTCCTTTGACCTAAAGATAATCATCACTCCTTCTTTGCTTCCTTTCTGTCTCACACACGCGTCTGTGATGCACAAAACACACTGGTAACTTGTCTGTTTAAATATCTTACACTTTCACTAGGCTGTGAACCCCTAGAAAGCAGGGTCATTGTAGTATTCAGCTTCATAGCTACTCTTCAGTCCTGTCTCACTGCCTGTCCCATGGGACACCCTCAACAGACATTAGATGAGTACATGAATCGCTTCAGGCTCTAACATGAGAATTCCTCAAGTTTGCTTTCCAGCATGTACAGCAGAGGGCACTAACAGGCCACTTAACAGATCCCCTTCACTAGGGATGATTTTTGTCCCAACCTTGTCTGATTTTGGTCTCATCCTTGAAGTCAATATTCATGTCATTCAGGTGCAGTCTCCTGTTTCCTCCCTCAGCCAAATAGCAAAGATAGCAGGATGACTCAGCAGCTTGGTCTCTGAGAAGAGGGAGGCACACACCCAGACGAAGGTGCAGTTGAGGGAACATTTTCTTTCTCTCAATTTATTCATGGTAGTTGGGGCTTTTTTTCTTTCCTTTATTTATTTTTTTTATAAGAGGACTTTATTCATGGATGGTGCCTCATTTCTTCCACTCCTTTGAAAGGGAAGAAGGGAGCTGGAGAGTCTGAGAAAAGACCATTATGATGTGGGAGGTGAGGGACAGCTGGGCAGTCCGAGCTGCTTGTGGGCAGGCAGCGCTGGCCTTCCTCCTTACGGTGGAGTGGCCTGGTGCATTTCCTGGATACCAGCACCTTCAGTTAGGTGTCTGTGTGCTCATCCAAGGCTGGCATCGCAGGGGTTCCTAACACTTGGTGCTGGGGAACCTCCAGGCTACTGGGTATGGTTTTGAACATGTGGCTGTAGGTTCCTACTTCCCAGAAAAAAAGCGGAGGAGGCATAGAAAGCCTCATCAGATAGGCAAAGTTTAGGGGCCTCTGGCTACACTTCACCCCTCCAGGGTCGCCTTTGGGCACCGGGACCTTCTTCTACACCCCCTCCAGCTAAAACCTGTTCTGTGGAAAGGATTCCAGCCAGACATCTTAAAAATCTTCCTTGTGAAACTAGATCAAAGACTGGGAATTTTGGAACTTGGAGGTAATTTCATAGATCATTTGCGTGTTCTCTCATAGGACCACTTGGGCCCTAACCCCTACTCTTTCACAGTAGGCAGAGCTGTACTATATAAGGGAAAAAATACAGACTTTGCAGTTAGACTTACATGGATTCAAATCCTGCCATTCAGAGACCAGCTATGTCTTTGGGCAAGTATTTTAACCTCTTTGAATCTCAGTTTCCTCATCCTGAGCTGGAGATATTAATGCTTATCATGAAGAGTTGTCTTGAGCATTAGAAAAGATACATGTAAAGAACCTTGCACTGTGTAGCTGGCACAGTGTAGATGCTCAGTTGATAACATGGTAGCATGAAACTATTTCTGCTAAAGGGATTTTAGACTATGAGGAAGCCAGTTGGGGGAGGATTGGAGGACTCTATCTGTATCTAAAGGTATATTTCCGAGGGCTTTTGGGGTTGAGCTATGCTTGCAATAGCACTCTGATTAATTTGATGAAAACATGGGAACACAACACATCAGTATAGCTATTTATCTGTGAATTATTTTTTGGCACCTAGGTCCTGAACCTCCTAGGCTGTGAGCGAATTGTATATATAGAGAAAGCCAAGAGCACTTTTCCTTAGCTTCTGGAACCTTCTCATGACATTGAGGGTTTTTTGTTCAGGTTTTTTTAACCACCCAAGGCACTTTGCCACTTTTCTGAAGTGTGAATTGCCTGCTGTCAGCCTGGAGTTCTCACCTCCGCAATCCTGGCTGCAGGCATATTTGCATATTGGATGCTGCATTCTTTAACCCCGTGAGGTTTGAATCCACTTGGAGTCCGTGTGTGTGTGTGTGTGTGTGTGTGTGTGTGTGTGTGTGTGTGTGTGTGTGTGTGTGTGTGTGTGTACACGATGTACATGTGAAAGCTGGCTACTTTCAAACCCCAGGACAGTTTCAGCTCCGTGGTCTCTAGAAAAACAGAAAATCTCCAACAATAGCTCCATTGATTTTTATGTAAATGGCACCCTTCAGGAAAACGCTGGGCTATTTCCCAAAGTCCCAGAACACACCCTGAGCATTTGTTTGAGCGGGAGGTGGGAGAGCGTTCTGTTGAGTCAATGAACATCTGTTGAGAGCTGCTGTGCTCGGTCCCAAGGAGACAGAGCTCATCGTCTGACTCTTCCCTGCCAGAGGTACAGACTGACTTACCGTACTGGGTATGCATACTTGTGGTGGCTTTGTACTGTGTCCACTTAGCTAGGGTGGAACTAAGTTTCCCAGGATTCCCTTCATATAACTTCCAGGTTAGAGGTGACCTCAAGAAAATTTTGTGTGAGATCTGGAAAGCTGAAGTGAAGGAGCAGCCAGTACGCTATGAAGGACAGAGCAGCTACCAGGCGTGGCGCGGTGCATGCCTTGTGACACTGATCTGCTGGCTTGCCTTCTTGGTGCAGGACAGCACCCAGGCGTGCAGCTCCCCAACTCCTTCTGAATCTCCTCCTTCAGCTACTCTGAGTCTTGGGCCAAGTGTACACTCAGCTCTGTGGCAAAGGGCTTCAGCTTCTCCTGCAAGTCACCTGCATCACTGAGCTTGGAGATGGTGAAAGGAAATCGCAAGTTTCAGTTTGTCCTCGTGGGTTCCAGTTGTCCTGTGGGTCCCGATTTGTTCTCACGGGTTTCAGTTTTCCTTGCTCTCTTCCACTTCACATCCAGCTTTCCTTCCTAACTTCTGGCCTTGCTGACCTATAGAGGCTTCAGGCCCAACACCAGATGCAGAGTCGACAGTGTTGCATGGATTTCTCCATCAACTTCCATAATTGCACAATGCCTAATCCCTATACTAAATCCTTAATTTTCTAGTGCCCCTAGTGTTCTGCTTCTCTGATCAAACCCTATAATAGAAGTTTATTCATGCCTTTTTTAAAGGCCCAGTAGGTGGAGTGATTAGAAGCCAGACGCTTCACAGAAGAAGAGACATCTGAGCTGCTTCTACAAGGATGAGTAAGAAATTGTATGTATGACGATGGAGGGAGAAATTCTAGAGCACAGCCGGCTCAAGCCAGGCAATTGAAAGGGCAAATAGGAGTTCTCCCTTTCTAGAGCAACTGTCCTTTCCATGGGTCTAGAGCATAGGTAGAAAGAGAACATCTGATCCTAGCTCTTCTGGTCCCATCGAGGTGAACTGTTGGTCAGTTCAGATGTGGTCACCCCTGCCCATTGGTATCTGCTGAGATACATTTTTGCTAGGGTGCACCCTTGTTACTACCCTAAGCTCCCTCCCCATAGGAAAATATTGGCCTGCTCCCCTCTCCCCAGTGGCTCCACATGGCCCCCCTCCGCCTGTCTTTCTTGGCCCCCATGCAGGCATCTTTGTTTCCCCATGCTGTATTGGTGATGGCAGTGATGTGGAGGAATGCTCTGGGGCTTCCTGTCCTAGGTGGGGCACTGTGCCCTCTAGTCTTGGATCCCTAAACTTACCTAGGAGTTCCAACATTCATTCCATGGGACTCCACCTGAGGCAGGGGCAAGATGTCCTACAACAATAACTTGCCAATACTTTCTGAGCATCCTGATAGGGGGGCTTGGGCTCAGGTACCTGTTTCTGCCTGAACCTGGACCAGTAATTTGAAATCTTTGTTCACCCATTCTCTGGTGACAGGATGCTTCCTTCTGGCTTCCAGAATGGGGAAAGTTCTCGGCATAAATAGGAAACCCGGAAAACAGAACACGATGTTTAATAAAAGCCTTCTACCAGTTTACAAATGAATTTTTAAACTCAAGAATGATCACATTATACATACTATGCTGAACAATACTTTTTTCCCCTTAGTATGTCTGTGAAAATCTTTTTACAAGCAGCACATTTGGCTCTACCTAATTTTTTTAAATGGTTTCATAATATTCCATCCTATAGATACACTGTACTTTACTTGACCATTCCCATATTGATGGATATTTGTTTCTGCCTTTTTGTCTTTTCAATATTGCAAACAAGGTTGCCATGAACATCCTTGTACGCGCATCTTAAACAGGTGTTTCTGTATGTTGGAGTGCTTCGATATGGAATTCCTGGGTCTAAAGGAATGTGCATTCTATGTTTTGATAATTATTACCAAATTGCCCTTGTAAGGGGATGTGCTAATGTACTCTCCCACCAACAGTATATGAAAGCACAGACCATTTCAAAAATCCCTTTTGAGATTATTTTGAATGTTTAAAAACTCTCCTTAGAGGTTTGGAAAGGTCACAGTGTTGGGTGTGTATGGTTTTTTAGTAAGGAACCGCTATTCCCTGCAGCAACAACACCATCCATTGGCAGTTCGGAGAATTGCCCTGGAACCTGTTTCAGTTTGGGTCTGAGTTTTATGCCTTTGACAGATGCAAGCTCATCTTGCTTGAGCACCAGCAAGGAGGCCGTGGAGACTATCAACTCCTCCTCCAGCTACCCTCTCTGCATCAGCTCTGCCATCCATGAGGACCAGCTCCTTCTTTGGTCCTGGAATCTTACAGAAGAGGCCCTGCTGACTTGGGCCTCTTCCTGCATGGGCCACTCTCCCAGGCCTTCGCTGCATGTGAGACACCTGTCTTTCTTTCAGTTCTGCCATCCCACCTCAGGACCTTTGTCCATACTGTTCCCTCCAGCTGGAGCATGCTTCCTCTCTTCTTTGCCTTTGCTGACTTACCTTTTACTCATCCTCTACTTCTCTGCTCAAACATCCCTTCTTCCAGGAAGGCTTCCTTGATCCCTCATATGAGGTCAGGTTACCTATCACACATTTTTCCTTTGCAGCACATCTTTATGGGCAATTATTTTTTAATTTGCTTAATTATTTGATTAAAATCTGGCTCTCCTACTAGAATATAAACTCCATGAGGGCAAAAGCCTAGAGTGGTACTTAGTACATGGTGGGAGCTCAATAAAATTTGTTGAATGAACAAGTGACAGAAGTTTTTCTTTAGCAGGGACTAAAAAAATTTAGTTTTTATTGTATTGCTGATTATAAAATTAATAAATGATCTCTGTGAATTTCCAGACAATACAGAAATATATGGAGTAGAAAATGAAAGTCTTCCCATAATCTCATCTTCCAGAAAACACTGTTAATGACATGTATCCTTCCAGACATTATTCTATGCGTATTGAAATCTATTGAGTGCTCGTTACATGCCAGGCACTGTTCTAAAGCACTTTACAAAAGTTAAGCCACATAATCCTCACAGCAGCCCTTTGAGGTAGAACTGTTATTATCCTGTCTCACAGACGAGGAAACTGAGACTTAGGAGCTAATCACACAGTGAAGAAGTGGCAGAGCCCCAACTTGAACCAGAGTCCAGATTCGTGCTCTTGGCCACTGTGCTAGTTTGCCTCTGATGGGGTGGAGAAGAGGCTTTCTACTATATATGCTCTTTTGTACTTTGAATTTTGAACCATGTGAATTGTGTAACATTCCAAAACAAGGATTAAAGGCTAAAAAAAATCAATAACAAAAAAGTTTTTGGTACACCAAGCTACTCTGGAAGTGACCCCTGTGAGCCGTCAGAAACCACATTGTGGGGGTCTTTGCTCCAGAATCAGGTGGGAGGCTGAGGGAAATGGGAATGTGGATTTGATGATACTGTTCTACTGCATCTCTCCCATTCCCAGCAAATCCCCAGCTTCAGCGGTTTGCTTTTGAGGATCTCCAGTCTCTTAACACACACACACACACACAGCCCTGTGTTTTAGCGGGGAGACCTGGAGGAGCCGGGATAGAGCCACACTGACAGGGTAGGGACCAGGGTCCTGCAGTTACAAAGGCTCGTCCCTGATTCCTGGTTAATCCCCATTAGTCCTTGGCATGCTGCCTTTTTCTGTAGGCGATGAGGTCACTGTTAGCTGGTCCGTGCCACTCCCGAGCACCAGAGTGCTGCCCTCCAGTGTGGAGCTTCCTGTTTTCTGTAACTTCCCAATGTCCCACATCTTCTTTGTTAAGTCCTCAGATAGACCATGGCCCTGAGAGCATGTGGGTTGATCATCTTCCGAAGACGCCTCATTCCCAAGGTGGACAACACTGCAATTGAGTTTCTACTGCTGCAGGCGTCGGATGGCATCCATCACTGGACTCCTCCCAAAGGTGTGAGGCCAGAGGGGCTGGCTCTTGGGGAAATGCCAAGCATTGCTCAGAAATCCGCCCTGCCAGGCCCCCACAAGGCTTGTTTCCCAGTGACTGTGCAGCAGGAGCGGGTGGGGTGGGAGGAGCCCTTCATCCTTTCTACATCAAGGTCTCCATGCCTGGCCAGAGCAGAGCTGGAAATAGAACTCTGTGACTGAGTCCCAGGGCAGAGGCAGCACCTGTTTCTTTTTTGTTCATATCATTCATCAGAGCGCCAGCCTCTGTGGCAAATGGCTGAGTAGGAGAAAAGGCACTGGGCTGTGAGTTGGGGACCTTGAAGTTGAGTCGTTACTGGGCTACAGGTCAGGAGCCCACAGTGAACAGCTTGCAGACAGAAGGTAGCAGGGACTCTAAAGGGGAATGGGGTGGGAGGGGGGTAAGCAAGGATCCAGGTTTAGAGGAAAACAAGGAAATGGGAACAGGAAGTAAATTTTGCACATTTGAGTTTTCACTTGGGAGAAACAAGGTGAAAAAAAGGGACAGAAGTGTCACAATACTATGAATAGGAATATTCACACTTGACTCCTGATTACCTAAGTCACACTGCATGGTACCACTCATTGAAAAATTTCAAAAGACCTCTCCGAATTTTTTCTTGCTTGGGCCCAAGGGATAAGTTTCCCTGTTGACATTGGTGAGCAGAATGCTGAGTAGATGCTATTGGGAGGGGTGTGCTCAGAGCCTCCCACATGCTTCTGAGGGAAGGTGGGGCATCCTGGATCAGCGTGCCTCTCTCATACCAGCATCCCTCCCATCTTCTTCCCCCAATGCATTACCTACCTGTCTTTGTGTACATGGCTACATGAGGTGCTATATAGAGGAAATGCCCCAGAAGCCATGAGCTAGAATGGATTTTTACGTCCACACTCCTGGTGCTTTTGATGAGAGCTGTGCAGCAGCAGGTGACTCAGGGCACTGCTCTGAGGATCCCTGGGAAGGAAGAGGGCTAGGATATAGCCCTGTCTCCGAACCAAGAAGAGAACAGCAAAGAATTCCTGCCCCCCATGAACTCCTGAACCAGGAGGACCCCTACCCCCCCTCACCCCAGCAACTTGCTAGAGCCATGTGTTGACAAAGACTGCCAGACCCCTCCCAGTCCTTTTTGGCCCCTCTGGGCAGGCTAAGAATTTGCAAGGAGGGCCTCGAGGCAAAGTCGAAGGCTGCTCCCAGTCTGCAGAGCTTCAAGTTCTCCTATAACAGTTTCCTGGCAACTCTCTGCTCAGGTTTGGGTCTTGCCAACAAATTTTCTTAGAACTGGCTCTTAGCTTGTCCGTAGTCTAAGTTCCCATCAGGACTTTCCCTGTGAAACTAGAATCTGGCCTTGCTCAGTTAGAAAGATGAAAACAATTTGGAAAAGCCTTGATAGCTACTTGGAAGCAGCTGCTGGTGCCGCAGCGCAGGGTTTTGAGCCTGCCTATTGGCCCTAGGACTTCAGGGACCAACTGCAGACAGTGTTAAGTCCTTACCGTGGACTGTAAGTGAAGTGCTCCCTCTTCAGCTGGCTGCCACCTGCCAAGAAGGGACTGCCCGGCCTTGGGAAAATTGCGTTAAGGTCTCCAGGGGAAAGGTCTCCCTGAGAACATGGGATGAGGAGAGCTCCAAAGAATAAGAAAGCAGAGGTCTGAGGGAGGCCAGCTCTCTCACCATTGAGGAGCAGTATTCTAGACCTGACTTGCCAAACACATGGTCTGTTTCATTCTCTACAGAGAAGATGGGGTGGGGAGGAGGGGTTTCCCAGACACTGAAGAGCCAGACACTGTCTGCCCTGCACCCCATTCCTAGGCGTGTTAGGATGTTGTCAGTCTCAAGGCTCCCTTTAGCTTAGCAACACCTAGGAAAGTCACCGAAGACCTCATCTTTAAATCGTCTGACCTGGAAAGTCCAGCTTTGTTGAAGATCCTCTCTTCTTTCTCTTCCTCTTTTCTCCTAACTAGGCCATGTGGAGCCAGGAGAAAATGACTTGGAAACAGCCCTGCGGGAGACTCGGGAGGAAGCAGGCCTAGAAGCAGGCCAGCTGACCATCATTGAGGGGTTCAGAAGGGAGCTCAATTATGTGGCCAGGGAGAAGCCTAAAACAGTCGTTTACTGGCTGGCCGAGGTGAAGGACTGTGACGTGGAGATCCGCCTCTCCCAAGAGCACCAAGCCTACCGCTGGCTGGGGCTGGACGAGGCCTGCCAGTTGGCTCAGTTTGAGGAGATGAAGGCAGCGCTCCAAGAAGGACACAAGTTTCTCTGCTCTACAGCAGCCTGAGTTGGCCAGAGTCATTTGCCTCAGCAGGATCCTTGAGGGCCTTCTGAGATGAACCCACCTTCAGCCCCCAGAAAGGTTGTGCTGGTCTTTGGCTCATCATAGCAAAGAACAGATAGGTTAGTGAAACCAGTTGAGGACTCCCAGAGGCAAGCAAGCAAAAATCTTAGCTGGGTGGAAAGGAAGGCAAAGGAGGAGTAAAAAAAAAAGGGCAGAACCAGTAAGTGCATCCTTATACTTTATAAATAAATTTCAAGCAGCTTATCTGTCTTCTAACCTGTTGTATTTATTTCTTGCATTCTTGCCCTTGGTGGGGGGAAGAACACTAAAGTGAATCAGAGTTCTGAGCTTAGCCAGAGGGAATCCTGTGTCCATGCATTATACCCCAGAGAAGCTAAGGGAGGAAGTCGGAATAGGAGAGACCCAACCCTGCTAGGGGGCTCTCTTGCCTCTGAAACTCCAAGCACCCTCACCCCACCCCCACCAGTGCACCCGAGACTTTGTGACCTGTAGTGGGACAGGAGCCCAGGAACTGGGTCTCTTCTACTCACTAATGTATTTTCCCCAGCACCAGGCACATATGTTGTAGGTGCTCAGTAAATATTTCCCAAAATAATTAGAAACCCAAGGAACTTTGGGACATATCCCAGGTCACAACAGGAGAGGAGGATCAGGCAACCCTGGACCACCGGGTCAGTGACACATGCAATCCGACCTCAGCCCAGTCCTGCCACCCAGAGTCAGCATGGGCCTCGTCAGCACAACTGAGATCCCTGGCAAGAGGCAGGCCCCAGCCTGGGGGCCCCTGCTGGGCCACGCAGCAGCCCTGTCGCACCCGTGTGCACTCCTCGCCTGTAGCTGCCTTCTTGCCTTTACAAGCCCTCATCATTGGTGTTTCTTTCTTCCCACGTGCTCCATTTGTCCGCAATTCAACTGTAAGACCCAGAGTGCAAGAGCTGGGTCTCAGCCCTCTTTTCCCTTGCTACTAGGGCTCAAGGAATGCAGGGCAGGTGTTAGATGTTACAGCCCTTCCAGGAGCTGTTAGCAGCTGGGTTCATGTGGATTTTATTAGAGGGTTGTCGCCCAATGAAGTGCAGAAGATTGGATGGGAAGGGGTATTGGCAAAGGTCAGCCTGGATTACCAGGGTCAAGAACAGCCACCCCAGAGGAAGGAGAGAGACATAGCCTAGGTCTTAAGCAGGCTTCCAGATGTTTTCAGTCAGTGGTTGTCGGTGCAGACAGGGCAAAAGCACTAGCGAACAGGATCTTGGAGCCCTGCCAGGGACCGGAGTGGTTTTATTCCTCACCCCTCTGAGCAGCACTCTGTGAAGGAGGCCTGCTGCAGGAAGTTTTTGGAGCTTAATGTTCTCTTTCCAGGCCAGCAGGGACCACATCCCACTGATTTAATAAATGCCTGCTGGGCAGTGGTGCCAAACCACAGACTAGCTGCCTCCTAACAAGGGCTGGCCGGCCCTGTGCTCTCAGCATGGGAGGCTGTGGAATCTCAAAACGCTGAGACCTTCAGATTTAGAAGGGACCTGGGAAATGACCTGGTTTTGCTGCTCATTTTCATAGCTGGGGAAATAGAGGCTGAAGAAGGTAGATAGCCCTGGCAGTTGCCCACATGTGGGGTGCTTTGAGGATGAGGTGCCAGAGTCTAAAGACTCTGCCTTAGAATATCTTATATAGCTTTGGAGTCATTCCTCTGGGCCTTACAGCGTTTTCCATTAAAACACAGGTACTTTGGAGAATGGGGTGGGGGTGGGTGCATAAATTGCATTCAGCTACTCCCTTTGCAGGAAGAATTGACAGCAGGGTGGGACGGGGGCATGTTATGGGAGGCAGATGAGGGTGGGAGAAAGTGGAGCCCAGATTGGGATGTGGCAAGTGAGCAGGCATTGTCATCATCACCACTTTGCTTCTGGCCAGCTGGGCTTGTTCAAGAGCTATGAGGCTGAGACCGCAATATCCCTTTCAATCTGAGGCCCTCCAAGCTCCAGAGCGTCTCCTCCTGGAAGCTCTCCCTAATAACCACCCATCCTATAAACACTGTACTGTTTCCCCACCTACACCTGAAGAGACTCCTCTTGGAGCTCCACCTGTTTCCCCCACCACCACCTCCACCACCCCAGGATGAAGTAGCATCTAATGCACTTCTTCCCACCAGGGCAATGTGAAGTGTCCCCCTCCTAGGAACATTTAGTAGAAGCTCTGGAAAACCCAAATGCCCTCTTGAACTCCAAAAGCAATACCTTAGACCCCGACAGTAAGCACTTGGTTGCTAAATCGAAGACCCAAAGAAAGGAAATTATAATGGTAGTTTTAATGGTAGAATTTCAATTGAAATACTTGTGCAGATGTGGGACCCCAAGGGAGGTCCCAGGTTTGGGGAACAGAGGCTGACAACCATTTGTCCAGCCTGTAGCCCAACCTGTCCCTTCTTTTCTAGAGGAGAGTCTTGCCAGCTTGCTGCTGCCCCCTTGAGGCTGTGTTGTAGGTGCCTAGTGACACCTGCTCTCTGCCTTCCACCCAACGCCCCCGCCTTGACCTCCCTTTGCTTTCCTTCCTCTCCAACCCACCTCCTGCTCCAGGCTGTGTAATAGGAAGTTCTCAGCTGGACTCCCTGAGGAGGGGAAAGGGGGTCGGGAGGGACAAACAGCACAAGGATCCAGAGTATAGACGCACAACCTCTTCCTGATCTTCAGACTGGGACCTCCCAGGGATAAGGCCTCCTCCTTTGGGTTTTTTCCCATTCCTTCCCAACCCCACCTTAGCCAGACTCAGGGCTTGCCGCATAAGGCCAAGAGTTCTCCCCTCTCCTAATGGGTGAAGGAGGTCAAAGGTATAAATTTCCAGTTATAAAATAAGTAAGTCCTGGGGACATAATGTACAGCATAGTGATTATAGTTAATAATACTGTGTTACATATTTTAAAGTAGCTAGGAGAGTGGATCTTGAATGTTCTCATTACAAGAAGAGAAAATTTTTTGTAACTATGTATGGTGAAGGATGGTAACTGGATTTATTGTGGTGATCATTTTATAATATATACAAATATTGAATCATTATATTGTATACCTGAAGCTAATATCATGTGTCAATTATATCTCAGTTTAAAAAAAGAGAGAAAGTCAGCTGCTGTTTTCCCCTATATTCCATTAAAATAGCAAAGTACATTGAAAAAAAATTCTCCCCTTCCATCAAGCTGTTGCAAAGATCCTTGGGCATACTGAAGTAAATGGCTAGCCTTAAGATAAAAACTAGGTTGTTCCTTGGGAGCTGGAGTGCGTGCCAGAGAGGGGAGGGTGTCAGCAGAAGTCCCACTGAGGTGGACAATGGCAGGAAAGGAAATCACCCAGTTACCGCTTGGGTTTTCTTCCAGGCTGAGTCAGGGTGGGCCTCCCTCACGCGGATGGGCTGTGCAACTGTTCCCAGAACAGAAAGTAGTATTTCTTCAAATGCTTTTCAAAATACACTCATAAGTATGTGTGTGTGGGCAAAAGAAAGAGGTTCAGGAAGGATTCAGATCTTAGAGGCCTTGAACACCAGAGCTTGAATTTTTTTCCTAAATGACACGATTGAATTTCAGAAAGCTTTCCTCGGCTGCTCTGTGGATTGGATTAAAGGATCCAAGAGTGGGAAGAGTTAGGAGGCCACTGCGGTGATCCAGGCTGGAATTGATCGGGTCCGACGTGGAGCAGTGGCCAGGGGATGGAGAGGTTAACATTGGCCTTGGATTTGAGCAGGGGAGAGGGGACCAGTAAGCTCTGTGAGGGGAACCAGCAGAAGAGAATGCTCTGGAGCTAATCAGGGTGAGAGACACTTTACCCAAATCTGAGGGAACAAGGGCAAAGACTCTTCCAGAAAATTCACACCTTGGGCTTAGAGAGAGGGCTTGACCAGGGTTCAGCTGATTTGTATGGTACAGGAAGGGAAACTGAGGCAGACTCTCAGGGCACACAGGGTCACAGAATGGGGGCATTAGGCTCAGTCCTAGATTTCCTGCAGTGGCTGCTCAGTGCCTCCTTATTACCTCTGGAGAAAGGAGTTCCCCATTCCTCCATATCAACCACCCCCACCTGCCCAGGGGTATAGACCAATGAGGAATTATGGCCATGACAAGGCTGCTGGAAGCTCCATGGAGGAAGGGCAGCCCCCCCAGGCAGACGTGTAGAGAGATAAATTTGGAATGCACAAGAGTTGCTGGCGGGGGTGGGGGGTTGGACAAGGTTGGAAGGGGCCAGAGCCCCTGGCATCCTGGGAAATAGGGTTGAGGTAGCTTCCAACCTGGTTCCGGCCCCTCCTCCATCTCTCAGACCCAGCTCTTTTTCGTGGCTCCTCTCATTCCAGCCCCTACTCCAACTTCTCACACTTCTGTTTTTGGTGTCAGTGGGGGAAGAGGAAATACTTCTTGGCTTAGAGTCAGGCCCATTGGGTGGCAGCTTCAGAGGCGCACATTTCAGCTGGCTCCCCATGCTTGGAGGTATACAGGCCAGGACTGGGCCATGCTGTTGAACGGTGGGTGAATTCTGGGTGGGAGATTCTAGGCGTCTGGATGCAGAGCACTAGGTTCCAGTCCAGTCTTCTAATCTTCCGTGTGACTTCAAGACAATGCCCTCCTCCCTCAGTGCTTCAATTTGTTCATCTGTGCTTTTGTGATTAACAAGGTCAGTGGTAGTAGAGGCCAGACTAGAAACCAGATCACAAGCCAAGGGCCAGTTTGTTGGAATTTGGCCAGACAAGGGCATTCTTTCCTTTGGCCCTGCCCCAGCACACAGTGAGTGCTCAGTGGGCGTGGTGTGCCCCGTCCCCCAACTAGGCTGAAGACACTGCTGCCTGCCCTCGGTGCCCTTCCACAGGGTACCCCTCCTCCTCCATGTCAGATTACTTAGGCCTTTTAGGTTACTTTATGCCTCTGCATGCCATCTCACACAGCACACACTGCTTGGTCTCGGGCTGTCCAGGAAAACTTTCTGCAACTATGGAATGTTCTATAATCTCCACTGTCCAATATGTTAGCCACTGGTCACACATGGCTTTAGAACACTTGAAATGTGGCTAGTGTGCCTGAAGAACTGGATTTTAAATTTTGCTCAATTTTAATTAATTTTAAAATTAAATTTAAGAAGCCCCATGTGGCTAGTGGTTACCATATTGGACAGCACAGGTTCTAGGCAGAACTTTTCTTTCTTCCTTGTTTAGAATAAGAATTGACAAGTTACCATTTATTGAGTACTCTGCCAATTTTTGCATAAGTGCTTTACCGACACTTCTCACTAATCCTAGATATTCCATTTTAAAGATGAAGAAACCAAGGTTCGAGGGGTTTGGTAAACTGGCTTCAGATTGCACAGAAAGCTGGAGGGCCATTCAAGTGTGAATTGTGCTCTCCAGCCATTTAGGGAACATTCCAGGGCCCAGGACAGTCACTCCACAGCACATGACTGGGCACCAGAGCTGGGGGAGACTCCTCATCGAGCCTCACGACTGGTAGATGCTCTTGACGAAAAGGAGAGGGAAGCTACTTCCATTTACTTCCCATCTCCTGGGGACCCAGGAGTCCTGGCTCTTGATAGCCCACCTTCAGATATGTTTTCTCTTGCCTTTCTCCTGGGCCACAGTCACCTTTGGGTCACAAACTCAGAGTTCAACTGGATACGATGTGCAGAGGTTTGGGAAGAGGGTGTCATAGGCAGGCCCAGAGGAAGCCAGTTGAGCTGGGAGCTGGGGCCGGAAAAAAATCCTTGTCTTTTTATTTATTTCTTTTTTTGCTGAGGAAGTTTCACCCTGAGCTACCATCTGTTGCCAATCTTCCTCTTTTTGCTTGAGGAAGATTGGCCCTGAGCTAACGTCTGTGCCAATCTTCCTCTATTTTGTATGTGGGTTGTGGCCACAGCACGGCCGCGGACGAATGGTACAGGTCCACGCCTGGGAACTGAACCCTGGCCGCCAAAGTGCAGCATGCTGAACTTAACCACTAGGCCATGGGGCCGGCCCCCCTTGTCCTTTTTAAGCAAGAAAATAAGATCTAGTATTATAAGAGTTACCTTTTATTGAGCACCTACTTGTGCCAGGCACTTTACATACGTCTGTGCTTATAATTCCCACAACAACCTGGGAGGTAGCATTATTATCACCATTTTACATACGAGGAAACTGAGGCTCTGTGAGGTTAAGCAGCTTGTTAGGGTCACACAGCTTGTAGATGAGTGGTAGAATCAGCACTCGAGATGGGCATCTCTGAGTGCCTCCAAACCTTCATTAGGCCTCTTCACACTGAGAAAATAGCGGGGGGTGGAGGAGTGGGCAAAGGGATGCATTCTCTAAGGGGTGAGGGACTGGCTCTGCTGTCCAACCTGTCCAGGGAAGCTGAACCCCATCCTGTCTCCCAACTCCCCACTCTGGCAAGCCACGCCTTCCCCAGACGCAGCTACAAAGTCAGGAAAAACTCACTCTGGCTGAGGTTGCAGTTCTCAGAAACGGGAAATGGCTGAAATGAATGCCCTTGCCCTGTATGTGTATCTGCAGGTGTCGATGTGCATGTGTGGCTCGTGCGCTGAAGCATGTCACTCTTGGAATAAAACCGTCGATCCCTTTTAGGCCACACCCCTGCCCACATGTGCAGGGAGTAGGCAGCTGAGGAATCTTGAAAGGACCGATTATTTCCTACCAGAGTCCCAGGGACATCACCTGGGAGGGGGCCAACTCAACAATCAAAACCTCAATTTTTTCCCTGGCCCCTCCCTCCAGGCTTACCCAGCCTCAGGGATACTGTGTTCATTCCAGAGATCCAGGGACACACGATGTCTCTCTCTCTTTGTCTCATACACAGACACACACACGCTGGTTCTTGAGTTAAGGCACCAAGTCTGGCCTGCATGGCCTTGCAAGTGCTTGCCCATCAGGCCGTGGCCTGGCTCAGGGCTGAGCCCCTGCCTACACAGGTGGGTTAGTGCAGGGTTAGGAGTCTCTTCACACACCAGGGACAACAATGATGGCTCCATGCTGAGCCCAGTCCTCCTGTCCTCCCACAGGGGACCTCCTGCCTCCTTGTCAGTTGGCCAAGCACCTCCCTCCCTTCTCCCCAGCTCAGGGAGGACCAGGTCAGCCACAGTCCAGGCCAGTGCTGGCAACTCCGGGCCTGGCTTCCAACACCAAGAACATGCCCTGTCTAAGTGGGGTGAGGGCTATTTTAGGACATTAAGGAGGATCAAGTCCCCACCTCAGAAGGACAAAGATGGCCATGGAGGTCACCATGGAGGGCATTTTTTCTTCATGCTTTTAAAACCCAACTGTGTGTAGCAGGAAGACAGCCGACCTTCCCTGAGCTCTCACCCCCACCCCAGGGGAGAGTTTTCCCAGACTGGAGTGAGTGTGGAGGGAAAGGGGCTGTTAGGCTTGTGCATTGTTGTGGGCGGTTGCTTCAGCGCCCCCACCGCTGGCCCTATAGGATCTGGCTCGGGCACATTTACCTTAGCACCCACTTACTGGATGGTACAGAGGTGGGGATTCCTGGGGATACACGGTGTGGATGTGATGGAGGGTTAAAGGCCCGCATAAAGACTGGGGTTAGGGCTGTGGGGTTCCCGGGTTCTGGGCTGGGTCAGGATGCCCAGATAAAGTAGGCGACCTCGTCGAGGTCGACGGGGTAATCAGTGAGCAGCACGGGCGTCTTGTCAAAAAGCTCGCCTTTATAGCTGCGCCACTTGCCCGCCGGCAAGTAGACATCCCGCTCTTGCTTGCCGGGCTCCAGCACCGGCGCCACCAGCAGCGTGTCCCCGATAAGGAACTGCGAGTCGATGCGGTGCGCCGTCTCGTCCCCGGGCGCGATCCACCAGAGGGGGCGCACGATGGGGTCGCCCGTGTCGGTGACCTCACCCGCCAGCTCAAGCAACAGCGGCGCCACGAGCGAGGCCCTCAGCGCAGCGAACTTGTGCGCGATGGCCACCACTTCGGCGTCGTATTGCCAGGGTGGGACCGAGAACTGCATGGCGGGCATGAAGGCGGCCACCTCCAGCCAGCGCACGTAGAGCTCGCGCTCGGGCACACCGCCGCCACCCGCTGTGCGCTCAAGCACCGCGTTGCCACCCACCATATCCGGCAGGATGAACGGGTAGCCCAGCATGCTGACGGTGAGCACGGCGGGGATAAGCGAGCGCAGTCCCAGATCGTAGCCCCACACCGAGTCGCGGTCCACCAGGCGGAAGAAGCACGAGATGTTCTGGGACTGGTAGCCCACGCGGACCTCGGCCAGCGAGAAGAAGGGCAGCGCCATCTCGGTGTAGCGCCGGCTCCAGACGCTGGGGTCCGGCAGCGGCCTGTAGGTGCTGAAGTCCCGCGGCAGATAGCTGACCTCGCCGGCGTCGAACTTGAAAGAGGCCACGGCATAGCGCGAGCGCAGCCGCCGCAGGTGCCCCTGGAACCAGTCGCGGGCCTCGGGGCGCGTGAAGTCGAGCACGGCGCCGATGCCATTCCACCAGCGCACGAGCGCGGGCAGCCGGCCGGTGGGCTCGCGCACGAACAGCTCGCGCTCTACGCCCTCGCCGAAGCACGACGAGTTGTAGTTGACGAACGGATGCACCCAGAGCGTGACGCGAAAGCCGGCGTCGCGCAGGCGGCGGAACATGTCGCTGGCGTTGGGGAACTTGGCCTCGTCGAAGTCGAAGTCGCCGTAGGCAGGTGTGTACATGTCGTCGATTGCCAGGTGGCTGCTGTTGAAGCGGTGCTGGCGGATCTGCTGGGCCAAACGCAGCACCTTGTCCTGGTTCACGGCGCGCCCGTACAGCACCCACGTGGACCAGATGGGGTCCCGGAAGGCCTCGGGGGCCGGCACCCTCGACGGCTTGTTGAAATAGCGCCGCACCATGTACTTGTGGATGGAGGTGACGTCTGAGCCGACGCACACGCGGTAGCTGAGCTCCGGCGCCGCGGCGTGGCCGGCGGGCGGCTTGTAAGGCGTGTCGTGGTAGCGCGCCTGCAGCCGCAGCGAGCGCTCGGTGCTGTTCCAGCCCAAATGGAAGGGCACTGAGTCGTTGACCTTGATGGCAGCCGCACGCGACGACAGCCAATAGCGCTCGAGGATGCCTCCGAACGCGGCATTGGAGGAAAAGACGTCACTGGTGACGAAGGGCTGCGGCTCCTGCTGGCCGTCCAGGCGGATGGGCCAGTGCTGCGTCCTCATCTCGGCGCCCCCGTACCAGTGTGCCGCCGCGTCTCCCAGGAACATGGCGTGCTCCACAGCGCGCCCCGGCACCGCCTCCTCCCAGCGCACGCGGTAGCACATGACCGTGTCCTTGGGCCGCACTGTCTGGATGAAGAAGTGCAGAGGGCGCCCGTCGGCCGTGCGCGAGCAGCCGAGCAGGGCGCCGTCGCGGCTGCAGGAGTCGAGGTCCAGCGCGCCCGAGCGGAAGGCCAGGCGGAAGACCTGCTCGCCCTTCTGGTTGCGGATGGAGAAGCCGCCGCGGTTGAGGTCCAGCAGCTCGGTTCGCAGGCGTTCCGCCTTGCGTAGAGAAGCGCTGTAGTAGCACCAGGCCACCACCGCGGCCAACACCAGCAGCAGCCCCAGCACCGCGGAGCCCAGCAGCGGCTTCAGCTCTTTGGACGGCTTGGGCTTGGAAGGCGAGAAATTGTCAGGCACGAAGGTGTACATGGCTGCGGCAGCGACGGCCTCGGGACTTTTACGGCCTGTGTGGCTCCCAGGGCGGCGGCGGGGATAGGCCTGGCTCTTCTCGTCAGGCTTCTGGGGCATCAGCCCCCAGTTAAGGAAGGCGTGGGCAGTGGGGCCACCCGACAAAGCCCATCTGAACCTGGCCTGCCTAAGTCTAGAAGGGGAAGAGAGAGGTGGAACTGAGCTTTCTCATTCCATAGTATTTCCATTTGCTGCAGCAAAAAAAAGAAGAGGTGTATACTTTGGGAAGGTGTATACCAGGACGTAAGAGCTGGGACGTAAGGTCTTGACTCTGACCAGGACAATCTGTCTGTGTCTTACCCTTCCTTTCTCATGGGCCCCAGTGCTTGCCAAAATTAGTCAGGACTCTGAATGGGGAGGGGCAGATGGTATGCATCCTCATTCTCCTGGTGGAGGGACAAACCAGACAGGGCTGGGAGCTGTCCATGATCACAGACTAAGTCAGGCCTCCCTGGATCACACAGGGACGCAGAGCAGGCTGAAGAGAAGGGGAGGCATCTGGAGAGAGCCTGGTTTCCCAAAGATGTGGCCATAGTGGGGGAGGGGGCATAAGCCAGCCAGCTCCTTGAGACCTTTAACAGGGCAGTAGGCTGGCTTGCCTGTCCCCGGAGGGGGAGAGGAGAGAGGAGAGGGGAACAGCTCAGGTAAGGAATGTAATCTTGAATCAGAAGCCCAGTTAAACCTGGAGATTAGAGAAGATACACAAAGCCAGACTCAGTCCTATAGCCTGGTTTGGAGGCAGGCAGGGTCGGGTTGGACGTAAGGGCTGGGGTCAGGAGCCTAGCATGGGGGCTATGGTGGCTTCTCAGATCCCCCCCTTTGCCCTCAAACTCCACCCTGTTCTCAGCTACCGATCTCCAGGTCCATCTCCCTGCCCACCTTCCTGCTCTGCTCCCTGCAGCACATCTGTGGGCCAGCCACCTCCTGGCTTTCCTCAACCACTTGCCCACTGTCCTGCTGCTCCTGCTCTCGCTTGGGCACTGCCATTTCTCTGAATTACTGCAACACTTCCCATAGGCCTCCCTACTCCCAACTTCTTTCCCCTCAATGCCTTCTGCTCACAGCAGCCATAGTGATCTCTCTAAAGTACTTAACAGACTACCAGAGGGCAGCTCATGACCTCCATAAGGAAGTGCAGAAGTGTCAGCTTTGCAATTGAAGCCCAAAACATGGTGTGGTCTTTGTTTTTGTTTTGTTTTCTTTTGGTGAGGAAGATTCACCCTGAGCTAACATCTGTTGCCAATCTTCCTCTTTTTGCTTGAGGAAGATTAGCCCTGAGCTAACATCTGTGCCAGTCTTCCTCTATTTTGTATGTGGGTCACAGCCGTAGCATCGCCACTGATGAGTGGTGTAGGTCTGCGCCCAGGAACTGAACCTGGGCTGCCAAAGCAGAGTGCACTGAACTTAACCACTAGGCCACGGGGCCGGCCCCAGCATGATGTGATCTTATCTGCCTTTCTGATTCCATTTCCAGCCAAGCCTATCCTGTGACTACCAGCTCATTCCTTCTTCAACCTAAATCCTTCAGGCCACCTGCTTTAGGAGATTTCATCCACCCCTCTTGGGCCAGCGTCTCTCCCTCACCTACCAGCTCTCCAGGGATGAGAACCCCCTCCCCCACTACACACATACACTCTCACACACTGTAGGGTAAACATCCAGATATGACTGCAGGGAAACATAGACCTGGGGGGAGGTGTGTGTGTGTGTCCCAATCTGCTGCTCGAGGCCACTGATCCTTCCTCTCTCAGCCCTCAGGGCAGGGTCCAGTAAGGAAATAGCACGAGCCAGGTGCACACACACAGACATACTCACTGCCAGCCAGCTGGCTGCCCACCTGCTCCAGCTGAGGGGAAGGAGACAGGGAGACTGGCAAACAGTAATTAGCCTCCTCCCAGATGCCAGCGTCTAGTCTCTAAGTCCCCAGTGACTTCCTAGGAGATGCCAGAACTGCTCAGGGTTCCCCTCCCCTACCTTTCCCACGAAGAGACTATCAAGAATGCCAGACACAGATTGGAATTTTGATCCCAGGTGTCAGTATACAGCTCCCCACAATGCCCTCCCACCGCCACCAGGGAGGTGCTATCTCAGTGCCTCATTCTCTGTGCTCCCTCTCCCCGACTCCCTAAGCTGGTCAGTTCCAGCTGGTCTGGAACAGCCTCTTATTCCCCTCCCAGCCCACCCAACTTAGCTTTCAGAACTCCCCCACCCCACAGTGGACTCCCCTTCCTGTAGGTACAGGTTAGAAAAGTCCTCCTGGAAAATGCAGGCAGTGGCCTTTAGCTGATGCTCTCAAGCGAGGCAGAACCCAAAAAGGCCTCAGGTGGCCTAGGCCAGACCTGCTGTACATTAATAGTCATCATTCGACACAACCAAGGCCCCAGTCTGGGCACTAAGGGAATAGGGGAAAGGCTTCATATCGGAATCAGACAGAGGCCCCTCATCCTCAAAACTTACATACTAAGTCAGCCCATCTCATGACCCCTGGAGGCTTGGAGAGGCTACCAAGGTGACCTCAAAAACCCTTTCCAACACTTAGATTCTGAGAATCTTAATTTTCTAGGATTCCGAGGTTCTTTGATGAAGGACAGGAGCCCTGGGCACCCACTGCATGAGGCATTGGGCTGCTCTCTCCAAAGCCACCACAGCATCCAACCCTAACAATGATGCCGAATGGAGGCATAGCCACGCTCATTTTCCAGCTGGGGAAACAGTGGCCCAAACAGAAAAAGGAACTTGTTTGAAGTCACCCAGTAGCAAGGTTGTCTGAATCCAAAATCCCAGCTTAACTCTCCACAGCATAAGTTTTAGGAGATGGGAGATAATGGTCTGACCGCCCGTCTGGACCCAGCAGAGGAAAGGAGCTTTGTGGCCAAGAGGGTGGGACAGGCTTCCATCAGGTGGGTGTGGGGTGTGGGCATGGTGAGGCCTGTCTTCCCAAGGGCTGCGTGCTCCAGGAAGCCTTCTTGGGGGTGGGAAAGGGGCAATTTTAATGGCATCTGGTACTAGGGCTGTGGGAGAGGAACTGTGGTTCCGGTGTTAACGGTGGCGCTAGAGACCCCTGTAATCTGCCGCCTCCGCCGTCTGGCCAACCGCAGGCTAATGACGGCAGGTGGGGTCTGCCCTAGCCAAGCCTCTCCCCACTTGACGCTCACGCTCAGTCTTGGCTGCCAGCCCCTAGCCGGGTCTGACGGGGAGGGCCCGGCCCGGCCCAACTGAGGGGAAGCTATTCTAAGCTGAGTCGTTTGTCGAACACAATTCCCGGGGGGTGGGGGTGGAAATGTCAAAGGCAACTCGATCCGGCCCATCTCCCTGCCCTGCCCAGCGCCGGGATCCGGCGGAATCTAGTGACTGCGCCGACAGCCTAGAATACTCCACATCCACCCAGCGCTACAGCTACAATGTCCGAAGGGACAGGCTGAGGTCAAGGGGCCGGTCGCACGCTGGGACCCGCGGCCAGAGGAGGGGCCCAGGTGTCCAGGCTCGCGCCACCTACTCATTGGTAGGAGCAAAAGTTCAAGAAGTGTGCTCCCTCAGCAACCCCCCCAAGTCCTCCCGCTGGGCTCACTCACGGCAGTGACCCCAGAAGTGGGGTGAAGGGAGGCTCCCGCAGATCCCCTCCACGCTAGCGGGAGCTGAGCGGCCACGGCGCGGCGCGGGCGCTGCCTGCCTGGGGACAGCTGAGGCCTCCTCGGGCCCCGCCCTCTGGCTGCTCGGCCACGCCCCGGTAGGTCCGTCTAGCCTCGGGCCTCGGAGTCCAGCCCCGCCTCGGGCGCCCGACCCCTCCTCCCACATTGTCACGCGGACTTGAGGCCCCGCCTCTTGGCCCCCACCGTCCTCCTACTGCTGGGTGCCCGACTCGGGGCATCTCAGGCCGGCCGCGAGCCGGGTGCATCCCGGCTCCGCCCCCCACCTGCAGGCCCGCCCCCGCTGGGCAGTAGCTTACCACCTGCGGGCGGGGCTCTGGCCCAGGCCTGCCGGGAAGTGTAGTTCTGGAGGAAGGAGCCTCGTGGGGCTTCTTGCACCTCTCGGCTAAATTCGGGATGTGTCTGAGGAGGAGAGAGACGCAGGGTAAAGGGACAGGGCTGGCCCTTGGCATTCCTTCCGCTCCAGACTTGAGGAGGTGGAGGCCGTCTCGGTACAACGCTGTCACTAGCTCTCCACATGGAAAAAGTTTTCCCATAAGAAAAATGTAGCGGAATTCCGGGAGGATCTCAGCGGCTCAGGGCAGGGCAGATCCAATCAAGGACCCCATGGGGGAGCCTAGTTCCAACAGCCGGGAAGCCCAAGCTGAGAAGACCAGCTTCCGCTCAGTATTTTGCAACCCCCGCCCACCCTCGTAGTGACAGCCGTTAGAAATGCCTGTGCTGTGAGGAGGTGGGTGTGCCCCGCCATACCCCTGCCCCAGGAGGAAGTGGGGTGCGAAAATACTGAAGATCCCAGAGATTCCACAACACCCCACCCCTTGCTCCCCGAGGGACGGAGAAGCAGGGCTTTGTTTTTTAATTTGACGTTTCTTGGTGATGAAACTCTCCAAAATGATGTTTTGGACCCTTGGACTTGGGTGGGGAGGGCAGCAGGGGTGTCTGGACATAGGCTTTTTGGGAGCTGTGATGGAGACTCTGGGAGCAGAGCCCAGGAGTTTTGGGTATAGGGACGGGGCTCTGACTGCAGAATGGAGGATTCTGGGTCTACTGAGATGCTGGGGAGAGGAGAGCATCTAGGGTTGGGGGATATGGGGGAAATGTCAGCTGGAGGGCCCTTTTGGGGTGGGAGGTAGACAGGCCCTCCTTGATGGCTAGGTGGACTCGTTAGTTTGGGCTCTGGGGTGGAGAGGAAGAGGACACCAGCTGGACATAAGCTACTGTCATATGTCAGGAGGCCCCTCAGGGACGTCTACTGAGATGATGGGGGTGGGGAGGGCTCAGGGCAGGATGACTTTGAGAAATCGCATCTCAGCTGGGAGGTCTGGCAGAGGCCTGAGTGACTGGTTCGTCACTGCCAGATCCTGCTGGGTAAGGACACAGGAGGCAGCTTTTGGGGTGAAGAGTTTATTGATTGCTCAGCCCCCTTGGCCCAGCCAGCCCAGGCCCTACCAGCAGTGGTAGTCGGGATAGGTCTCAGACACAAACTCAGGGTGGACGACATAGCTGTTTCTGTGGAGGCCACCGGTCTTCTTGAAGTGACTTGTGTCCCATCTGTGGGGAGAGACGGGCCAGCCCTTTTGGACCCTTATACCTCCGATTCCAATTCTCCGAGCTAACCTTATCCCAACATTTTGCCCCTAATACTGACCCTAGGCTCCAACACTGACCTCCTGACCTCAGGTTCTACTGTAACGCCCTCATCTCTTGACTCTAAGCCCCACTGCCAATGTGGAACCCCTCAATGAGGCCTCTACGCCCTCTCACGGGGTCCTCCAGTTCCTTGCCAGCTTTGAGGTCCCCATGGCACTAGCGCCCCCTGGTGGCACCTTCCAGTCAGTGTATCGTGGCGGACAGTCTCCGCCCCAACTAGTCCCCGAGTCCCTCGCCGCGCCCATTGAACAGCCCCCGGGGTCTTGTGTATTTCCATGTGTGCGCGCCAAACTTACCTAAGGTTCGGACATGGGTAGTATGACAGCGGGGGAGTTATAACAGCACACTGCATTCCGGGCCGGTGATCGTAGGGCGATACAGTCCTGCAGGAGGAAGCGGTGGGCAGGCAGGGCTAGGGCCTTTTGATTTCCCCCTACCCACCAACCCAGACCAAGACTCTGAGCGGCGCTTCAGGCGTCAGTCCTACGGCTCCGAGATCCTCCCCTCCGGCCTCCTGGCCTTCAAGACCTCATCGAAGCATCGTCTTTGGGAAGACACCTGGATCTCCTCCTCCCCGTAAGGCCTCGTTTCTGCCGCGCAGTGGGCCGTGGAGCCGGCTAGGCTCTGAGCAGGGTCGGGCTCCAGTCGTTGAGGACCTAGGAGCGCCCGGATCCTCGCCATGGAACGGCGATTACTCCAGCACTATCGACCAGGCGAAGTTTCTGAGGCCCAGGCACTTTCTCGCTACCTTATGCTCCCCTTTGCCCAGTCTCGCACAGTGAATCAGGTTCTCTGCCTGCGGAGGCGTAAGGGATCTCCATGGGGTTAGGGACAGGGTTCAGGACCCCCTTCGCAGCTCTCTAGACGGACACAGACGCTGGAGCTCTCCGGGCTCGGCCCACCCGGTCCCCGCCCTGGGCAGGGAGAAGGCTGCGCGCTCGGGCCTCAGTGTCCTCGACAGTCACACGCGAGGCTGTTTCCCTGCAGAGGTGGTGCGGGACTCCGAGGGCCCCTCTGGGAATGGGGTCACCATTTCCCTGCTCACTTAGTACCTGGCAATGACCCTGCCCATTACTGACAGAGACCCGAGGCCCAGGAAGAGAGGACACTTTTTTGAGGACGCATGGCACACTGCAGGCTAGAACCTGCGTCTCCGGCGCCAGGCGTCCAGGTAGGGGGCGGGGCTGGAGGGCGTGGGAAGGGGATGCGACTTGTTTGCGGGGTTTCTTTAAAATAATCCCCCGGCGGGGTCCCCAAAAGAGATGTAAGTCCGCTCAGGCCCTGGGGCCGGAGGGCGGGACGGGCGGCCCAGGAAGGGGGCAGAGCGGGCTGGAGACTGGGCGCCTCCGGCCTCGCGGCAGGGCCGAGCTGCAAGTGGGGCGGGACGCGGCGCGCAGCCGAGGGGGCGGGGCTGGGATCTGGGGGCGGAGCTTGTCTGGGGGCGGGGCCCAGCTGAGAAGCGCGGGGCCCTGCGAACCTTACAGTCGGCAGGTCGGCGCACGGAGGCCGCGGGCGGCGCTCGGTGCAGGGTGCCCCGGTGGCGTAGTAGTCCATCCCGCGCAGACAGTAGTGACGGCCTGAGCAAGGGCTCTCATAACCCTGGAAGGGCAGGCGGCCCGGCAGCGGGTCCACGCACCCGCACCGGGGCGCGATCTGCGGCAGCTGCTGGTTCCGTGACAGCGAGTTCAGCATGTTCACCACCACATCGCGCTCTGCGCCCGCGGACCCCGAGCCCGGGAGACCCAGACAGTCACAAGAATGGGGACAGACAGGAAGACATGGAGACAAAAACAGGGACAGTCAGAGACAGGGTTACACCCTGTCCAGGACCCTCGGCCTCCGCCCCCGTCCCCCACGTCCCCATCCCACCATCCTTCTGGCTTCCCCTACCCGTTCGGCTCCACCCCCCCCCCCCCCCCCCCCCGCCACCCGTTACCGTAGGCATTGAGTCGCTCTGGCTTAGGAGGGTACTCCAAGGGCATTCCTCGAACTGCTGTCTCCATCCCGGCCTCCTGGAAGTGGCACACACGCTACCTCAAGCTCTGGCCGAGAAGAATTCCTCCTTTTGAGGGTCCTCCCAGAACACCCAGACCAGTGCCAGGCCGCACCTTCTCCCGCCCTCCGGATGCTCCCTACTCCCCCAGGCTCTGGGTGTTTGGGGTTGTCGCCGGGCAACGCGTTTACTCCGCCTGCCGGGGGTGGGGGTGGGTAGGGGGAGCTGTAGGTGGACTGGCCAAGACCCGGGCCTGTGACATTTCTGCCTCAGCGTTTGCCTTTGATTTTACTCCTCTTTGCCTCGCTGACTCTAACAGGGGGGTTTCAATATTGCCTGCCCATCAGAATCACCTGGGGAACTTGTGGAAAATTCCGATTCTTGAGGAAGTTCTGATTGTAGAGGGTTCAGCCAACCCGAGGTCAGCCACCAGCCTACAGTTAAGAACCCCTGCTCTGCCCTGGGATCCTCTCACTTTCCCTCCTCCCTCCGGCCTGGGGCTGCGCCTGAACTCCTTCCTATTTCCTCCGAAGACTCTCCCACATCTATCTGCACTGTCTCTGGGGGGCCTTGCTCTCCCTCCTTTTGTCACTGCTCACATCACAAAGGAGGGAGAGTGAAGCAGGTGGAGTCAGCCTACCACTGATTCCTTGGCCAGACCATGTGGGAAGGGGCCAGGGGGCAAGCTTCAGGAAGGCAGCACATCAAGGAGAGCACACTAGCCATGTCCCCACAGAGCCTGGACAGAGATGAGGACCCAGGGGACCCAACCCCTTCCATAGCTCCACTCCTGGGCTCCCTTGTCTCCTAGAAAATACAAACCCCAGTTTCACAGATGGGGAAGAGCCCTGGAGCATTGTTGCTAGGAAAGAGATGAGGAACTAATGGTGAAATATAGTCACTGTGGTTTGGGAGATGGAGGGGTGTGTGTTCCAGACCCCATCTGTGCTGGGCACAGTAGATACCTTAGGCAGCCGGGGAAGGCATGTGGCATATTTGTTCCAGCCAGTGTAGTTGTAAGGTCCCATCCTCCGTGTGTTATACCGGTTACTGCACAGGTAGTTTGGGGTACATTTGTCTGCTTGACCATAGGGGTAGAGACATAAGACAGTGTTATTCCTTGCTCTACCCCAGGATCTGAGACTCCTGAGATGTTTCCCCTCTCACAGATGTTTTCCCCAGCACAAAGCTGGGCTCTCCCTGATCCCCTTCAGGCCAGCCAAGCCCAGCTTGGCCCTACACTTATCTTAGACACTGAGACACAGCCCATTTCCCACCTAAGGCTAGCCTTCAAGTGGGGTCTGGATCCTTTGAGTTGATACTTTGCATCCTGGCACCACCCTCTCTGAGTCAGCCAATGTGGAAATGGGGCCTCCTCCCAGTTCCTCCCTCTCTCTCATCTTCCACATCCAGGCTCCAAAACGTGCTTATCCTGCCTCCTTAAAATCGCTTGAATCTCTCCCCTCTTCCAGTCCTCCATGATCTCAGCCCTGAATCTCTGTAGTGCCTTAACCAGGAGACGATATAATGTCGTGGTTAGTAGAATGGACTCTGCAGACAGACAGCCAGGGTTCAAATTTCAGCTCTGTGAGATATTAGCTGTGTGTGACCTTGACTGAGTTAATTAATTTCACTGTGTCTCAGTTTCCTCAATTTTAAAATGGGAATAATAGTACTATCTACCTTACAGGGTTGTTGTAAGATTTAAATGAGTTAATATATGTAAAACCCTTAGAGCAATGCCTGACACATAGAAAACTATTATTATTATTAGCCTACTGGTCTCCCTACCTCATTTTGAAATCCTACAGTCCAATCTCTACATAGAAGCTGTGGCACTTTTTCACAAATGAAAATCTGACCAAGACACTTCCCTCCTTAAAACCCTCCAAAGCCCCACCCATCCAGTCACCCAAGTCTGTCCTATGAGGCCCTTGTGATCAGTCTGAAAGAACACACAGGAGAGACATCAGGAAAGGGGGTCTAGGAGCCCGAGAGGATGAGCAGGTGTAGGTGGGGGGCAAGCTGTTGGGTTTGGAGTTCTGGGTTGGTGGGTTGGACACACTGAGTTTGAGGTGTTTGGGGACATTCAGGTAAAGATGACCATAATCAGATGAAGGAGAGTGGAATTCTGGTAAGAGGTCAAAGTTAGGAATAAAGACTTGGAGTTGTCAGTAATTAAAGACAGGGTTAGATAAAATAGTCTCAGGAGAGGAGTAAGGAGAGAAGAGGGCTCAGATTACCATCATGAGGACCCCACGTTTCCAGAATGGTTGGACAAGAGACCCAGGAAATTGAGGCGTGAGAGAAGCTGAGGAAGGAAGGAGTTTCCAGAAGTAGAGACTGGTCCGAGAGTGAAATGCATGGGGTTGGTCTCATAGGTAAAGTTCAAAGTGTCCCTTGGACGTAGTAATGAGAACCCCCAAGAGCGCTTTTTATGTATGAGTGTAGGAGAAGCAGACTCCCAATTCCAAATCGATGAAGATTTATCATCAATTCACTCAGCAGATACTTATGAAGCCTGGTGCTGTTCTAAATGGAGGGGGCACAGCTGTGAATAAGACAAGGCTCTCTGCTCGTTTGGAGACAGATGATAAGTACCTAACCAAATGGGAAAGATAATGTCTCGTAAAGTGTAAGAAGGAGCGAGGAAGTAGAGACAGTTGAGTGTAGACTATGTTTCCAAGAATCTTGGCTGTGAAGGGGAGGAGCAAGAGAGAATTTTTAGGCAGGAAATGATTTAAAAAGGCTTCCAAGTTGAGGGGAGGGAGGTGTGGTGGGGCAGAGGGATGCAGGGGAGATGGGGAAGCTGATGGAACAGGGTCACTAAGAAGAGGGGAGGAGATGGCACCTGGAATACACTTGGAGGGAGTTTTCTGGAGGTTAATACTCCCCCATCTCTCTAGGGATAAGACCCAGGCCTCTTCCAGTTCCTTGGTGCAGAAAGGGAGTTCCCAAAAGGCAGGGCCTGGATCTCCTCCTCCAGGGTCAGTGTCAGGGTCAGGATCAGGTAAGGTGGTTGGGAGTCAAGCTAGAGTGGAAGTGATTAGAGAAGCAGCCCAGGTCATGAATGGGGATAAGGTTGATATAGGATCAGGGTGGAGGTCAGGATCCAAGGTGGATTCAGGTTAAGGGTCATTGTTGGGTGTCACTGAATGGGGTCAGAGTTGGGTAAGGGGAGGCCCTACCTTCCTCTTGAGAGAGCCAGTATTTCTCAGGCAAGTAAGGGTGGCCCGGCACAGAACCCTTATAGGTGTAGTCCTGCACAGCACATTTGACCATCTTCCGTAGGGCTTCAGGATCCACATGGCGCTGCGTGGTCTGAGTCAGGCCCTGGGCAAGGGGAGAGAGGAAGAAATGGCTAATGCAGAGACCCCAGCGTTGGTGCTGTGCTGGACCTAGACCCAGCCCTATTGAGAAGGACAGCCCAGGTGGGTCTCCCAAACCCCCTCCCTATGCCAGAGGGATCCCCATGCCAGCCTTGGTTCTCTGCATAGTTCTTTCATTTGGATCACCCTTTCCTCCTGTCTTTCCATCCAAGGCCAGGGCTTGGAGGCAGGCATTTGCCCTCAGCCAGAATAGTTTTCTGGTGTTCTAATTTCTTTCCTTTCCTTGGCTGGGAGCTCCTTAAAAGGGCCAAGCTAGGTGTTCCTGTCCTCTTACTTCCAGACTGTGTGCTGCCTGGGAGCAGGTCCTGGGTCTCCCCCAACAGAGCAACAGGCCCCTGGTACAACCTGGAGCCTCAGGAAAGGCTGGCTGCCCTGGGAGCTGGCTACCTTATGCAGGTGTTTTGGACAGGGAGGCCTCTCTAGGAATCTGGCACGTTGAAGGAGAAGAGTGATGGGCTGGAGGGGCACCTGCTTTAAATCTAGTTTCCTGACTCCAACCTGACCCTGATTCTGCTGTGGTTCTAATCTTGTCACCAGTATTACCCTTGACTCTGACGCTCACTTTGCTCTGGTCCTCTTCTCACCCTAACCTTTTTCCTGATCTTGGTTCAGATCCTGGGCCCCTCTGCTGCTTGGGGTTCGCCTCCTCTTATCCCATCACCCCTGGTTGGGCTCGATCTGCGGAATCCCAGACCAAGGCCTCCCTTTGGGGCCCCCTTGTCCCCAGCTGAGGGCAGAATGCCAAGTTAGTTGTGGGCCCATAGGTCTCTGCAAGCAGCTGAGTGGCAGGGGAGGGACACCCAGCAAAGTCAGACACCAGAAAGGACTTCCTCCTAGAGGGCAGCGAGGTGCTGGGATGGTGACACTGCCACCCACAGTTCCCCCTTGTGATCTAAAGAGCAGAGGCTTCTCTTAGCCAGGAATGAGACCTTGCTGCTCCTAGTGCTCCTACTGCCCTGAAAACCCCTCAGCTGAGGGGCTTCTTGGATCCTCTGTGCCCAGCTGATGTTCTGTTCTGTGGGCAGATCCTGCACAGTCATACTCCGTATTGGCAGAGGGCCCTATGATTTGGCACTCCCCTGAGCTTTACACACACACACACACACACACACAGGTCCAGACACATAGATGTATGCACCCTCATAGACACACATACAGACGTACATCTATACATACGCACTCAGACATACACACGCACACGTACGCACACACAGATACAAAAACAGTTATTTAGAAGAACTCACATCGTTAATTTTTCCATTAGGGGCTTTCCTCAGATATCTGTAATCTTTGATTACCTGCTCATCTTTATGAGTAGGAGACTAAAAAGCTTATTGGAGGCTTTGAGCTGTGGTTGGCTTTGTTAACCATAAGCATCATTGTAGCATGATCTGGCTAGACTATTTTTTCCAAACTCTCTCAGTAATTGCAGGTCCTCCTCTGGGCTGATCAGATCCTTCAGAAGAGACTCCTTCAGTCTTCAGCCTGAAGGTAGTGACCCAGCTGCCAGTGTTCTGAGAGGGGGGCTGCTGGGGGTTTTAGCATTCAGTCTATGGAGGGTCACCTGTTTTCAATATGGTACCCTGCCCTCATCTGGGCCTGGTATCCCCAGTCCTGAGACCCTTGCCAACAAATAGGCCTTCTGACTTTTGCTGAGATCGGGCGGGGAGTCCCCCTGTGGCCTGGAATAGAAGAGGGGATTAGTGGGTTTAACTGCTTCTTAAACAGCAGTTAATAAGTCATCCTTATTTTAGCCCTGGTCCTGTCCCGTGTTCAGTTCCAGAGAAGGCCAGTATTACCAATTCCTGAGCCTTTTGAAAATTCCACAGTTTTAAGTTGAATTATATCTTGTGTTTCCCACTGCTGGCTTTGGATTCAGCTTTCTCAGATCTGCTAAGTCAGTTACTACCTATCTGTCATACTTTGCAGCTTCCAAAATTTTGTTGCCGTTGTCCCTTCTTTCTCACTATTCTAGTGAGCTCATGTCTTAAATATCCATTTACTGTAGTTTTAGAGGGGTTTCAGGAGGGAGTCAAAACACGTGTTCAATTTTAACGTGGAGAATTATAGTTCTTTATATATTTTATATACTAATCCTTTGTCAGTTACATGTTGCAAATATCTTCTTTCAGTTTGTGGCTTGTGTCTTCATTTTCTTTGTGGTCTTTTAATGACCAGAAGTTATTAATTTTAACATAGTTGAATTTATTTATTTGTTTGTTTATTTAAATGGAAACTTTTTTTTTTTTGATAAGGAAGATTGTTGCTGAGCTAACATCTGTGCCAATCTTCCTCTATTTTGTATGTGGGATGGTTGAACGGTACGTAGGTCTGTGCCTGGGATCCAAATCTGCGACCCCTGGGCCACTGAAGCAGAGCGTGTGAACTTAACCACTACACCACTGGGCTGGCCCCATAGTTAAATTTATTAATCTCTTCTTTCATGTAGTGCTTTTGTGGCTTGTTTAAGAAATCCATCCATACTCTAAAATAATGGAGACAATGTCCTATATTTTCTTTAAAAACTATATAGCTTAAATTTCCATATTTAAATCTTTAATCTGTCAGGAATTGCTTTTTAGATTTGGTGTGAGTTAGGGATCAATTTTATTTTTATCTATATGGATAACCCATTGTCGTATTGAGTAGTCTATCTTCTCCCACGTATTTCTTTTTTTTTTTTGAGGAAGGTCAGCCCTGAGCTAACATCTGCCAGTCCTCCTCTTTTTGCTGAGGAAGACTGACCCTGAGCTAACATCCGTGCGCTTCCTCTACTTTGTATGTGAGACGCCTGCCACAGCATGGCTTGATGAGTGGTGCCATGTCTGCACTTGGGATCCGGGCCAGCGAACCCCAGGCCACCAAAGCAGAACCTGCACACTTAACTGCTGTGCCACCGGGCCGGCCCCGCTCAGAGATTTCTAATGCCACCCTAAGCCTGGTATATCTTTTCCCATAGGTTTACTTTCATCATCTCTGCTGTATATTGTTTCCATAGATGTGTGGCTCCATTTCTGATCTATTTTATGCCATTAATCAGTTTGTCTATTTCTACAGTAATACTATGCTTTATGAATTCTATAGCTTGGTAATAAATATTAATACCTGATTTGGGAAGTCCCCTTCTTCTTCAGGTGTGTTTTAGCTATTTCTTGGGCCCCTGCTTTTCTCTATAAATTTTAGAAATACCTTGTCAAATTCTTCAAAAAATCCTGTTGCAATTTTAATCAGAATTGCATTGAATCTTTATGTTAGTGACTCCTCCTATCCACGAGCATTTTATATCTCTCCATTTTTAAAGTATTTTTAAAATATTCAGTTTTATAATATTATCCATAGTTTTGCACATTGTTAGATTTATTTCTACTTACTTTTATTTTTTGTTGCTAGAATGATATATATATATATTTAAATTTCTTCCTAAATATTTGTTGTTGATGTAAAGAAATGTGATTGAATTTTTGTGTTATATTCATCCAAGTTTCTAAATTCTCTTATTCTAATAATTTGTAGATTTTATATGCACAACTGTATCATCTGTGAATAATGACAGTTTTTTGTTTTATTCCTTTCCTGTCCTTGCATCTTACATGATATCCTTTTCCAATATACAACTCACATGATTTGTTTTCCAATATTTTGGTTCTTTCCTTAAATTTTACAAATTAAAAATCATTAGAATTATTTTCTATAGGCAACGTTTGCTTACATTTATCTCACTAATTTCTTAGGTCACCATTCCTTCTTGCATCTCAGACCTTCCTTTTGTGATCATTTTCCTTTTCCCCAAAGCATATCCTTTAGAATCTTCCTTTATTATAGGTCTGATGATAATAAACATTTTAGTTTTCATTTGCCTGTAAATGTCTTTTTCTTTTGTTCTTGGGAGGAAGATACTTTGAAAATGATTTCTCTCTTTCTGTTTTTTAAGGTCATCTCTTAAGCCAGTGTTGTACTGTTTCACTGTGAGGTACCAAAGTGTGGAATTCCTTCTCTTTATTCTGTATCTGTGGATTCATTTCTTTCAGTAGTTCTGGGCAATTCAGAGCCTTTTTCTCTTTGGATAATGCCTATGTCCTTTCCGCTCTTTCCTTCTGGGACTCCGAGTAGAGGCATGAGGGATCTTCTTTTTCTTTCATATTGCTTGTTTCTTTCATATTTTCTCTCTCTTTGTCTCTGTGGGGCATTCTGGGAAATTTCTTCTGCTCTATCTTTCATTTCACTGACACTCTTCAGCTGTGCCTAGTCTGCTCTTCCACTGAGTTTTTGTTTTAACACATATATTTTTTCATTTCTAAATTTCTATTCAGTTCGTTTTTACATTTCTTTGGTCTTTTAAAGATTTGTCTCTTCTTGCTTGCTCATTTTGATGATTTCACATTTTATTTTTAAAAAATTGTAATAATTATTTGTATTTTTTAACTGTTAATTTCAGTATCTGAAGTCCCTGGTGGTTTAAGTCTGTTGTTTGCTGTTTTTGCTGACTCTGTCATGTGGAGGTTTGTTTCCTTTTGTCTCTTTTTGTGAACTCAGATTTGATTGACCTTACTCTGAAGGATACCTGGAAACCTATGCTGAGGATATTTTCCACCATAGAAGATATACTTTCATCTCGTGTGTGCACGCACTGGGAGGGGGCAGGGAGCTGGGGATCATTGAACTTTCTGATTCAGAGTGGAATTCACAGGTTTAGTTCCTTCATCTTTCAGCTAGCTTAAGGCTTAAACTTCTGCTTGTGGTGCTGATATTGGCATTTGTCCTCAGGGCAATCCTGTGCTCTAAGTATACTAACCACTCACCTCCATGAAAGTCCAAAACAACATAAAGATTAATTTTTATGCAGGACCTAGTTGTTTCGAAGCAGGAGGGACCTTCAGAGTTTCTAGACCACCATACTGCCAGGAGTAGAAGCCTTGCATTCATTCTTAATCCTATCCCTATCTGGCTTTCACTCCTGCCCACTCAGTGAAGCCAGATTACAAGGGTTACTACATCCAAGAGATCCCTTTCTGTGTGGACAACATTTGACACTGACCTTTGTCTAACAATGCTTTCTTTGTTGTTATCTCTTTGATTTTTCTCCTATCACTCTGTCTCCTTTTATGGCTCTTCTTCCTTTACCTACCCCTTAAATATTGATATTCTCCAAAGTTCTGTCCTTGGCCATTTCTTATGCTTCCTTGGCAATCTCATTCACTCCTATGAGTTCAGCTACCACCTACATGTGACGATTTCAGAATCTATATCTGAAGCCCAAACCTCTTTCCTTTGCTTCAGATAAGTATATCCAACTACCCACCGCACATCTTTTCCTGGAAGTCCTTGAATATTTTCATCCCAAAATGAACCCCAAATCTCTCTCTAATCTGCAACTCCAAATCTCAGTTGGCAGCACTACCATTCCTCCAGTTGTCAGAGCCCAAAACCCAGGAGTCCTCCTAGTCTCTCCCCTCTTCTTTATGTCCAAATGGTCATGGTGACCAAGATCTGTTGATCTACGTCTTCAAATTCCCTCCTTTTGCACGTAGGAAGCAGCCAGCCACTCTCATATTTTGCTGGGGGAGGGGGATTTAGATTATTACAACTCTTCTTACAACAATTTGAAGCATAGATCAAAAGTTTTAAAAATGTACATATTCTTTCTCCCAACAATTTTATGTCTAGAAATTTACCCTAAGGGAATTATTGATGTATACAAAGATATTTGTACCAAAATGATTATACTAGCGAAATTTTATAAATAATCTAAATTTCCAATAATGTAAGTTTCCTTAATATATTTTTGTACATTTATAAAATAAAATACTATGTCATTAAAATTATGATAAAATAGTTTTTGACACAGGAAAATGTACCTGATGTATGGTTAAATGAAAAAAGCAAGATTCAAAATATTAGCATACATTATGACACCATTTTCATGAACAATAATATTTGCTTCCTAAAAGGGCATATGATCTTTCAGTAGTGAGACTGTAGGCCTTTCTTCTTTGTACTTCTTTGAGTTATCCTCATTTCCTGCACTGAGCATATATGTATTTTGTAATTATAATAATTGTTTTTAAAATTCTCTCCTATTGAACAAATTCCCCTGTTCACTGCCACGGTCTCTCCTTACCTCCCACCCACACCCTCCTCCTCACCACCTCACGGGGCTTCCTGCCCTCAGCCTCAGCCCCTCCAGTCTCCTGCTACTGTGGCCAGAGTGGTGTAATTCAATACAACCCTCACATTCCCGGGTTCACCACCTGGAGCATTATGTCGTGTTCTCAGCACAGCCTGAGGTTCCTCGTGGTCTGCAGGCTCCTCTCTTACCATACGTAGGGCTAACCTCTTGGTCTGCTCCAGCGGTTCTCAGTTCCCGGTGGGTCCCTACCCGCAGTCTGCCCATTCTCCCGGCTCTTTTCTGCTGGAAGCCTCCTCCCCTGAATCTCTCAGTAGATCTGCCATTCAAGGCCCGGGAGTGCTCCCCTCTTTCCGGCTCTTGACCAGCATGTGCCTCTGTGGGCGCATGTTCCATACCGGGCTACTCTACTTGGTCCACTTGTTTGCTGAGAGCTCCTCAAAGGCAGGGCCTGACCCTCCATTGTATCTGCACTGTGCCTGGCACATGTAGATACTCAGCAAAGTTCTGTTGGATGGTACGCCCAGATAAATTCCCTTAGGCAGAGTCACAATTAGACTCACAGATCTTCCCTCTGCTTTGTGAAAGCTCTACAGGCCTGCTTGGCCAACTGTCTTCAAGTACAGACACACAGATGCAAGGAGACGGTGATATGCACGCATAACCACATGCCTATAGGACATTTTCTGGCATATCCCACAGGTGGCCTCAGGGCTTTTGCACTTTCTGATCATTCTGCCTGGAACCCTATTCTTTCAGCTCTTCACGTGGCTAGTTCTCTCTCACCTTTCCAGTCTCAGCTCAACGTCACCTTGAGAGAGAGGTCTTCCAAGACCTAAGCAGCTCTCCCTCGTTACTTTCCATTTACATTACCCTGTTTATTTCCTTCATAGCATTTTGGAAAATTGTAAAACTCATATTTCTTGATTATCATCTATCTCTCTCCACCTCCTACTGGGGTGAAGTAGGAGGGTACCATGAGGGCAGAATCTTGTACTATTTTATGTATCATTATAAATTCCATGCCTTTGCAAATGAATGAAACACACACACACAGACACACACCCACAAAGCTACAAATAATTACAAACACACAACAACAACCACACACTGGCAGTCATCTGGACATGCATGGCCATACACTCTGGCCTGCCCCCTACCCCCAACCTCCACTTACCGGGGTCACAAATTTGTTGGCTTCCCAGGCCCACAGAGGTGGGTCCTTATAGACCTCCTTGATGGAGGTAGGAGCCCTGTAGGAGTCACTGTAGGTGCTGATTGGGGTCTTGGTCTTGCGGGAGAAGAGGAACATGGTGGGGTCTAGGGGATGCCGTGGTGGGCTCTACCTACCAAGGGCTCCTGCAAGACATCAGTGACCACCCCTCGCCCAGACAGCCCACACCTCCCGCCTGGCAGGTGCCCCTAGTTGCTGTGACCCCTTGTGGAGGATCTCTCAGCTTTTCTCCCCGACAGCCTTCCTGCTCTTACCCCACCCTGCTTCCCCCTCCAGGATGGGCACTGCCCATTATGATATCACCTAGCTCAGCCACCATCCCTGGGGAGGTGAGGAGGGCCTATTCCCTCCCTACCCCCAGCCTCTTCACCTCCCAATTTCCAAGAGTTCAGAGGGCCCCTGGAGATCTTCTAGGCCAAGCTTCTCACTTTGATGAAGAGAAACGGAGGTTCCGAGGGGTCAAGTGACTCGCCCAGGGTCATGCAGGGGTCAGCGGACGGCCTGGTAACCCACAGGTGGAGGCAGAACGAAATGTATGTTCAGAGGATCGGTTCTCTCCCCTTCCCAGCCCACCTGCCCCTTGCCCACACCCCAGGTAGGGAGCTGAGGCTGGCTTGTTTGATGCTTTTAATATCATTATTTGTGTTACACGATACACAACCAAGGATGATGGTCAATACTGCGATGGAAATGTTAAAAAAAAAAATATTATACACGGCTCATGTCTTCCACACACCTTCCTGGAAATAAATTAGTGAGCGCGGAGAAACCTGGCTGGGTGACAGCCAGAGCTGAGGGTAGAGGGAGTGTTAAGGCAGTATCTACAAGGGGGAAGTGTGGCAGGGGGCAAGCTAAGGCCTTGATTCCTCCCCTCCAACCTCCCAGACAGGGAAGGAGGGAACCACGCACTCTCCCTAGACTCCGAAGTTGCTGGCCGCCAGCTCCCTCTCTCTCTCCACCGCTCCTACACTGCCTACGCTGCCTCAGTCAGAAGAAGCCGTTGCCTGCCAGGGAACTAGGAATATCCTGTAGGGAGGGAGCTTTTCCCTGGTTCCTCAGGGCCAGAGAGGTTGAGCAGTAGGCCAGAGTCACACAGCAAGTCAGTAGCAAAGGCAGCAGTCTAAATGAGCCCTGGTGGAGGCCCTGCCCAGAAAAGAAGAGGTACCCATGTTCTAGAAGGGTGAGTCAAGGAGCCCAGAGTGGTAGTGGTGGTAGGAGGAGGCTTGGCTCTGGGGCCCAGACAACAAGCGGTGGGGATGCTGACCAGGGTGGGAGAGATGGGCTCAGATGGGGGCCAGCATGGGCCTTGTGGGCCCTGCAGGTGCCTTGTCTGTCCTTGCCTCCTGTTGGCATTTTCTCATCGTCAAGGCAGGTTTCCTGCACTTGAGGAGGTAGGGACGGGTTGGAGGGGCTGAGGGAGCAGAGCGGCACCTCAGCACTTTCGAGCTGGCAGCCCCAGGGTGTGGTGCAGGGAGGGGTGCTACCCTCCCTCAGCCAGCAGCCTTACTCTGTCTTCTCACTGCCCTCTCCCCCTTCTAGCTCCCACCCCCAGGAACAGCCAGCAGGGACTGGGCTGTGGGTGTGTCCTTTGCATGCCTGCAGGGTGTGAGTGACACAGATGAGTGTGGATACACCAGCATGTGTGGTGTAAGCATGGGGGAATGGGGAGTGTACACCCTGGCCCTGGGATATGTGGCTTGTGGGGCAGAGACCTGAGCAGTCTTAGGCTATCTGTGCTTTTGTTTTTCTTCACATGGGGGCAGGTCTATATTGCCCAGTCCCAGGGGAGCGCCTTGGTCACTTCTTCCCTCTTGATTTTCATCTTCGGCTTTTCTGGCACCCCTTCCCCTCAACCAGCAACAGCAGCAGAAGCAACAGGACACACATTCTGACTCACAGACATCCCATACTGCTACACACACAATAGATACCCCTATACACACACATTCACAGACACACGTATTCCCAAATATATCTACACGAGCTCAGACACACACAGGTCCCGTAGGAACTTCCCCTCTCCTTTCCACACAGACATACGACTTAGGGAGCCCCTAGTACTCAAAGACACACAGAGTCCTCCTGCACATCTCCACAGAAATTCCTGTGAAGAAATTCCTTCAGATTTGAAAGGACCTTAAAAATAATTTCAGACACTGCTCATTTTACAGTGGAGGAAACCGAAGCCTGGAGAACACAAGTGGCTTGTTGACGATCCCAGGGAGACGCCAGAGCTAGGACCGGAACCCAGGCTTCTGACTCGAAGTCCAGGGCTCTTGTCCACTGCACTGCTGAGCAGCCTCTCACACTGTTAACAGACCACACAGTCACTTCCCCACCAGGGACACTCACACCCGTGACAGAAACAGACATCTGGAGAGACAGAGACACACCCTGACAGCCTCAGGCACACACACCTTCTGCCAACCTCTCCCTACCACACATGCAGCCACCGTATTCTCCTAAGCTTGCTTCCTGGGAGGTTCTTTCTGGGAAGCAGCATCCGGGATCTTGGGCTGGAGTGAGATGGGAATGGGGCATTCGAGGCCAGCCTTACCTCCTGCTTCCGGCCTGGGACAGAGACGAATGAACACAGCGTGTGAGGGGGCGGAGGTTGGCAGAGAGATAGACGTGTTGGTTAGGGACAGGTGAAGACAGATCATAGCACCCCAAACTCTGGCCTGGCTCTAAAGCCCACCTTACCCTCCCTCGCAACCCAGAGAGCAAGGAACGGGGTGAATGGGGCAAAAAGGAGGAAGAAGGCAGTGATCCGATGGGTGGGGGCGATGTCCTGCTGGGCAGCTTTGCCAGGCTTCCCATCTGGCGATGAGGGGAGACACACAAATAGGTGCATGGGCCAGCAGGGCCCGCGTGGAGGGGGCTTTGAGGTGCTGGGCCCTGCCCCGTGACTGCCCTGGGCCTTTCTCCCTCCGAGCCCCTTTCCTCGTCAGGCTGGGGCTGGGGGTTTCATGGCTTCGCTGGGGTGGGGCCGAGTCCCTGCTTTCTGATCCCTCCCCCATTCATTACTGTTGGCTTCCCTGCCGTCCAACTCCCCGTCTCCCGCACCGGACTGCAGCTTTGGGGAGGGGGGCAGGGTGCTGGGTGAGGTCCCCCAAGCGACTGAACAAACAGCCCCCACCCTTCCTCAGCCCCCGAGGTGGAGAGAGACCCGGTTTTGGTTTCTCCGGCTCCATGAACACACAGAGGTACACGTCCTACCATAGGAGGAAGCAATGACTGTTACGAGGTTGGCGGCTGTAGGGGGCGCGGGGGCCGGGGGCAGGCGGAGGAGCTGGGGTGGGGTGGCCCCTGCCCTGTCCAACCTGGCCCGCGGTGGCCCCGCCCCGGGAGGCCGCAGCGGCCCGCCCGCTACTGAATGTGGCAGGCGGTGGAGGACGTGGCCTGGCAGCACATGCAGGTGGGGTTCACGGACTTGGGGGGGATGAGGTCCAGGTCCTCGTCGTCGGGGATCTCATCTAACCGGTAGCCGTCCTTCAGCAGCTGGATGTTCAAATCTTGATTGATCTGCTGTAGACAAAGGGGAGGGAGGCTCGGGGCGATCCGGAGGCGGGCCGCATCCCCAGGCCATCCGCACCCAGCCTGTCCCATTCCAGGTCTCTCCGGAAACCCCAGGCTTCACCCCTACTCAGGCCCCACCTCAGTTCTGGCCTCTCTTGCTTACACGCACATCCTTGCGAGGCCCCGCCCCACTACAGACCTCACCCCATTCTACCGGCAACTTCCCACCTCAGGTCCTGCCTCTGCTTGGCCTTGTCCCTATTTCAGGCCCGCCCCTATAAAGTGTCCCCTGTATTTCATACCCCATTCTATTTAAGAGCCCTGCTCCAACCCCGGGCCCGAGCCCCGCCCCTAACCATCAAGGCCCCGCCCCACATGCGCTCCGACAGCTTTGCCTGTCGCTGCTCTGCGGTGAGATTTGGGCGCGTTGGCCCAGCCCTTCTCCTCGTGGAGGTGGGCCTGCGCAGGTGTGGTGTCTAGGGCAGAAAGGGATGGGGCCTCACCTCAGCAGAGGAGTAGCCAGAGGAGGAATATCTGGACATGTCAAAGTCATCATCGCTGCGGTGGAGGAAAGAAGACAGAGAAGTGACTCTGGGAAACTAAATAGAAAGCTCCCTGCACACGCTGCCATCAGTCAATACCCCATTCCTCCCCCTTCCTTCCTAATAAACAGCAAGGGCTAAATAAAAACTATGCTTGCTGTGCAAATGCAGTTTTAAGACAGGTTCCCTCGCCCCCCCTCTAAATAAATTGTCACCCTTAACCTCCTTCTAAATAGAGCTGCCACTCCCTTCCCCTCATCCCTCTACCTTTTTATTAGGCCCGAATCATCCTGGCGTGTTGGATTTTCCCAAAGTCCAGGTGCAGCCAGGTGTGTTCCCAGCAGCAGGGCTCCTCCCTTAGAGGGGGCAGAGCACTAAGCATCGCATCAGAGCCCTTTCTAGGGGCAGCCATAGGATCCGTTGTCCCAGGACAGCAGCACTGTGCCAGTCCCCTCTTCCTCTCTCTGCTCTCCCCCACCTCCATGTAAAAAATTCCATTCCCTGGGGGAGTCACCCTTGGAGAGCACCTGGCTGTCTGAGGAACACCCCAATTCTGACAATATAGCAGGTGTGGGCTGTACAGCCCACTTTATGTTCACATGGTTCCTGTGGCTTGCCCAGCTCTCCCAATATCCCCATACACACCTGTCCGTGTCAAGGGCTACCAGTGGCTTCTCGTCTGGGCTCTGGTCAAGCGAGGAGTAGCCTTTATTGGGGACGACCAGCCTGGGTGAAGAATTTGGGGGATTGGATTGGCAACTGGAGCACACAAGCCTGGCAAGGAACTGGGTGGGGCCCTGACATCCCCCACCTCCCACCCCTTGGATCCTGTTGAGACTCTCCTCTCACAGAGGAGCTGGGCCTGAGGAAGGAGGAAAGGGGAGAGGCTCAGGACCAGCAGAGATAGCTGCTGACTGGCAGGGTCCAGGCAGGGCAGGCAGTCTCTACCTTGTCCGGGCCATGACATTGTTCTTCTTGGGTTGCTGGTTGACGGGGCTACCCATGCTGCCATTCTTCAGGGAGCCCTTCCGGGCCAGCTCCCGCTGCTTCTCTGCAGGGGAACATGGGAAGGAAGCTGTGTCCTGCCCCCAGGGCAACCCTACCTTACTGCTCAGGCAGCTTGGGCTGGGCCTTCATTGTGAAACCCCTTGCTTTCCTAGGAACTGAGGCAGGGATCCCAACTCCAGGCCCTCCTGCTTGGTGGAGACAGTAATTGGCCCTGCACAACCCAAGGCAGATGGTGAGGGGCAACAGGAGGAGGCTGACGCCTGTCTATCAGGAGCTACGTGTACTCCCATGTGGGGCAGTCAGTCTGTGCTTGATGCCAGAGAAAGGCTGGAGAGGGAGAGATGGCGCAGAAGGATGGAGCAGTCAGGACTTCCTGCAGGTGACAACTTGAGCTGGAGAGAGGCAGGCATTCCAGGAAGGAGGGGTAGTGTATATAAAAATGTTTTTAGAGGGGCGAGCTCCGTGGCCTAGTTGTTGAATTCAGTGTACTCCACTTTGGGAGCCCAGGTTCGGTTCCTGGGCACGGACCTACACCACTTGTTGGCAGCCATGCTGTGGCGGTGACCTATATACAAAATAGAGGAAGATTGGCATAGATGTTAGCTCAGGGCGAATCTTCCTCAAGCACAAAGAGGAAGTTTGGTGACAGATGTTAGTTCAGGGTGAATTTTCCTCAGCAAAAAAAGGAAAAAAACGTGTTAAGAAATGAGTATAATAAGTGTGGATCTGGATGGGATGGAGGGGTGAAGATGGAGTCAAGTTGGAAAAGTACGATACATTTATTTGGTCGTTCATTTATTCAACAAACATCTGTGTCACCAGTCATGTCTCAGGTCCTGTGCTAAGGGGCTGGGGGCTCCCCCTGATTACAAACCTAGAGCATGAAGGCTTTGAGTTTGGGATTAATGCAGAAGGAAAAGGAGCCACTGAAGGTTGTGGAGTGGGAGAGGCAGAATGGGGCTGGCAGTGTAAAGGGCAGGAGGCTGGGGGAGCCCTTCTGGCTGTACTTGTGACTCTTCTGCCAGCTTCTGAGTTCTCTAAGGCTCCAGAGCCTCCCAGATTCATGGCACTGGCCACCAGGTAGCCCACTGCCTCATGTGTGGCACTGTTTCCAGTAGCCATAGCTGTCTGGATCCTGGAGGGAGCCCATCCACCCTTTCCTACTCATCTCTAGTAAAGCCCAGAGGTAGGAAAAGGACCGTTGGTGGAGAGGGATGCTACGGGAAAGCTCTCATAAAATAATCACGAGCTCCAGACAGGAAGGGCAGGGTGGGCATTTCCAGCTACTGTGACCCAGGCCTCCATCTCCCAGTCTCTGCCTCTCTTTCTTTGCCACTGCTCATCTGACTCCAGTTTTTTCCCAGCCCCTTTCCAGCAGGCAGCAGCTGCCATTACCACTCCAAGCCTCTAGGGGGTGCAATTTGCCTTAAAGTTCCTGGTGGTGATTTTCTTGACAGCAACAGGGACAAGGTTGGGAATTTTCATGAGGAGCTTTGGTGGTAAAGTAATGGGGACGAAAAAAGCGTTGCTTTAAAAGCATATTGGAATTGTTTAAAATAGTGAAAAATGCAAACAATAAACTGGAAAAGCCAAACTACAAACTACTATGCAACCATTTAAAAGAACGAAGTTGTTCCCTCTATACTCATATTGGAAGGGGTTCCAAGACATTAAGTGGAAAATGAAAACAAAAACAAAAAAGTTCCAGAAAATGTGCACAGTGTGATACCACTTATGTTAAAACACAAAATAAGGGCCGGCCCCGTGGCCGAGTGGTTAACTTTGCGCGCTCAGCTGCGGAGCCCCAGGGTTTCGCCGGTTCGGATCCTAGGGCAGACAGGGCACCGCTCATCAGGCCACGTTGAGGCGGCGTCCCACATACCACAACTAGAAGGACCTGCAACTAAGATATACAACTATGTACCAGGGGGATTTGGGGAGATAAAGCAAAAAAAACAAACAAACAAACAAAAAACCCCACAAAATAAAACTAGAAAAACCAAAAAAGCTTGGAATGATTATTTCTGGGGAGGAGAACATGTGGGGGAGAGTAAAGGAGAAGTTATACTTGCTAAAATACTTGTATTGCTAAATTAAACAAAAACAACCAAACAAAACTGAGTGCAGTTTGAGTCTGGTGTCTTGGGAAGATGAACAAATTCCACTGAGAGAGCTGCTCTCTTGTTTAGAAAAATAGCCTGAGGGGCTCCCTGGATGTGGTCTGGAAGGAGAGGAGCAAGGCAAAAAAAAAAAAAAAAAAAAAAAAAAGCTGAGTAAAAGAACAGGTCTCTGAAAAGGAGTCCTGGCAGCTGCAGAGGGAGAAGGTTTCAGAATAGATGGGAAGGGCTCTTAGGACGAGGAGGCGTCCAGTATTTGGTGGACAGCTGGAGCCTGAGAGAAAGATGGACAGGAGGGTGGCAGGGAAGACAGAGGAGTATGAAGGCTAATGGTGACTTGTATTTAATTGTAAACTCTTTCCTGGATGCACTGTGTTGTAACTTCTCGTCATGAAACCAAATTTTTACTAGAAGTCTGTTATGGTCAGCAGCCTTGGGTGAGTGAAACTTTGGCCCCTGAAGGGAAGGGCAGTGTTCATGGGGTGAGGTGAGAACAGCGGCAGGAGCGAGGGGCAATGGTCGGGAGCCAGGGGCTTTAAAGGAGCAAACACGGACGTTGGAGTGGACATGAGATAAACTCCCAAGAAGAGGTGAGCCCGCAAAGGGGGCAGGTATTTGGGGTTACTAAGAAACAAAGGGAAAGCTCCCTCAAACGAGCCAACCACGCCCTGAGACCTCCAGACAGGCTGAGGTAGGAATGGGGAGAGGGGCTCAGCTTCTGGGCTTTGATCCTCATTCCTTTCTACTCTCAGACATAGCAACTGACACCCACCTCGAAGACAGCTTCCTCTTGGTCTGGTCCAGTGTTTGATGGCACTTCCAGCCCTCTCTCTGGGGTTCCATCCTGCTATCTCTGCAGCTACCCCTGGCATCTCTAGAGCCTTCTTGGCCTCAGAGATGCCTCCTAGAGTTCTGGGCCCTGCAGAGAACTGTTACTTCCCTCCTTGCCTTGCAGGAGATAAGGTGCTTGGCAGTGCCAATGGCTTGGTGGCTTGAGTCGTGGAATTACCTAGCCTGAGTTGGTTTATTTGTGGCACCTCATTGCAGACCCAGCCCAGAGCACCTTGTCCACTCCCCACATCTCCCTCACCCCCCAGACACACTCACCCAGCTTCACTTGGAGCGGGGATGGTTTGTAATTCATGGCAACTGACTCACCCTCCCGGGCGCCACAGTCTCCGTCTGAGATGGAGGCGGCGGCTGGGTCCTGCGAGGAGAAAGCACAGACGGAGCTGTTAGGAAGTGAACATGGCAGGCTGCTCTCAGCCCTGAAGCTGGCCATGTCACCTGTCCTCTGGGCCTCTGGGGGTATTCGCCCCTGGCAGCAGGCAGGAGATTCAGAGAGGGAGGGGCAGACCCACCCACCCTGGGAAGAAGACCCTGAATTGGGTAGAAGAGCCAAGGATTGTGGCCCCACTTACACCCACCTGGGTGTCTGTCTTCAAAGTCTTGTGCAACCCAGCCTTCCCCCAAAAGCCCACTTCAATTCCTTAAACCCACAGGACGTCCTTCTCCAACTTCCCATACTAGTTGCCCTGCTCCTAAGGGCCCTTCCTGTGTACTTGTTTGGAAGGGTCTTTCTGGGTTCCTGTGCATTTAAGTCTGGATTACAGTCAGAGTTGGTGCTCCCAAGACAGGCCTTCTCCCTGTTTCCCCAGCACTAGACAGGTCCTGTCACAGGATCCAGAGAACTGACTAGCTAAGCCAGGCCAGACTTCAAGGCTGCAGCCACTGGACAAAAAGAGTTCTCATGAGGCCTTCTCCATTTTACAGATGAGACCTAGGGAGTGTCTCCTGGGAGAACCTGAAAGGGTGGCTGGGTATGCAAACAATGACACATCAGCTGGTGGCCGGTTGGTCCTGTGCTGCTCACTAATCTAGCCTCATTATTCACTCCAAAACACCCAGACCTCTGCTACAAGATCCAGGGCCCTGGCCCACCCTGCCCTAGTCAGTTGGAAGGCACTGGAGTCATTCATATTCTCCCTGAGAAACTGATGACCAGCCATTGATATGGGTGCTGCCATCCTAGGCATCTGCCTAGGACCACAGAGTGGTAAGTGCAAGGTCTGAGGATTGCAGAGAGGATCAAGGCTGTGCCCGTTCTGTCTCTGGGGATGCAGAGAGCAGACAGATAGGCAGGTAGAACGCTACAGGACTCGCCCCACAGTGTCAGGTCCAGGGATCTGAGTGGCTGCTGGTGACCCAGCAAGGGAAGAATATATAACCATTACGGTGGCTTCTGTCCCTTTTAGAATGAGGCAGTGGGAATGAAAACACGCTTGTCACTAAGGGCAAAGGGAAAAGTCTGCAACGTTTGGGAAGGAAATCCTGGCTGTATCTGTGTTCCTTCAGGCCACCCAGAGTGCAAGGGCCTGGGTGGGCCGTGTTGCCATAGTGGTTTGAGAGTTCCTGAGGGTAGAGCCTGGGTCTCTGTCCTCTGCTCTGATTGCCACACCTGAGCTGAGGTTGCCGCAAGGCTGTCCAGTCCTCATCCTCTGCCTCCCTGGTACAGCTCCTCCTTGGGAGACTCCTTCCTGACAGTGCCTGTCCCCTGCAGCCTTGGAGAAGCAGGCCTCCTGTGGCCTCACATGTCTCTCTGCAGCCAAAACAGCCTCACAGGTGCTACCTGCAGGGGACATGGAGACTTGACAGCTGGGCTCTGGCTTTCGCCTTAGGCCACGGGGAGGAGGGATCACTCCCAAAGCAGCCTGTGGGACCTACCAGGGAAGCATTAGCACATTTCCAATTTCCTTAGTCACATTACTTTTTCTGCAGTATTTGTCATGTCACACATACCACACCCATTTGGAAATGGCTTCCTCCCCTGGCTTTCAGGACATTGTGCTCCTTGGGTCATCTTGCCTCTTTGGCCATCATTTCTGTCTCCTCCCACAGCCCTTTGTCTCCTTTGCAAAGTCCTGCCCTCAGCCCTCCTCTCTCTCCTTGGGGAACCCTGATGTCTCCTACAGTTTGGATTAACATGTTTACACTGGTGACTTCTAAATCTATGGTCTTCCAATCAAGCATCTCCTCCATAACCCTCAACCTCATCCATCCCATGAGAGTTCAAGCCTCACTGTCGTTTCCCTGGGGCTGACTTTAAAAACATGGGCCCTCAGGCATTTGGGGCTAACTTCCCTCCCTGGTGCAGATGAGTTCATCAGTTTCCTCTCTCAGGGCTGGAAGTACTGGGTAGCAACGGTAACACTGGAGGGAGACTGTGCAGGAAGGACGGGGCCTGGGTGGGGGCTGGGAAGCTGTGGAGCAACTCGGGTCACAGGGACACACATGGTCTTCGAGGCCACTGGGCAGGTCCTGGTGGCATTTGATCCCTGAGTGAAACTGCCAGTCACTTTGGGTCATTGAGCCAGGGTGCAAAGCCCTAGACTGAGAAGCCCCTTGCAAAGCCCACCATTCAGCATCTCGGGTCACTGTCCGTGATAGAAGGCCATCTGGTGGCAAGAACAAAGGTCTCTGGCACTGTGCCTGCAAACTCAAGCCTTTACTGTAGGCTTCCTGTATGTCTTCCCTGAGAAATGCAGCCAGTGCACCATAAGCATCACATGGAAATGTAATCAGGGAGATTAAATGTGAAATATTCATGAATATAAGTATCAGAGAGGAATCCAGGCAGAAGGAAGCGTCTGGCTCCAAGAAATCAGGGAGAATTTAAAATGCTCCCCAAGGACATTTGACAGGAGTTAGCTAGATCCGGGAACTAGAGTGGGGATTAGCAAGATTATTAATAAACACTCAGCAGAGACAGACATTGAAATGCATCTCTAATAGCAACCCATGTTTCTGCAAACCTTCAAACAAATTCTCCGCAGACTGCAGAAATGATTAATAGCCCAGTCTCACTGTTTCTGGGACAGGATACATAGGCTAATGGCCAGTGCAAACTCAATACAACCAGAGGAAGGCAAAAGTGCCAGAAGAACCCTGAGAGTTAGTCTGGTCCAGTGATTTTCATTAAACTGTGTTCCCCGAACCCCGTGCCTTGGGCGGGGCTGAGTGTGAGAGGGGAGCAACAGGAGGAGGGTCTGGCTGCCCTTCAACCAGAGTAGATCCACTTTTATTTCATTTATATATCAGCTTTCCGAAAGATTTTGGTTGGAGAAAGGGTTCTGTTGCCTTAAAAAAGGTTAAATCCATTGATTTAATCCCATCTGGCCTTTAAAAAATATTTTATTATGGAAATTATCAAACTTACACAAAAGTAGAGAAAGCAAAATAGTGAGATCCTCAGTACCTATCACCAGCTTCAACAAATATCAACTTGTCAACCCATTCTGTTTATAAATCTAGGCTCCACCATTTACTAGCTGCCTGATCTGGGCTTCAGTTTCCTCATCTGTACAATGGGACTAATACTAATACCCATGTCAAGGGTTTTTGCCAGGCAAAATGAGGTAATATATGTGAACACTTAGAATAGTACGTACTGGGCACTATATCTATGCTAGCTCTAAACTTGTTATTAGTACAGGTTCTGTGAGGCCCACACAGTCATTGGCAGTGTGCCCTGGGAGGGACTGGCCCACAGCTGCAGCCCTGGCACCACATAGGCTGGGGTCTGGCTTATGTGGGATGTATCTGTGGAAAAGGTGCTTCCTCCACAGGGCGAGGAGAGGCCTGGCTTATGTGGGTTTTATCTGTGGAAAAGGTGCTCCCTCCACAGGGTGAGGAGGGGCCTGACCAGTTGGCATTCTGCCTCCTCTCCCTCTTCTCACTCCACTCTGCTACAATTCCTTCACTTATTGAACAATGGTAGGCCTGGGGCTCATAAAGATAAACAGGAAATAGGCCCATCCTTAATGAGCCCCCAAGAACTATCCATAAAGGTAAGAAGGGCCATAGAACAGTACAGGGAAAGGGACAAAGGGAGGATGGTCAGAGAAAACTGCACAGAGGAAGACACTTGAAAAGATCTCAGAACATTGGTTTACCAGTTAGCTTAAGAGGAAGGAGAAAAGACATTCAGGGAACATCTGCAAAGGCTCAGAAGCATGAAACTAGCATTGCATATTCAAGGAACAGTTAGTATTTTGCTATAGTTGAAACCTAGAAGATATGATGAAAAGTGGCAGGAAATAAAGTTGTGAAGTTGGGAGGGCTCAGATCATGGTGAAGGATGGGTCTTGATTTTGATTTTGTTCTTTACTCAGAACATGATGGGGAGCCAATGAAGCCTTAAGCAGGAGAGTAACATGATCAGATTTGAGATGGAGAAGGACCCTTGGACAGCCATGTAGAATATGGATGGCAGGTGAATGAGTCTGGAGGTAAGGACAAGGAAACTACTACAACAGTGCCAGCAAGAGATGACAGGGACCTGAACTAAGCAGGAGCAGAAGATGAAAGGACAGAAAGGAGGATATAAAAGAGGAGGAGTGACAGACTTTAGAGACAAAATATAAGGGTCCAGACAGTCCTGACTTTCTGTCTGGAGTAATTGGGAAAGAGGTACTAATTATTCAGACAGACAGTGCAGGAGCTACAGCTACATTGCCAGGGAAAACCAGATGAGTTCCATTTGGGATATGTTGAGTTTTGAAGTGTCTTTTGGACACCCAGATGATATCATTAGTCAGTAGGGTTTGAGGTTTGGGACCTCAGGAAAGAGGTGTGGGCTGATGGTGATGGAAGCCACAGAGGGGAATAAGCCCTTTCAGAGAGAAAGAGCAGAGGAAAAAGATAAGAAGCAAGGATGGAGCCCTGGGGAAAATTAAACCTTAGGGAATGAGTGGAAGAAGGAAACTGAGTAGCAGCAGAAAGGTGAGATGTAGGAAAAGATCTAGGAAGCCATTCAAGTAGAGTTTCAAGGTGGAAGAAATCAACAGTGTCAAATAAACAGATGGGTCCATAAGATAAAGACAATATTTAGAAAAAAGAAGTCATAGGCGGCCTCAGCAAACAGTTTTAGTAGAGGGGTAGGAATAGAGCCCAGATTACAGAAGATTTAGGAGGGAATAGGGGATGAGGAAGCAGAGATAGTGAACACAGGCACTTCTTTCAAGGAGCCAGACTGAGAAGGGAAGGAATGAGAATGAATGACAGCCAGAGGGAGCTTTGGAGCTGAAGGATTTCTTTGGAACTAGTGAACACCTGACCACTGTCCTAGATGAGGGGAAGGAAGCTGGGTATAAAAGGAGATGTTTGATGGGGCATAGTCTTTGAGGAGACAAGAGGAGATGGAACCAAAACCTTGGACTAGAAGAGGAAGGCTCCTTACTGAAAATAGAAGAGAAGTGAAGACGGGTGGGGGATGCAGATAACATGGAGGCAGAAAGGTGAGCGAGAAGTTTAAAAAGTTAATTCCTAAAAGCCTAGCTAGGTAAAGGAAGGGAGCAAATATTAACGGATCGGGGAAAAGAGGGATACTTGGTGGCTGGCCAGGAGTGGAAGGAGACCAGACTGGCTGGGCTCCCAGCTACAAATCCCCATCTTTCACCCACCCTTGATCTCGGCGCCAGGATCAAAGGCGCTCTCCGTGGTCCTGAACATTTCTGCCTTTGTCTTGTGGACTGAGCACAGATGATTCAGGGTAGAGACATGATTCAATTTTAGCTTTCCCACAGGAAAGCACTAATTCTCAGGAAGATTGAAATTGAAATGGATTTAGAATGAGGTATGAAGAGGCAAAGTGCTTGTACCAACTTTATCTAACCTTTCTTCACTGAACACACATGAATTTTCCTTTAGTTTTAGGAAGGAGTTGGTAGAGGCAGTTCTCAGTTATGAAATGCTGAAAGCCTACCTCTGGAATAGAGTCATGTCTGTACCCTGTTCAGTCCTCCTAGGTGAAAGAAGGAAGCAGGACAGACCTAGAGCAGAAACAGGGCCAGGATGATGGATAGTGCTGATAAGGAAACAAGAAAGCAGGGAAGAGCTGGAGCTCAGGCCACTCTCTGACACGTGGGCACAGCGAGATAGTGCATCAAAGACCAACTCTGTTTCTATCACAATTTGTTAAGAGGTCAGCTCAGAAACTACCTGGGGCTCTGGTCCCCCTGTTCAGGGTTATGCCACTTGCCCCACTCTCTTGGCAGTGGGTGGGAATAAGCACATTTAGATATCATATTTTATAGGAAGATTTAGAAATTACAACTCAATGCCTTTATGTTCAATGTCCATGGCTGGGCAGAAACCTAACTTCCTGTCCAAAAATATTCAGTAGTAGTCTAGGCATTGGTTAGATCTCTCTACTTTCCTGCAGATGGCTATTCATCGAGTCTCTAAGGCATTCCCATCTGTCCCTGACTTCACATCTCAACATGAGAGTCATTTGGCCAATGACAGCTCTTACTCTGTGTTATGACCTGAAGTCCTGAGTCCAATTGCTGAGTAGCTCCCACTTTTATCCCCCACCTTCCCTTCTCCAGGATTTCTCCAGAAGCTGCCTGCAGTGCCAGGCAGTTGCTAGGACTTCTATCCTTTGGGGACATATTAAGACCCTTAGAGGTCTCACTACGAGGGAAGGACAAAGACCTCTCACAATGGTAAGGCCTTTGGGAGAGATCTGGAACAGACCTGGAGAAATATAAGGGAGACAGTTGCTCCAAATGTTGGTAGTGGCTCTTAGAAAGAGGGACAGAAGAATAGAAAAGTTGGAGAAAAGTCTGTGAAGCCTGAATATGGGAAAGGGGGCAGAGGATCCTGCCTAGCACAAGGAGGCCTCTCTTATCAGTCTAAATCTCCTCAATCTTCTAGATTGTTCTCTAAAAGAACTCAATTCAAACAAAGTCAACACACTGGGTGTGCACTCTCTTTCCAGCTCTAGCCAGAGTGCCAGAAGCAGAATGTAGAGGAAAGCACTCTTTCTTATACAGACTTCTGCAGAGGGTTTTGGGACAAAGTAAAGTTCACTGAAAAGAAGTGGAGAGGATTCTTATGTTAGAGCTAGAGTTTCAGAACTCAAATTGGCTCTGTGAGTAGCTGAGGATTTTCCTCTCCTTAAAGAGCTCCTAGGATAGAATTTACTACCATAAACAAGCACTACCAAGCTTCAGTATCTTTGTGGAGACTGTCATTGGGAGAACCAAAATGGAGGAGGGTGCTGCAGATCCCAAACCTAGTAACAACTGTAGCCACAGCAAGTTTAATAGATTTTCCTATTATAAAGTAATACATGCTAAAAATTTTTAAAAATCACCTTGAGTTTCACCATTTTGAGACAACCTCTGCTAATGTTCCAGTGTATTTGAGTCTTTCGTGTGCACTATAGTAGCAACACTTTGGTTTCCCTTCTCTGAGAGCTGGTGCTGCCATTCTCATGGTAATAGGGATGGGCCTCCATGTACCATGTTGGTTCTATGTGATCCTACCCCTGCTTGGACCAGGTGGAGCCAATCAGTCTCCCCCAGAATTGGGAAGTGGGACCAAGAGGAGGTGTAAAGCTCAAGACTGTGGATTAGGTAGCAGAGAAAGCCATTGGGCAGAGAGACAAAACTAAAGTTGATGTTCAGAAACAAGCAAACATAAGAGAGAGAGAAAGTGCTCCATAGGCTTCAAGCTCTGGTTCTAGATCTTTCCCTACCCTTTCAGGGCTTGACTACATGCCTGACCTTAGACATTATGAGATACCCTAGCGTTCTTGCAGGCTAGTCTCCTTTTTAGCTTAACTAGCTTGAGTTGGATTTTGTTACTGTGACCAGAGAGTACCAACTAATACATGTGCATAGAACAACATTTAAAGAAAAACACACTGTATCTTATAGTCTGTATTTATAAAAATTAGTATTAGAACATAATCAACTACATACTTTTACATAGTTTTTGTAACCATCAGTTTAAGGGTTGCATAATATCCATAGAGGGAATGTACAATAGCTTTTTAACCATTCACTTATTTTAGACATTCAGGTTGTCTGCAATTTTTCACTATTATAAATAATGCTACACTGAAATCCATATATATTTGCATTAAGATCATTTCCTAAATCAAATAGAATTACTAAGTCAAAAAGCATGAGCGTTTTTAAGATTCTTGATAGATATTGCCAAACTGTTTTCCCAAAGGATTATTCCAATTTACAATGCCTCCAGTCATGACTGAGAGCTACAGCTGCTTTTTAATATTTTATTTTTCAATGTGCCAGGGAATTTCAGGTCATCACATACATCCATCATCTTCCAAGAGAGCTCTGCTCTAGTCCTTATTTGTCTTGTTCCCTCTGGGGAATCTTCTTTCAAAGAATAGAATTTCCTCTGGGCATCATGTGGCAGACAATATACTCCTGACTTGAGGCCACCAATTAAGAACAAAAGGAGGGAAGACTGTTACACTGAAGCTTGGGAAAGGGTCTAAAAGGAGCACTATTACTGCGTGGTAGCTGGGCACCATGCTTGAACGGGCCCTTGGCCTGGGCCACCATGTCAGCCGGGGAGCCATGACACAATTGCAGAGTCAGGAGGCAAGCTTCACAGTTCCTCTGGACCACGCTTCCTAAAGCTCTCTTAGCCCCGAACATCTGGTTCCTTCAGGTCTCCTTTGCTTTCAGACTTGGAGTGGGAGAATTTACCAAAATGGCTCTGGAGTTATCCCAGTGGGAGTGGCAGCTCCTACTCTCTTACCCCTTATTTAGTTTTCAAAAATAGCTACTCAGAAACAGGGAGAGGAAAGGACGGTAAAAGATAGGGAGCTAGTACTGGGATGGCAAAGAACTAGATTCATTTTTGAAGTGGGGAGACAAGGAACCAGTGAGTTTTTAAAAAGAAGATTTACAATCCTGCTCCCCCTTCTTCAGGGGTAGGACTACTTGTCCTAGATTGAAGTTCTGCTATTCATTCCCATTCCCACTCACCTGGAAACCTATAACCAAAAAGGCTTTGTTTGGGAGATAAGGCAGACACCTCAATGCAGGGACACCCACTGTAGCAGCTGTGGTTTGGGGGACGCCTGTGCACAAAGGCCTAGAGGACAAGCCTCATGACCCATGAGGTAGGAACCAGAGCCAGAAATTGAGAAACCTTGGTTCCTCCGGGAGGCCTGGCTTGGTCTAGCCTGTTCATCCCCACCCTTAAGCTCATCCCAAGTCAGATGTTGAGGAGGCTCCTGCCCTACCTTCAACCACAGAGACGCAGGTCTTGGCCTATACAGTCTTGTGGCCTGCAAGGTCTTTGAGCCCCACGTCCTGCTGCCCACCCCCGCCCCCAATTCAACCTCTTTAGGGAAAGACCATCTCACCCAATGGAGAAAGGGGTGAAGGTGTAAACTTCTTTAACAATAGATAAACAATGGCTAAAATGGTAAATTTTTAGGTTATATATATTTTACGACACAAAAAAATGGGGAAAAAAAAGATCAACTGGCAGGGCCTGAGGCAGAAAGAGGAGATAGTATGAGGGTGGGTGGTGGAGAGGAGACAGTTCCTTGTCTTCTTCTTTTATTCATGTTCAGCCAAGACAGACTCTGGGGACAAGGCCTTTCACAGGAGAGTGGAAATGATTCCAAAACCAAGGGAGCTGGAGAGGCTGAGGGATTCTGGATTGAGTTCCTGGGGGCCTTCTACTCAGGGTGCCCCTTAGGCAGGGCCCAGAGGAGAAGGAAGGAACCAGATGTTCAGGGCTAACGGAGCTTTAGGAAGCGTGGTCCAAAGGATCTTTCAGTTTCCTTCCAGGACGTGGATTCCAGTTCCCCAAGGTAAGGAAGGAGGCACGGGACAGTGAGGAGAGATGCGGCCCAGGAATCGATAGAGGTAGTTGGTTGGAGTCTTTGAGACTGGTCCTTCAGCTCTGCACGTGGTAGGAAGCTGACACAGAAGAAATTCAAGGGACACTGACATTTGGTCTGGGCCAGACTGACTTGTGGATCCTCAGCAAGATCCTGATCCCAAATCGCATTTGAGGATTTTCAGTAATTTTCAGTTACTCAAGGGACTGAGACTGGCCTGCACTGCTCCTTGATTTCTCAAGATAGCAAAGTAATAGTCTGGCAGTCTGTGGGATGCCTCCACAGAGCTGCCATCTCTGGTCCCTTTCCTCTGGCCTTGGAAGAGTAAAGAGCCACTTGTCTGCAACGGACAATGGATTTAGAGGGCTGGGATCAAACAGCTTCTCCCCTCTGTGGTGTTTCCTGCCCCTGCCCTTCCTCTCCTGTTCAGCTTGTCCAAACTCTAATCTCCACTATGCCTGGCAAGCACCACTTTTTGGCTAGAGCAGTCTCCTATTCTTTCCCTTTTGTCATCCCAATAATTAAACATCAGTGAGCTTGGCACTTGTTTAAAAAACTTGATATTCACTAAACACCAACAAAGCACGGGCAGGGAACAATGTACTTGGGGAGGGAAAAACACCAAAACCCGGTTCTTGCCAAGAAGACTTTAGTCTAAAGGTGGGGAGACGACAGGCACACAAATTAGCCTATTTAAGGCAGAGAGAAGAGCATGAGAGATAGGAATACATGGAGGGTGGTGGGAACACAGAGGAGAGAGTGATGGTGGCAGAGGTTTGTTATCCTCCCTCCTGTAGAGGGTCAGGCCTGGGCAGGAGCAGGTTAAACCAGGGGCCTGGCTATTAGGTCACTGGGTACTTTGTCAAGAGGGTGCAGCAATGACAGTTGAGGCTCAGCCCAAGGGCCAGAACTCTATTCTTAGTACTTTTAGTTGCTTCTGCTGCAACCAGGCACTCAGCCCACCCCATTGCTGGGGGTCAAGTACAGCAGGGACTTTTCCTTACCTCTGAGATGCACAAACAACTCTCCCACAGAGAAGGGTCAAGAGGCTCTAGGTGGGTTGCTGGGAAGTGTTTTTATTGGGAAGGCAAACAGGGATTCAGAGTCCTAAGAGGGCTTAAGGCAGAGAGATGGTGGCTCTGGTGAAACAAACTCTTCCAGCCTCCAACCAGCCCCAGGGCCTGCAGTCCCTCTCCCCAGGCCTGCTCTGTGCAGCAGGGGCGTCAGAGAGGGCTAACTCCACAAATGCGTATGAACCCCCTCCTGAGTTTCCAAAGAGAAGTCAGTTCTTCAAGCGTGTGTGTGTGTTTGTGTGTGTGACACGTGTGCCAGTTGGTGGTGGAAGTGGAAGAGTCGGGTAGAGTCTAGCCTAGCACAAGCTCGAGGCGAGTCTTCAGCAGTGAAGTCAGCCAGTTTCTGGTTAAGCATCTCTCCAGGGAAACCATACTCATCTGCTAAGCTAGATGACCGTGAGGTCCTTGCTGGAGGGTCTTCCCCAGGCTCAGGGTGGTAGAGTGCCTTTCCCTGCCCACTGGTCTCTCCCTGGCTGGCGCACTGACACTGACTGTAACTCAAAGGTACAACTTCATTCCTGAGGCACCCACAAGAAATGGCCCTGAAACAACAAATAACCAAGATCCACCCAAAGAGCCCCCTACAGCTCTGTAGCCCACACCCCTGAGGAACACCTCCTTTGCTCTGACTATACCCCTGCCCCCAGTTCCTCCCACCTGTGCAGACTTCGCCTCTTCTAGATAGCTCTGACACACCTGCACAGCCTACATCCCTCCGCGCCTTCTGAGCTTATTTATGCCCCTCTAGGATAGTGCTTCTTAAACATTCACGTGCATACAAATCACCTGGGGATATTGTTTAAATGCAGATTCTGATTCAGTAGGTCTGGAGTGGAGCCTGAGTGTCTGCATTTCATACAAGCTCCCAGGTGATACCAATGTTCTTAGTACAGAGACCACACTCTGAATAGCAAGGCTCTAGGCCAGCCCCTCTACACCCACACCATCCCCAGACAGCCCCTCAGAGAGCCCTCTGCCCAGGCCTAACCTGGTTACATTCTTAGTACCAAGAAAGGACAATAGTTTGGTAGGGGAGGAGGCAGGAGACTACCCAGGGCTCATTTTGGGGAGGCAGCTCTGCCAAGAGCCCTGGCTGGGCCCAGGCAGAGAGCTGCGCAGAGCAACGGAGCCCAGGTGTGGCTCTTCTGGAATTCATCAAATCATTTAGTTAATACTGCTTGAATGTCTGCTATATGCACAGCTGTATGCTTGTTGCTTTAAATATATTATCTCACTTAATCCTCCTAAAAGACAAAGTAAGGGCCAATAGCATTCCCATTTTAAAATTGAAGAACCAGGTTGTATAAAGTAATATGTTCAAAGTCACACCTTGAAGGTGGTAGCACTAGGATTTGAATTTAATTTGCTTGTTTCTTATACCACAGCCCCTTTTCAGAGACATCAGATAAACTCATCAGATAAATAACACATCAGAATTACATGGCCGTGGGACTGCTGTCTCGTAAAGCAAAGCAGACACTTGGGAGACCGGTACTCATTGAATCAGGTCTCCAGTGCTCAGCACACACGTGGAGCCCCTCTTTAGAAGATGGCATGAATGCTTTCTGATCACCAACTTCCTGCTCAATGAGTCCTCCACAGGAAGGAAATAGTGGAGTCACTGAAGCAATTAATAACTCAGAATGGAGAAAGAGAGAGAGAGAGACTGGCAGGAAGCAGCCAGCAAGAAAAAGCACTGGCAACAGAGGATGCTGAGCCCAGGAGAGAAAAGCAGAGGGCAGTACAGGAAAAGGAGATGAAAGGGTCTCAGCCATTCAGTGCTGGTCCCACATTTTAGGGGCACTTATATTCTAGGCACTGTGCTGGGTGCCACGGATTCAAAGATAATATAGTCTCTACCCACGAAGAGCTCAAAGGCCTGTGAGTAAAGCAAATGAATAAACAGATAATTTCAATAATATGCCACGTGCCAGAAGAGAGGTTTGTATAGTGTTGTGGGTATACAGGATAGAAGCACCTATCCCACCTGGGGAATCCAGGAAGACTTCTCCAAACAAAGCTGAGGCATGAAGGATGAGCAGGAGGTAGATGTGAATCAGATGAAGAAAGGAGTAGGGAACAAAACAAAAAGAAAGTAATGGCGAGAAGACATATATGACTATGTAGCAGCAAGAGGAGCCGCTGAATTTTGCTGGAATGTTAAATAGGAAGGGGTGAAGTGGCAGGGGATGAGACTAGAATGGGAGGAAGGCTTAAAGTCATGAAGGGCTTTGTAAGCCATGTTCAGGGCTTTGGACTTTAACTGGAGATAATGGGGAGCCATTGAAGGATTTTAAGCCCATTGTCAGATTTATACAGACGATCACTCTTGGAGCAGTGTGGAAAGAATGGGAAGGAATGATTAAACTGGAGGCCAGGAGACCAGATAAGAGGCAGTGCAAGAGGTAATAAAAGCTTGAAATAGGCAGGGTCAGTGGGCCTGGAGAAAAGGGGATGGAGAAGAAAAACACGTTGAGGCCAAACTGCCAGGGCTCAGTGGCTGATTGCATCTGGGTTTGAGGGGAAGACTTGGCAGAGAGATGACTCCCAGGTTTCTTCCTGACGCAGGAACTGATGGGTGAATTGTGATACCACCAAACAAGACAGAGAAACAGAAATACAGGTAAGTTCTAATGATTTTGTTTTGTGCTGGTGTGTGCGTATATCTATAAACATGAAGGGCCCGAGGAAAGAACATGGGGAACACCAGTACTGAAGAGGTATGCAGAAGAAGACTGACAGCCGTGGTCAGAGAGGCAGAGGACCAAGGAGAGGCTGGTGTCATGGATGTCTAGGAAGGACAAGGTTTTGAGAAGGATAATGTAAGATAAGGAGGAACCAGAACCAGAGTCTTAGAGGGGTTCTTACATGACGGGAGAGACTGGAGGACAGTTGAGGCTGGGGGAGAGCCAGTGGAGGAGGGCCAGCTGTTTGAAGACATCAAGAAAGAGAACTCAAGACACGCTGTTTGTTCTCTGGTTTGCTGACGTTTCAGCAAAAACTTAATTTTGTTCTCAACAACTATGGGTCTGATCTTTGGGAAGTGTGAGACTCCTCAGAGAGAGAAACCCTCTAGTAGAGAAGTCCAGCCATGGTCCAGAGATCATGACGGGTCTGCTCTTTCTTGGGAAGTGTGGGCAGGGGTGGGCTGAAGGCAAGGGAGGCTGACCAGGGCCTGCCAACCTGGAAGGAACAGTAAGCAGAGGGATGGGAGTTGCCAAGTTCTGTCTACACCACAGTCCCCTGACTTAGCCTTGGGTCATCCTCCCCAGGCAATGCCAAAAAGCAGCAAAGACTCTGGGTTTCTAATCCCTGGGGCAGGAGGCCTGCAAAGACCTAACAGGAGCAGCCTGGGAATCCAGGATGGAGGGGAGCAGCCTAACTGAGGTTTTTCTAGAACTTGGAACACTGCTCTACCAACCGTGAACATCCAGCAGAGCTCAACCTCGGAACCTAAGCTCCGAGTGATCGTGATTATGTGGTGATCATGATTCCTCACTTTAAAAACCTTCAGTAATACTTTTCTGTTAAAACAAAGTAAAACTAAAGAACCACTCGACTTAATTATCAGTCCATCTCTCAGGTATGGTAACGGAGGATAGTAAACTGCCTGCCTCTCCTGTGAGAAAAGTTAAGAAACGTGCAGTTGGAGTTGGGGTAGATCCCAGTTCTTCTGTCTCCTGCATCCAAACACGGGAACCTGTGGGGGAGCTGGCAGGGCCCTGAGGTCCAGGAGGCCAGCCTTGCACTAGCACAGAGAACAGGCAACCTCAGTGAGGTGGGACTGACTTCTCCTGAAACATGACCTTGGGGGCCTACTGAATTTTGAAAAAATCATGTTTTGAAGATGAAGAGACTGTGTTTGGCTATTTACAAAAATAGGTCTGCAAATGCTGCCAGAGTTGAATGAATGTTTTATGCTACTTGATGCATTTGAAATAACCCAATAAGCTGAAATATTTTGCTATGAAAAGGATGCTTGCTCTATTGAGTTAAATCTTTGTTAAATTCCAGACATCCATGACACCAGCCTCTCCTCAGTTAGAAAGGAAACTCCGAAAGCTCCCATGTTTCCTGGCAGGGGAACAACACTTTCTCTACTCCACAACCTTGTGGCAGTCAGAAGGTTAGTAACAAGCCCTCACTTCTGGTCTTCGAGAAAGCAGAATAACCATTTCCAGGAGTATTTTGGCTTTTACACGGACATCTAATTTCACAGGCAGTAGGAACCTGCCTTGTTCACATTATGGCTCCCACTCTGCCCCCTACTCCCTTCTATCTTTTACTCCAGTGAAAACCTCAATGTTGGACCCTCAGTGATTTTATCCTATTCCAATGTTTAGGAGAGTAATTTTCAACTCCTTCTTACATCTAGGTAGGACTAAAATGTGTTCTCTTTCTAAAGATAGGAGAGCTGACGGTCTATGGAAAGAACCCGAAAATCCTGGATCCAGTCTACAATCAAACCTGGGCTGCTCTGGATTCTGACAGAATTTTGCCACCCACCCCTCTCTGGCCCAGCTCCTGCCAGCTGCAAATTGTCTGGATCGAGCTGCTTCGACACGCTGATGTTATCGGCCTTGAAGTGCCTGGAGCATGTAGATAGGAACAGGCTATGGCGCCATCTCACCGGACGTACTAATGTAATTTAGTTTCTGAAATCCAAGTATAAAATCTTGAAAGCTAACGTTTTTTATCTACCTCAGGAGGGGGGTGATGGTGTGGAATTCCCAGCAGACCCATCTAAATAGGGAAATGGCTTCTGTTGTGTATTAATAAACAGTTCAAAGCAGTGGAAAAATGTAAGAGAGGATTTGTAGGGAAAGTAAGGGCGTAGTGTTTCTTGCTCCTTCCTCCTGCCTCCCCCAAGCTGTGCTGCCAGATGAGGACCACTCCATTTGGTGAACCCCAGGCTGGGGCTAGAAGCGCCTCTCCTGAGCATTCCTGTTAGAGTCCCCTGTGCTAGGGAGAGGCCCCAGCCTCCCCTGGGGACATGCCACCACAGTTTGGGTGGGTCTCAACTAGCCCTTTTGTTTTGAAAGGAGTCATTCAGACCAGGTTAAGAGTGGTGGCAAAGAAGCAGTGGCCTTCCCTTCCATTTCCCCAGCCTCATCTCGTGTACTCCTCCCCCAGCTGACTACACTTTCATCGCCGGTCCTCTTTGCTCCTACTGGAGCACCAAGATCCTTCCCACCTCATGCTCCCCTCTGGCTAGATCTTACTGGTCCTTCAGGCCTCAGCTGACACATCACCATTTAAAAGAAGTTTCCCGTGAAAACCAGGCTAGGTTAGGTCCCTCCATAGTCCCCCCAGCCTCCTTACATTTCTTTCATGCACTTATCAAATTTTACTTAAATGATTACTTGTATAATTTGCTCGTTTAATAAATGTCGCAAAGACAGGGACCATGACTGTCTCCGCTGTGTCCTCCCAGTGCCTAGCACAGAATGCATGGCCATAATCTGATAACAGACAAACAGATTGCCTTCTACTTAGTTTGAAGCCACAGCAAGGACCTTTCTGTAATAGAGAGGTGGCAAAAGTCTCGTGCCCTGCCAGTCTGTGCCAGGGCCCTGTCTAATGGTGTCCCAGACAGACGTTACATTGTGTGCTCTTTGTAGGGCCACTTCATCTCTGTAAGCCTCTGGCCAGGGGGTGAAAGATTGCCTTCCAGGAAGTTATTTTGGAGGAGAGCCAAAGTAGAAGCCCCCAGAACCTTCACTCACTCACTCACCTGAAAGCTTGGCCTAGCTAAAACCCCATTTCGGGTCCACGGCCAAAGCGGCAGCTCAACTCCAGGTCACCTTCTCGTGGGGACTGACCACCAGCCGAGCAGACACAGCTTTCTCTGTAACTCAAGGGCCAGGATCAGATTTTGCTTGCAGATACACACTCCCACCATCAAAGGAGTAAGGCCCGACTCCTACTGTCGAGTGGGCAGCCACCCTGGAATCCAAACCATCAGGAAACCCTTTGGAGGGAGACAGGGGCAGGGCTGCTCTGATCCTCTGTCTTTTCAAAGTGCTTTCTGACAACGTGGGGCCTGCAGCCACATCTACCAGGGAGTGAATCGCCCAAGGCAGGGGAACTCTTGGGAGTTCAGATATAAGGGCAAGGAGACAGCAAAAGAAAATGCAAGAAACCTCCCAGCACAGTAAACACAACCTTTGGCTAGAGAGTAGGGCCTGTGGATTCCCGTTTTGCCTGTGAACTGCACTAACTTCAAGAGTCTAGACAGGTCGTTTCACTCTCTGAGCTCCCAGGTCTGTTTTTATTCAGGCCCTGGGATTCTAGAAAGAGCCTCCAGGGCAGAGAGTAAATGAGTTGTCCCAGGTCAATGCCAGATGGCAGCCCTGGGATTAGAATTCATGGGCCCTTCTCTCCAGCCAGCTGTTCCCTCCCCTGAGTCCTGAACTGTTTCTTCTTCTGAATGCTCAGGATTGCATTCAATTTAGTAAGGTTTGTGGTCACATAATCACTGCTCCTAAATCAAACAGTGACTACAGAGCATCCGCTGTGAGGAAGGCAAACATGGGGCGCCTTTGCCCCTGAGAGAACAGGCCAAAAGCAAGCTCTGGCTGAGGTCAGGCCTGTTCTACTTGAACAAAAACCAACACAAACAACCCTCTTGGGATCTGCCAGTGTCCTCATCTGTTCTCGTTTTTTTCTCCAGGATTCCTCATGTGTCGAAAGCCTGTATTTAATCCATAGTAAGGGCCTCTCCTGGAAGCTGGAATACACTGTTTCTAGAGGCAAGAGAGGAGCCAGGCCAAGGGACAGTCTGGATCCAGATCCTCTGAGCATCTTTTCCTCCATACACTAGTTACTACATTGTTAATGCTTCCAACTCCAGGAGTGCTAGCCAGCTACGCCTCTTCACAAGTGTGTGTGTGGGGCGGCGGCCCTAGTCCTTCCAGCCCAAACTCTGCTGGGTCCACACATGGCTCAGTGAACACCAAATGTTCCTTTCTCCTCCCTGCCCTTCCCTGTCCCATTATGACTGGCTGGTGCTAAAAGAGGGAGCCCGCAGCTGTTCTCTGGTTTCACTACTGCTTTAGCATCTGGTTCTTTTACCAGGAAGTTCTTTGAGGTATAAGGCATGTAATGGCCTTTGGGCTCAGACACTGCCTTCAGTAAGGGACCGAGGAGCCTATAAGAGGTGAAGAAAGCAATGGAGGAGAGCCTTCCACACGGCGCGGAGCAGGGCTGGTAGGAGGGATGGGATACGGAGCGTTTTTACTCGGCCTCGATCCAGGCGGACTTACCGTCCCTCCTCACCCACTAGTCCAGACAATCAAAGCGAGAGCACAGTAATACCTGCTGCCTCCGACTCACTTAGCCATGGAAGAGGCCTGGAGGTAGAAGAGGAAATTCTGACTAGAAAATCCAATCTCTAGTAGACGATTATGATTCCTCTGCCCTTCCAGACTCCTCACACACACCCCTCCTCTAGATGATTTGGGAATTGAAAAGGAAACCCCTCTACAGTGCTAATTTAACCCTCCTCTGCCTCAGGACCATGGGCATGGCTAGGGTGGGGGTGGCATGCACTGAGCCTCTAGACTCACTAGTTTCATTTCTGCTTTGACTTGCTGCATCTGCCCTCCTCTACTTTATGTCAATACCCTTCCCTAAAAAATGATGTCTTTAAATCAAGTGTACTCTACTGCCAGGCTGAAGGTACAGTGATGGCTCATGAAAGGTTCCAGCTTCAGGTCTTGAAAGCTGCTCAGTGCTTTCCCTTGTTTCCCCTGCCTCACATCCCTCACTCTCAGATTGGAGAGGGGCGTGCAGTGGTATTAGAGGCAAAGGTCCATTTAACACTCCCTTGTTTCACTAGACTCTTACCCTCCCCCCACAGTCTTGCAGCACTGGGGTATCAGGGTGCCAGGCCCTGGCCAGGGACAGCTCCGGAGAAGCCATGGTTGTCTTGAAAGCTTGTTTCACCTTCAGAGTGATGGTAACCTCAACAGAGAGCTCAGTCAGGCAGATGTGTGTGGGGAGGTGGGGTAGGGGCTGGAAGGGATAAGGGGGAGTCTGTGGATCCATAGGGCTGATCTTGGAAAGAGAAGAGGCCAGGCCCTTTCACAGCCAGAGGCATGTGCCAGAAGGCTATTCACAATTAAAGAAGCCAGGACCTTAAGGACTCAGGCACCAAGACTTTTCAGACCTGGCAGGGACCAGGCTCCTCTAGGAACTATCCACGGTACTGAACTGCCTCCACCTGAAGACCTTCGTGGCTCTGGACAAGAGCCCGACCTGTCAGTTAATGCCAACTTTAAATGCTGCTGGTTCCTTCTGCCCATCCCTGATATTAACTGCCTGGTTGGACACATGGCATGCAAGGTCAGAGTAGCTCCAGCACGACTCCAGTCACTCTGGTTGGCTGCAACCTGGGCTTCATACCAGCAGCCTGACTCCCTGGCCAGATTTTCAACAAGGGGTGAGGTTGAGGATACTGGTGTGTGTGAAAAAATATCTCCTAGTCCCTGTGGAAGCTCAGGACTAAATGGGCCTGGCTCGGGGACAAGGTGGCCATAGGGGAGGAAGAGAATTCTCCATGTGGCACATCCTTAGACAGCTCAGCATCTCCTCCCCTCACCCCAGCAGCTGCTATACACACATGCTCACACACACACACACATGCGCATATGCCAGATTCTCCATCCTGTCACTGCAGAGCCTGTACTGCTGCAAAGGAGGTAGAGTCTCCTTTGTCTGCACTTGAGCAGAATGCACCTGCTTTGTTTCCATCATGCATATTACAAAAATTTGGCAAAGAGCACCAAAACTTAAAACAAATAAAATATAGTATTTATTTCTTTTTCTGAATTCAACAGGAATTTGTAGTCATTGTAAAAAGTCCAGAGAAGCACAAAAGAAGAAAAAAATCATCGCCCTTAATCCTGCCATTCAGAGCTGTCTCCCATGTTAACTTCCTGGCACACAGCCTGGGTCCTGGTGTGTGTGTGTGTGTGTGTGTGCATGTGCCTCTGCCATTACCTTATCTGTGTGATCTTGATCAAATTTCTAAGCTCTCTGGATCTGTTTTTCATCATTAACATGAGGAAAATAATAGTACCCATCTCATAGGGTTGTTGGGAGGATTAAATGGGATAATGTATGTAAAGTGCTTGCCACAGTCCCTGACACATGGTAAGCAGTCAATAAAGGAAATCTCTTATTACACATACATACACCGTCATAGAAATCATTCTGTAATGCTATTTAATGCCTAATTTGAAAGCATGGATTGTCCTCCATCTCAAATAAAAGCTGAAGGGGGCCACACTTTCTGCCTCTCTGCCCAGGAGTGTCCACTCTCCTCAAGGGCTCCTTCTGCTGGGCACCCACACAAGTCTGTCTCCCTGGCTTGGACAAGCCTGCCTCCTCACTGTCTGAATCCTGGCCATTTGATTCCTACGTCTGCCACCCCCACCTCTCCATACCTGCTCTACTAACACTGTTCTCTTTGAGGTCAGCACTGAGCTCCTGGTTGAAATGGTCTTTTCTCAGGTGATCTCCCATCACCTTTTGGTATCACTGGACAGGGCTAACCAGCTCTTTTTAGAAATTCTATTTTCCCTGGGCTTTTATGAAAACATCCTATCCCTATCTATTTGACCACCTCCCTACTGTTCCTCCTCTCATACTCTAGACGTAGGTCCTCTCCTCAGTTTGGTCTCTGGCTCTCTTTCCTACGCTCGCTCCTGGCATGTGGAGATAAAAATATAATAACATTATAAACTTATCATTTCAAGTAATATCTCTCTGGGTTTTACTCCCAAATCTATATCTCTAGCTCCGACCTCTCCCTTAAGCTCCACACCCACATTTCCAGCTGCCCACTACTTCCACTGATGTTATACCCGCCCCCCAGCCTAGTTCTTCCTCTTAACCGCTCTTATCTTGTCAATGGCACAACAGCATTCCAAGATAAATAAACTAAAATAGAGTGTCATTTAAAAAACTTTTTATTTTGAAGTAATTTTATATTTATAGAAGAGTTACAAGGACAGAGCAGAGAATCCTTGGACACCCTTCACCCAGCTCCCCCTAATGTTAGCATCTTACATTGATCAAATCAATACTATTCACTAAACTACTGACTTCATGCAAATTTCTCCAGTTTTTCCATTAATATCCCTTTTTCTGTTCCAGGATCCACAGTGCATTTCATCGACATGTCTCCATGGTCTCCTTAGTTTCTAAATCTTTTCTTGACTTTCATGACCTTGACTTTTGAAGAGTACTGGTCAAGTATTTTCTAGAATTTTCCTCCAATTTGGATTTGCCTGATGTTTTTCCATGATTAGACTGAGGTTATGGATTTTCAGGAAGAATACCACACAGGTGATGTGTCCTTGGCATCATAGCATACCAGGGCTTATATGACTTATTGCTGGTGATGTTAACTTTAATCACTTAGGGTTCACCAGGTTTCCCCACTATAAAGTTAATATTTTTCTCTTATTCTGACCATATACTATTAGTCAGAAGCAAGTTACTAAGTCCAGGCCACACTTAAGGGGAGGAGAATTCATTTCCTCTTCCTGGAGGGAAGCATATCAAAGAATTTTTGGACATATGTTAAAACTACCACAGTAATTAACACACATTTTGGTTGAGATTCCTACAGCCTATGCAAATATCTTGTTTCTCCTTAATGTTTCATGCACTAGTCTTAGCAATTAGTGAATCTTGCCAGCAACAATTATTACTACAATGTTCTAAAGGTAAGTTTTAAATTTCCCTCATTCGTTCTACAAATAAAACTTTTAAATAAATTTTAATAAACCTTTTTAATACATAAAAATTATAATTCCTCTGGAAGGAAGATTTTTCCCTTCTCCCCAGTTTGTTTATTTATTCAATCATTTATTTATATCAGTATGGATTAATGTATATTTATTTTCTTATGAGAGTTGTAATCCAATACTATCATTATTTATTTTCTTGCTCAAATTATTCCAGCTTTGGCCACTGGGAGCTCTTTCAAGTTGCCTCCTCTCTCCTTCTGACCTTCCATGGGGTCATTTTGGCCCACTTCTTTCCCCTTTATCTCTCCGGCAAGCTAATTATGAACCTATACAGCACTTTCTTCAAAATATCTAACATTCATCTTTTTTTTTTTTTTTTTTTTAACATTCTCTCAGCCAACATCCTGCTACAGGTCCTTATCAACTTATTCCAGGACCACTGCAGTGGTCACCCACCCATCTCCCCAACTTGTCTCTTCTTCCTCCAACTCATCCTATGCATTACTCTTAAATTACTCTTCTGGGAATTAAATACTGCTCTGATTACAGTATTCCCTTGCTCAAGATTCTTCAGTGGCTTCCACCACTTAAAAACCCCTTGACCTAACATTGTATAGTTTTAACAACATGTCCCCAATTTGACAATCTGGCTGATTCTCCAGTTGCTCATCTTTCCAAATCCCTTATATGTAGATAACTTCCAATTTCTACCTCTAGCTCTAAGTATACCATTTTAAGCCATTAAAAAAACTTCACTGGTTTCTTTAACTTACAAAAGTAATACATGTTTAATGGGAAAAATTAGTACAGAGGTGGTTAAAATAGAAAATGAGTTTCTGACTCTCTTCTGCCCTCCCCCTTTCTCAAGTTTGTTTTAAGAATGAAGTGGCCTTTCCAGATTGTTCAGTGTCTCTTCCTTCTCCCTATTAAGTTGTTACATCATAGCAAACAGATTTAGAGACATGCTTCTTGACTTAAGAGTCTATAATGCAAGTCAGAAAAGGTTACATTCAGAAAAATACAGATCTTTATGTTTGCAATGCAACTTACGCTTTCAAAGCTTTTTCCTTATTATTATCTCGTCTAATCTCTGACAATCCTAAGAGATAGTAACAGCATCTATGTTTAAAATTAAGACTTTTTTTAAGAGCAGTTTTAGGTTCACAGCAAAATTGAGGGGAAGGCACAGAGATTTCTTGTATACCCCCTGCTCCCACATATGCATAGCCAGCCGTCCCCATTATCAACATCCCCCACCAGTGTGGTACATTTGTTACAATAGATGAACCTATGACACATCATAATCACCCAGAGTCCATAGTTTACGTTAGGGTTGATGTTGTACATTCTGTGGGTTTAGACAAATACAAAATGATGTATTTCCACCATTATGGTATCACACAGAGTATTTTCACTGCCCTAAAAATCCAGCATCTATTATATATCCCAATTTTACAGAGAAAAAAGCTGAAACCCTGTAAAGCTGAGTAGCCCCTGAAGTTCCCTAGCCAGGGCCAGGTCCCAAGTTTCCTGACCTCTTTCCTACTTCACCTCATAAAAAGGCCACACTGAAAACCACAACGAGCAGCGACATAATGGGAGGGAGGCCAGAAGCCAAAGAAAATCATTCAGAATGTCGACACGTCAGTGATCATGGCTTTCCCTTGGGGACTGTGAGAGTAATTTTGTCCCCTTGCTTCTCTTTTATGGTAAAAGTGAGACTATAAGAAATCTCTAAACTGGAAATAAGAGATAGGAATGTATCTGGTTAGTGTGATGACTTTCTATTTCCAAAGAAATGCCCTGCCTCCCAAAAGCTCTCCTTCTGCAGAACTTGAGAAGTGAGAAGAACTGAGTGAATGGTGGGCAGTCAAAGCTGGGGGTGCCCAGCAGGAACGAGATTGGCCAGGCAGGTGGCACACAGGTATCTGGCAGCATTTCCACAGCCAATTCATCTCACCAACTTGTTGGTTTGTATACTTGATTGAAAACATGGGAATTATGAAGCAAAACCTATATCTCCTGGGAAGGCATGATACAGTAGAAAGAGCATGATTTTTGACCATTTGTTTCCTAAAATGGAAAAAAAATATTAGAGAAAAAGTAATACTGGTTTATCATAACAAACTCAAATACATGGAGGTGAACAAATTCAAATACATAGAAGAATGGGAAAGTTCTCCTGTAAGTCAGAACTGTTGCTAGTTTATTGTATGTTTTCAGACTTTCAGATCATGTGTATTGCAAATGTATGTGAAAATGGTAACTTTATGTTATATGCATTTTACTACAATAAAAAAATACATATCTTGAACATCTTTTCACATCAATACACATTAGATCTTACCTCCTCCTTTTAAAGGGCTGCCTATCTGTATGTACGCTGTGGGATGGATGTACCGTGATTTATTTAATCAGTCCCCACTGATGGAGATTTATGTTGTTTGCTTTCTTTTTTCTTTTCCTTTCACTATTATAATGTTGCAGCTATTATAACTATTATAATGTTATAATATTGTAATAGTATATATATTTGTAACTATTATAAAATCTTGTAAAAAAAAGTCTTTATACATTTGCCTATTTCTTTAGTTAAATAAATCACTGGAAGTGGAATTGCCGAGGGGGTCAATGGGCAGGCACACTCTACGTTGCCAGTGTCCTTCCAGAGAGGCTGTCTCGATGTACGCTCTCTCAATGGGGTATGGGCAGCGCTTGGTTTGTAAAGTCAGAAAGACCCAGATTAGTTCTAAGGCCTGCTGGTTGTATGACCTTTGGCAAGTTACCCTTATTAATGTCCCTTTCCTTTCTGAGGCTGTAATATTACCTACTTTGTGGGGCCAGCATTAGAATTAAATGAAATAATGTATATAAAATGCTTTACAGCATGCCTGACACATAGTACAAACAGTAGCTGTTGTATGTTGCTTTCTCCTCATTTGCTTTGTTTCCCTCTAGTCTATAGTATTCAAGAGTCCCAATCTCCCTGGCCACCAAAAGGAGCTTGGGATACTGACTAACTTGAGCTTTTCTGATCAACAGCAACAGATACTGCCCTCTCACTGAGTCTAAGTTTCCCAGTGGAGTCTTGAAACCCATTTCCAGAGCTCTATGTTTAGTGACTAATTGCAGAGACAAACTCTCTCCTCTCAATGATCTTTCCTGGAATCTCAACCAGGCCATGCTTACTCCCTAGGACACTGCCAATCAGGCCATTTCAACAGCTGGCCCTTCTGCCCTTTGCAACAGGACACTGCACTAAGCCTGAGAGGCTGCAAAGGGCCCCTGGAAAACAGATGGGCGACAGACCCTGAGACCCATGCACCCTGGGACATTCAGGAGTCCAGGCTGAATTCCCCTCTCTGGGTCTTTCCACAACCCCGCCCAAAAGCAGGAGGGCTGGAACTGGATCATGGCTTCTTAGGAGTTTAGGTTCCAAAAAGTATTGATTTAGGGTTGAAATTAACCAGGACACAGGGATAGGAAACGCCCAGAGACAACTCTCCAAACTGCCAAAAGGGGGCAGTGTAGTGCTACAGTTAAGAGTGAGGGCTTTGACTCCACACACTGGGCTTGAAACAGGGCTTTGCCACTTCCTTGCTGTGTGACTTTGGGTCTCTCTTGCTTTCTCTGTAGATTAAGGGTATACCTTCTTCATATTGTTGAAAGGATTAAATTAAATGTGTATCTGGTGGCAGACACATAATAAGTGCTTGTAAACAGCAAGACACACATCTGCCGGGTGTATGGTTGAATATGACAGTCAGATATGACATGGGGTGACCAAGCAAAGGGGGCAAGAAGATTGAATTCATTCATTCATTCATTCATTCAACAGATCTCTATTGAATGTTTACTATGTGTAAGGCACAGGAGACACAATGGGAAGTAAAAACAGACACGGTCCCTGCTTTCACGAAACTTGGCCTTCAGAAGGACTCATGTGAATAGAATAATCATACAAACATACGTAAAATTACAAATGTAAAAAGTGCGATAAGGAGAAGGCCGCTGACCAAGTCTAGAGTTTAAGGGAAGCCCTCTGTGATGAAATTATAGCTGAGCTCAGATCTGAAGGATGAGTAGGAGTCAACCAAAAAAACGTAGAAGGTGCAGGGGAAGCTTTCCAAATAGAAGGAACAACATATGCCAAGCCCCTAAAGCAGAAGGGAGCCTGGGACATTAGAGAAATCGAGGAAAAGCCAGAGAGGTTGGATGCATTGATGGGGGTTCATGTGGGATGAGATGAGCTGGAGAAGAAACAGGAGCCAGACCACTTAAGGCCTTGCAGGCCATGTTAAGGATTTGAGGCTTTACAGTAAGGGCGAGGGGAAGCTGTTGAAATGTAAGGGGCTACTCTGGGCATCCCCGCCACTTGGCAACACTTTCCTCTGATGTCTCCTGTCATGGGATGAAAGGGATACAGCTTCACACAATTCCTGCTGTGGCTATCCAGGAGAGGGGGGCCAAGAAGTAATCTGCAACAGGTCTCTCCCCAGAACAGAATGCATCTCTCTGGATCCTTGTTGCCCACGGAAGAAATGGACATAAGGAGGAATGTGAGTGGGGATCCGGGGCTGTGAGACTCTCACAGTACGGATTGGAAATCCCATACTGGCAATGGGCTGTCACTACAGAACTCCTAATGTTTTCAGGCTGCTGCATAGCCAGGTCCCTAGCCAGTCTCTACCTCTCAGACTTCCTGCCCCATCAGATTCTCCACTGCCTTGGACATAATGACTAAGGGACTAACAGCTATTAGGCAGGGGTGGAGGAGGGACAGCACTCCTGTGGGCAGGGGTAGGGACCAGAGGTGGGCTCAGGTTCGCAAAAAGCAGGTCTCAACCTCTGTGTGCCTTCCTGGTTAGCTGGCTCACAGCACCCATGGTACAGGCAATGTGTTTGTCTGGGGCACATGCACACACAGAAGTGTACAGTCTCTAGAGTCTCTCCTTTGTAAGGAGAGAAACCAGAAGTGGAGATCTTGGGCAGCATAGGAATGCTGAAGTCCCAGAAGGTGGTGGCTGTGTTCTAGCCCTCACAGGTTTTTAAACTCGGCTGGAAAGAGAAAAGGGCCTAAGAGTGCTGGAGCTGCCCTCCCCACCCGTCCTCTAACCTTTCCCGGCCCACAGCCCAGCTAAACAGGAAACCAAGCTTGGGTCCTTGCCAGGGCCTAGGCCGGGGCAGGAAGCTCAGGAAATGAGTGAGAAAGATCCTCTTCAGCATGGAAGAAGGCTGCTTAGAAACCCCTGGGAAGGTAAACTAAACCTAACCCCTGCTGAATTCTCTCCTGGAAGAGGGAAAGACCAGAGCTGCTTCCACTTGCCAGCATGGTCAAGCATGGCCCTAGGAGTTGCAGACCCAGAAGCTTCATGAGGAGAGAGTGCTGTCTCACTGAGAACAGACTGCAAGTAAACCCCGGCCCTAAGAGAAACACAGGTCTGCAGTGAAGCAGGGTAGGTACAGTGGTCTGAAGACATCCTAGGGCCATCTTGGGTTGATAAGGAAAGAAATGATGGTACAGGATAAGGGCAGCAGTACAAAAAGTGGGCCTAAGGGAGAAAGGGTCAGGGATCTCTGTGAGATCTGTGGGACATGAAGGCAGAGAACTGACAGGGGCTCTGTGTTGTCCAAATATGAAGGAAACTGCTAATGAAATAATGGACTGAGGCAATGACTATCAATGGCTGTTAAAAATATTAAGTGAAAGGCAGAAGGGCGAGCTTTGTGATGGAGAGATCAGGCTGACTACACCATTAATCAATTTGAACATCACAAAAAGTAGGACAACCATAACGTCCTGTGTCTCCTGATCTGATACAATAGGAAGTGCACAGCACATCTCAGAAGAATTCTTCACAAAAAAGTTGAATCTGAATCTGATCAAATCTTGAGATCTAATTACCAGTTTGTAGAAATATAGAAGACAGAGGATTATAGATGAAATAATTATTCAAAGTAATCCAACGGGTGGGGTGAAAGTGAAACAAGATTAGCCCTGAGTTGACAATTGTTGAAGTTGGGTGATGAGTACTAGAGGGTTCATTTTACCTTTTTCTCTGCTTTGTATATGTTTGAAATTGTCCATGACAAAACACTTGAAAAATCTGAAGAAGGTCTGCGGCCTGGAAACTGCCTCCTTCTCTAGCCTACTAGTCTGTGGGGAGAGTAGTAGCAATGTGGACTTTTTCAAATGTTTCTTGAGCCCTGAGTTGGCCATTGGGAGCTGTATCCACTAGCATCAGTAGTGACGTTCTCCAGGAAGGCTCACTCTGCCAACAGGACTCTGCAACAGCCATGCCAGGGAGGGGCCGGGCCAGCGCCTCCTCCAGCCCAGGTCCATTCAATGGAACCCGCTCTGGGAATCTATGGAAGCACAGAGCACTTCCATCTCCAGCCTGGCCTCATCATGGCCCTCTCAAGGAGGCCAAGGACTCTTTGCATTTGGTGATAAGAAGAATAAACCATCTTTTCACCCTCTCCCATAAAAATTTCCTTGGAAACCACTGACAAAAATGGAAATTACCAACTTCTTAATCACCATCAATACTTAGATCAGAAATGATACAGTAATTTGTAGTTCCTTTTCACATACAAGATCATATTTATTTTGTAAATAGCCTAAGAGAGGTTAGGAGCCTGGCAAAAGGTCATAACAAAAGTGGTAGAGCCAGAACGTACCCAGCCAACTTCCTTCCACCACTGCGCACAGCTCCTGCCCTGAGCCCATGTCCCTTACGAGCTCACCCTGATCTCCACACCCCCTCAAGGATACTCAAACCAATTCCTCTCATGGGAGTTCCCTGAGACTGCCTCGCTGCTGTAGCTCAGCCCCTGGCAAATGAAGGATCTGAAACATGAGGTTCCATCAGGAAGTTGATAGGGAGGCTGATAGGTGTCAAAGCTTGGTTGCTGACTGGTTCCCTTTGATGCCTATGTTTGCTTCCTTGAATATTACTCTCCAACTTGATCTCCCTGCCGACTCCATGTAATTTTCCCTCCTCTTTCCCAAACCACTAGCCACCAACACCTCCCCACATCATTATCCCCACTTGGTCTTCTCTGAGCCAGGGCTGGAAGCAGCAGGCCAGCTGAGAGCAAAGTGGACTTTCTGGAAACTGAAATCCTCAGGGAACACCTTCGGGATTCGCAGGAGGCCCAGCGGAGGCCCCTCTCACCAGCTGCTGCAATTTGCATGTCAATGTGGCTGCTGGCTCTCCCACCAGACGCAGGCCTACTCCTGGACAGAATAGCTTGTGGCATTCGGTTTTTGTGGTAAGAGAACATGAACCCCACTCCTGACACACAAAGAACAGGACATCCAGGCTGGCACTCTCCCCTCCCTCCAAGAGCTCCAGATATTTCTTCCATCTCTGGGAGGACGTGTGCAAGCCACACATGTTGGAACACTCAGGTAGGAGCACTTCATCAGCAGAGCTGAGTCTTTTGCTCACTAAATATTACACATCACAACTCCATTAATAGCTTCTCCAGCCTCATGACAAAGCTGGCAGCACCGGCATCGCTGTGCTACCAATGGGAGAGGGGCAGAATTGGCCCTCCTGTGTTCTTCTGTGTCTCTCACTCCTGAAAACTTACCTAATGCTACAAAGGGAGAGAATGGAGAAAGGCCAATTCGTAAGAGATTCAGACTAACAACTCAGCTGGGAGCCCCCACCCGTCACTGGGGAGCAAGCAGCTAGTCATTCCTTGTCAGAGCATTCAAGGTCCTTCTCATCACATGGTCTGAGCTCAGACATCATTCTCTCATAGGAGCCTTACCTGACATCCCCAGTCCAATGCGGCAGGCTTTATTATCCTCTCTCATGCTACCTCGTTCTTATCTTTTCTATCACTCATCATACTTTGTAATTGTAATTTCGTTTGTGCACTTTGTTTAGTATCTGTCTCTCCCACTGGCTTGCCACCTCATAAGGGCAGGGACCCTGTTTGCTTTATTCATCATGTTATTCCTTGTGTCTGGTACGATGTCTTGTATATAGCAGATGCTTAAATGACACTTTTGAAATAATGAACGAGCCCCAATCTATGTATCCCCCTGAATCTCCCATGATTCCCCACATGTACTCCATTCACTAACTCCCTCTTACTCATCCCCCTCTGGGTCTCTGCTGGTCTCCTCCTTAGAATCACCTCCCAAACTCCTCTCCACTCTTACTCATCCTTAAAGGAAGCGGCTGTATTCCTCTGTAGTTCTGTTTCATGAGAGCAAGTCTCTTCTTTTCCAGACTGTAAGCTCTAGGGGCAGAAGCTAGAGAAATTAAAATGGGAGTTGGGGGTGGCTAGACACAAAATGCGACCCATCAAAGTGGACATCTCAAATCACGATATCACATGTATCAAGTTATGTGCTAGAAGTTAGAGGCTTTGGGGATTGGTTGAGAGCTCACTAGAATAGTCAGGGAAGACTTCCTGGTGAAGGGGAGTTTATACAGACCTCTGAAGAATGGGTAGGAGTGGAATAAGCAGAAAAGGAGAGGGAAGAGAATTCTTAAGAGGAGAGGAGGCCTCAAGATGCCAATAGACGAGAGGAGGTGATAGGTCTGGCTGGACCTAATAGAAAGACAGTTGGCATGAATGGTAGAAAGTATGGCCAGCTAGGAGGGGCAAAAGCCTAGTGTAGAGGACTCAAAAGCCAGTGGAGAAGTTTCCTTTCTCTTTTTTTTTTTTTTTTTTTGAGGAAGATTAGCCCTGAGCTAACATCTGCTGCCAATCCTCCTCTTTTTTGCTGAGGAAGACTGGCCCTGAGCTAACATTCGTGCCCATCTTCCTCTACCTTATATGTGGGATGCCTACCACAGCATGGCTTTTAGCCAAGTGGTGCCATGTCTGCACCCGGGATCCGGGCCGGCGAACTCCGGGCCACCGAGAAGTGGAACGTGTGCACTTAACCGCTGCGCCACCAGGCCGGCCCTGCCAGTGGAGAAGTTTCAGTTGATGTAGAAGAACTTAACTAGGCCCCAAATTGTGAAGGAAATATCATGGGCCTAGAAGTCAGGATACCTGGGTTCTAGTCTAGGCCATGCCAACCTCCAGCTGGGTTATGGCCAAGCCTATTTCCCTTTCTGGGATTCTGCTTATATATCTGTAAAACGGGCAAAAGCAATTTTCCCAATCTGCTTCACAGGGTGGTTCAGGTGCTTTAGAAACCTCTTTTCATCTACCTTAAAAAGGAATTTAAGATAAGTCTAAGACGACTGCATCCAAAAACTTCACACAAAGATGACGGATTAGGGCCACGGGACAGGTAGAAAGGAGAGTTGACACCCTACCGAGGGCAAGAAAAGGGTGCATGAAGAAGGTGGCATTTTTGTGATAGGCCTTGAAAGACAGGAAAGATTACATATTCACAGAAAACTAGGGAAATGCTGCTAAGAATAAGCTCCACAGTGGGTTTTTTGGGACATGTTTGTATTGCACACACACAATCGAGCCATGTTTATTGCTACAGTGTTGTTCCTAGCTCCTACTTTTGCATTTTGCAAAGAGCAACATGTCTTCCAGGTGCCCTGGCTTCTGGCCCAGTTTGAGAACTGCTACCACAGGGAGCAGGGGGGCAATGGAGTCCAGGGGTAGAAGCATGCTCACGCTCCCACTCAGTGGCCCTGGTTTCTCCCTGTGAAGCCAAGGAAATATGAAGTCTAACTGTCTTTCTTTTCTTAACTCCAGTCCTTTAGGCATTTGAAAACCTTAAAATGCTTTCCCTGAGACTGGTTATTTTTTTTTTTCACAGGCTGAACAGCCTCAGTTCTTCCAACTGTTCTCACATGACTTGGTTCTGACTTCTTTCATCATTCTAGTCACTCCCTCTCTTGAACGATAACGGTAGCCTAGAATGCAGGGCTTCAGATAGCTCTGACCACTGCAGAACTGGACTATCACCAACTGGGACCTAAACTCCATACTTCTATTCATGCAGCCCAACAGCACATTAGCTTTTCTGGTGGCTGTGTCACATAGGAGACTTAATTAAGTTTTCTGCCCACATAAGCACTAGCTCTCTCTCAGGGTCTACCGCAGCCTACCCAATCACACAGCCTCACCTAGATTCCTATTTAAATTTCACATTCCTGGATCCAGCCAGTTTCCTCTCTGAGAATGAGTCACGTTACAGATTACACCACACACACGTGGTAGTTCCTAATAAGCATGAAACCACCACTTCACCTGCCCCGGTGGACCCTTACCTGTGTTAGCAGCCGGCCTAGCCCCGGATGTGAGTCCAACACTGCTAAGGCAGAGGGCTGCCCTGTTCCAGACGTATCCTGAGTGCAGTATAACAACAGGTACAGCTATTAAACATGACCACGAAACCTCAACTGACAATAATAGAAGTACAATACCAATATTATGGATGGTGGCAGCCCCACAGTAATCTGTGCTGGTCAGATCACACGGAGAGCTGTGTCTGGTTCCAGAGGTGAGAAACTCAAAAGTATCCACTAGAGCAGCCAGGATGACTGGGGATTTGGAAAACAGTCTCCAGGAAAATGGTAGAAGGGAAAAACAAGGCCTGTTTAACTTGGGAAAAAGAGTGCTAAGGCTGTATAGCCCATGGTGGGGCCTTTCCTCTCCAGGAACTGCTGGCTTAAGGGTCTCCCCTCACAGCCTACTCCTTCTTGCTCCTTTGGTCAAAAGCTTATGGTTTCGTCTTAAGTGTGGCCAACCACTTATGTGATATTTATGAGATCTCTTCCTGAATCTGCCTCTTTTTCCCTCTTATCTGCTCAGCAGAGTCAAGGTTACTTCCTCTTACCTGGCCTATTTATTTCCAAAGGATCATTAACTTCGTATCAAGCCAATACTTCAGAAACCCATGCTGAAGATCAGGGTAGGAAAGACCAGTTTTCTCCACTCATTTCTTAAAGAGCCACATCAGACTCCAGCCCCTTGGTGAAACAGATTGCTGAGCGGGCTGACATCTCCAAGAGTCCTCCTTTCCTGTGTTCTTTGCTTAGGATAACTAGAGGATTCAGGCTGCCAGGATGGCAAGAAGAGCACTAGAACTGATGTTTCCCCCTCTGAAGACCATGGCAGACATGGAGAATAAACCATGTCACTCTTTCACTGAACCAGGACTCTGACGCAGAATTCACCTGAACACACGCTCCAGGCAGCCGCTACTGGTCGATGGGCATTGGTGTAAGGGGTGAAACCTGCTTATCACCCCTGCTTTAGGCAGCCCATGGAATAGGGGGTGTAAAATGATTACGCAGGAATGCCCCTTGAGCTGCTGTGACCAGTGGGGACATTTAATGGTACTGTAGACAAAGTTCTAAGGCACCTTAATCAGGAGGTCAGTTTTTCAGCTTAAATCCCAACTGAGAAGGGATTCTTCCTGCTGAGAGATTCGGACTATAATCTCTACATTCTCTCCTGCTTAGCAGAACACAAAGGGGAAGGGCCCAGCCTACAGGTAGAAAGGAGAAAGAGAACTGAGGCACATGGCAGCCACACCATGACTAAAACTAAGTAGAAAAGGGTAAAGTGTACAGTCTCTGGATTACATCTCAAGGAAGCTGTCAAAAAAAATTAATGGTGAAAATGCTGGTTTCACCAAACCAGCATTTAGTAGAGGGACTCGAAGGGAAGTAAAACCCCCTTAGCAATACCATGAGGAAAACTTAGTATTCGCTTCTGCACCTGACCCAAGTTCACTAAGGACTTCCTAATATGGCAACAAGTTCAGAGCCTGACCCAAAGCAGGAACATCCCACTGGAGCCAGCATGAGGGACAAGGGTGTGGGTTATAAAAGAGGCTCCGAAGCACTGGGGAGTGTACAAATCCAGACTGCATCAGAGGAAGACTAATTTTTTTTCTTTTCTTTTCTTTTTTTTTAAAGATTGGCACCTGAGCTAACATCTGTTGCCAATCTATTTTTTTTTTGTCTTCTTCTTCTTCTTCTTCTCCCCAAAGCCCCCCAATACATAGTTGTATATTGTACTTGTGGTCCTTCTGGTTGTGCTATGTGGGACGCCGCCTCAGCATGGCCTGATGAGCGGTGCCGTGTCCCTGCCCAGGATCCGAACCAGCAAAACCCTGGGCTGCCGAAGTAGAGTGCACGTAACCACTCAGCCACGGGGTCAGCCCCCAGAGACTAATTTCTAAGCCAGAGTTTCCCTAAGAGCATTCCATGAAACACATTGGTTCTGTAAGATGTCAATAGATGGACCATGAAAAAGGTTCCATGGTTTCTTAAGCTTGGGAAACACCGGGTCAACAAAACTGAAGGCTTCTTTACCGCAGGACTTCTCAAGGCCAGGAACATTGATGGGAGAGTGTGTAGCGTTTCCCCAAGAAATCAGTCTATAGATTCTTTTTTCTCCCCCTACAAAGTATCCCATAGAACCAGTATTCCTAAGAATATACTATAGGAAATGCTGGTCTAAGCATGATTGGCTTAGGGCTTCACCAATTCCTTTGTAAGGATAAAATGGGAAATTAATATGGGAAGTATAAATCACATATAGCTTGTACATAATTATGTTTAAGTTAACTACATAGTAAAATATATAAAGTTCTCACTCCACAGTTTGGGTGCAGTTAATTTAATAAACCTTAAAGTACTCCTTCAGGTATTATTCTAGAAAGATAGATGAGGTGGACGCTGGTTATGACAGCCAAGAGTGTAGTGGCAAAAACAGGAAAAACCAGGCTAGAAAGCACAGTAGCTGGGCTCCTTTCTGCCTGGGCGTGGCCTCTTGTCATACATATACCCCTCAGGGCTAGAAGGGTCACTCAGAGACCCTTGAGGGTCATACACCCTTCATGCTGGTAGTCCCCCTCACTTGTGCACACACTCACATCCATCATCATCACCACAGAAACTTAAACTTGACCCTCAAGAATCACAGCCATCTGATCCTCAATTTAACATCTCTGAATAACAACAGCAACAGCAAATGCAAGTAGGTGTTTGCTTGAACTGGCTTCTAGGAACGTAAAGTCTAGGGGGAACTCCTACTGGCCCCTGTCTACCCGTCCCCCAGGCCAGATCCCCTGGACCTCCTTCCTGGATGAATTCCCCACTCCGAAGTCCCTCCATACAGCCCACAGTTCCCCGGCTGCCTCATGGGGAGGCCTTTGGGTCATGGGCCACTTTCTGATCTCCAGAGCAGAGCCAAATCCAGAGCAGGTCCCGCTCTGCCTCCTTCCTTCCTTCCTTTCTCCTGCCCAGATGGTCAGATTCCCACCAGTCTCCTCACGAAACAATGACCTGAGAGCCTGCTGAGCCACGCCTCTTGCTTCCTTCAACCACTGCCTCTGGGTGTCTGCTGTTAGCCAGATTCTCCCCTTCCCGCCCCCAGTTCTCCCAGGGTCTGCTGGGAGGCATGAAGCAGCCAAGCCCAGGAAGTGAGTCTCCCATGTCCCCTTTCCAGATAGAAGGCTCCATCTGCCCTTTCAAGGAGGGGAGAGGGTCCCTGAGGCTAATCAAGTTTGGGTGAAAAAGGCTCTGTTTTCCATTTCTGTTCACTCTGGGCTATAGTCAGTGAAGGGCAGCTGGCAGCTGAGGGCTGGAAATGACTCAGCCTGACTCCTAGCTACCATGGCTTGCGCCTTTAAGAAGCCCAGTCACCTCTGAGTGACCTCACCCCAGTAGCCTGCTCCCTTGGCACACCTTGCCTGGAAGACAGCAGCCTGGGCACTGCTTCTTCCTTAAGTGCAGCTTTCCAGGCTGGTCTCAGAGAAGGGAGGATGTGTCCTTTTCTATTCTGACTCTTGCAGGTGAGGCAGTAAATCACACATCCATTCTAGAAGAAATCAGGGAAAGGGCCCAGCTCAGTTAATCAGTCAGAAAAACATAGGTTGGACTAGAATGACAGTAAAAGTCCAGGCCAGAAAGTGCAACATAAAACACTCTCTCAGCCAACAGAGGATTTTATTTTTCCTTCATCAAAGTACTGTGGGAAAAAAACCAAACCAACAACAACCCACCGTGGCTCCTTGCTGCTACAACCCACTTGTGTTCATCAAAGCAGGTTGCAGGGGAAAGTATTCACTGGCAGGTGAGCGCGTTTCTCAGTGTCCTTTTTGAGGCTGTGGGGTCAGTGTCACTGTGCTCTTTGGTTTTCCAGACTCCCGGGTCCCCAGTAACCCTAAGAATGCAGCTTCAATAGCACAGTAAAGGAAAACAGCAGCCCTCTCCCATATAAGCAGTCCCTGAAGCCAAGGGGCACACAGACCTCTGAATTTGCTGGGGTGGTGATGGTGCCTCTTGCCACCCAGATGTCCACGCCAGAAACCTGGGAGTCATCCTTGACTCCCTACCTCTTCACTCCACCTCCAAATAGCTAGCACATCCTGCCACTCACTTCCTCTTGATTAGCATCTGTATCTACGCCCCTCCTCTCTTTCTGATTTAGTGTAGGCCTTCATCAGCTCTTGCCTGGATTATTATTGCACTCACCTCCATATTAGTTTTCCAATCTCCAATCTCACCTTCTCCAGTCTCTCATCCACCATTGGAATGATAGTGTTAAACTCAAATTTGATCATGTTATTCCCTTAATTACAATGCTTCATTCATTCAAATGCATCCTTTTATTTCTTCCTCCATGCCTTTTGCCTGAAACTCTTGCCCTCGCCTCATCTTATCAGTCTGCCAAGCTTCTAGTCCTCTTCCAAGAGCCAGTTCACAGTGTCTCCTCTGTGAAGCCTTCCCTGACCACTTGCTGAGAGCCCTTCCTGTCTTCCTTCAGCCCTGCTGGACCCAGTTCTTACTTCTTGCAGTGCCATCACCCTGTAGTGCCTTAATCCATCTTGACTGTGCATAGCCCTGGAGCAAGATTCTGTGTGATCCAGCCCAGCACAACATCCAGTGGAAAGCAGATTCTGAGTGTTTGTTGACTGAGGAGATGAGTAGTAATGGAGGAGCTGGAGGCCTGAACAAACCTGGTGATCTTCACTTTGCAATACTGGAAAAGAGAGGAGGCTGAGCTTCCTTCAGGAACCTGAGAAATACTACTAGGTCATGAGCTACATGGACCCACCAGGAGAATCCACCCTTAAACTGAAAAGTCATCAGACTACAAGGAGGCAACTTACGGCTCCCAGATCACAGAATACATACAGGTCAATTTTCCATAGTGGCTTTTTGCTATATTTACAATGTTCTCTCTGCTACTTTCAGGAGATGCTGTGTCCCACTCACTGGATTAATGTCCTGACCATTCCCATCCCTGAGTGTCAGGAGGCAGAAGGAATCTGAAACTCTTTCCAAGCTCACATGGTCAAAGGGTCAGAATGTCAGCATTCCTCATCTTCTCCCAAGGGAGGTGTCGCTCCTTGTCAGGAACACCCGCCACTGCTCTCCACTCTTTCCTGATATGTATCTAAAATCTTCCGTACTTGTTTGAGCCCATCCTTCTCCTGGCTACCCATTGGAGGGGGCTCACCTATCGCTACCCTTAAAGTTCCTAGAACTGAGCATACGTTCATGAACTAAACAAATGAGTTAACAGATAACCTGGGTTTCAGGGAGGCCAGACTAGCATTTCTCTCAAGCTTACAGAGACCCCATCTGGTGCCGTATGTCATCCATTTTTTTGTCTCTTTGGCCTTTGATAACACAAGAGGCAAGGTGTTGCCTGACACAATTAAGTGCTTAAAAGCTCCATTTGTTTTTTTGCAACAAATCTCTTCATCTCCAATTGCAGTCGAAGAGAAGACGTAGACTGTGAGGGCTGCACCAACCAGCCCAGCAGACAGACAATAGGGCCAGAGAGCCTCTCCCTGCTGCCCACACACAGCAGCACAAATTCAACAATTGCTCAACAGAGAGCTTTGACAGCTGGGAGTTTCCCTAGGTCAGAGAGATGTATGGCTTGCACACAGAACTGACAGACAAGGTGTGCCTATCTCTGGCAGGTTCTTTGGGAAAATCTGTGCTCAGAAACACTCAGGATTATCTAGATCGCCACAGCAGGAGTTGAGCCCAGGGACTAGGTCTCCAAGAGGAGCTCTCATTCCTTTCCTAAGGAGACAGGAAGAGACCCTGGGGAGCTCTCAGGGATAGGCCGGGGCCTGGTTCAGCTGCTGAGATGCAGCCAGGCCAATTAAATAACTGGTATGATGAGGAAAGGAGGGAGGCCTCTTCCTTCAGGCAAACGCCCACCCCAGACAGGAGGCTCCATGCAGCTGTGGCAACAGCAGCAGCAACGACAGGGCAGGGATTTCTTCCTCTTCCTCCCACTAGCTGAGAACTATGCTTAAATTAGCACCTTGGAAACACCCAGATCTGCTGGCTGCGCCTTCTCTCCCAGCTCCTGCTACTCCCCTAGGCCTTCTTTTCAAGCCTGAGTTTCTCTTTCAAGTAAAAAAAGGAAAAAAAAAAGACACTTCCCCCTACAGCTCATCTTTCCAAGTAAGAAATGGCCTCTAGATTCTTCCTATCACTATGGATGGGGGACACTTATTTGATGATGGAGCCATGTGACAGCCTCTATCAGTACAGCTTGCTCCAAAAAGGAGCAATGATGCTGACACCAGCATTGTCTTGTTTCCCTTAGGGCTTAAGGAGACAGCCTCCACTCTGCCCTCAGAGGGGCTCACACTGACAGAGTCAGCAAGAACAATAAACTGCTGCTGAACTGTGAGCTCCAGAAGGGCAGGGCTATGACCTGTGTCTGTGTTGCTAACCACCGTGTCCCCAACACCTAGTATAGCATCTGGAACAGAGCAGATGCTCGATAAACATTTGGTGAATAAATTTGCTGAATCAATGATATCAGGTCTTTATAGTACTCTTTGGAAGAGAGAGTGAGGAGCTATTATTCAAGGAGATAGTTTGCCTTCATTTCATAAGTGGGAAAACTGAGTCCAGAGAAAAGGAGAGACTCCTAGAAGTCTCAATAAATAATGGCAAAAAATGAAACAGGTCACAGTTGAGTCAAAGCTTGGGGCTCTAGTTTTTATGGTCTACCTGAATGCTCCTAAAAAACCCCTTTGCCCTTCTCTTCTCTGGTATGCCATCTTGCTTCCTGATGCCCTGAAATGAAGGCTGTTGGGGAAACTCCGCACAAGATTCTGCTGGTTTCAATAGTACACAGAGCATTTAAGGAGTTCTGGGGATCCCCTAGACTTCAACCTAGGAACAGGGGTCAAGAGGCAGAGATCTGAAGGGCAATGTCTTTGACCCCCAAATGGGGGATGACTGCATTGCTACTTCTTGAAGGCTCTCATTTAACCTCAACGAAGTATCCTTTTGCAGAGAAGGGTTCCTTAGCCTTCATGGAAAGGGTCTGTAGGCAGCCACAACTTTTCTAAGTGCCTCCTTGCCATCAGCACTTCTACTTCAGAGCCACAAAGACCAGAAGCAGCTCAGGAGTCTTCTGGGGCCACTGCTCACTCAAACCATCCTCGAGTACTTCAGGCAATAACAGAGGCACCAAGGACACCTGAGAGAGCCTGGTGACCCCATTCCTTCCCCCTTTTCCCTTGACACCTAGTGCCTCCCTTCCTAGGAACCCCAGACAGGAGGCAAGAACCAAATCACCGCTTTCTTCTCCCGACTCACTAGGACCTCCTTCTCCTTTATCCACACTCCCTTTTGGTTCTTAATTAGATGCTTAGAACTGAGAGAGTAATCTAGTTGGACAAGCCAGACTGCCTGGAAAGATAATCTAGAAAGGAAAGTTCTTTTAACCCAGTCCAAAGTTCTTCCCCAGGTTTACGGGACAGACTTCTCACTAGGATTTTCTGGCTCCCCAAAAATCCAATGATGGCATCAGACTAGGAAAAAAGTCCAGCAGCATATCTCTCCATGGCTTAATATTGTACACTTCTGTGAAGCTTCTCTGTTTCGGCTTCTAGAACTAAGTTCCCCTCCAAAACTGGAGAAAAGCCACTTATCTCCTGCCAGGTGGCCTCTAATAATTCTCTCTACCCATCCCCCAAAAGGTGTGGCTTAGAGTTGTTCATGGGTCCCTGCCAAGGTCTTTCTTGGCTGCTGTAGTGGGCAGGTTGCTTGCTCAGGAAACCACAAAGCACATCTGTTAGCCAGGGGCCTGGGGGCCCCAGCATAGGACCTGTTCCTCACCTCCCCACCTAACATAGAGAGAGGAGGTTTAGGGAGCCCCAGCTCTTCAGGACTTGGAGAGTTCTGCTTAGCTCCAGCAGAGCTCAGAGAACAGGCCATCCACACCTTCAGGTTCCTGGCCCATCCCGCCTCCTTCCAGTTCTCCCTCAGGTTCTAAGGAGAAAGGAGAAGGAAAAGCGAACAGAACTGGGCACGCCTTCCCTTCCCCCTCTCCCCATACCAGCTGGCTAGGCCTCGGCGTCTCTCCCCCACTGCGGGGCAGACAGGCCAGTCAGGTAGCACCCCGGAGCGGTGGCCAGCGGGCATGATCTCCCCTAGGCCTGGCCTCGGTGCGCCCGCGTCGCCCTCCCTCTTCCATCTCCTCCGCGCTGGCAGCGATGACATCATTCCTCCCTGACTCCGGGACCGCGGACAGGCGGCAGGATCGGCGCCCAGCAAGGACTCCAAGCACGTAGGCCTAGGATGCTGGGGGCTCTTCCGAACCGGTGGGCACAGGCGACTCCAGCGCGGCCCCGCCCCCTCTTCCGGCGGTTCCCAGGCTCTCTCATCCGCGACCCCGATTCTCCATCTCGCCGCCGCGCTCTCCTCCCCAACTCCGGCTCGGGCACCCGCAGCCTAGACTGCCTGCGTTCTCCTCCGGGGAAGAACGGAATTTCACGGCCCTGTAGCGACCTCCTGCCCCCACCTGCCCAGCGTTCCCGTCCACATCCAGCGAACTAGCGGGCAGGCCCCTCCTCCTTTCCAAGCCTATTCCTGGTGCCTCTTAGCCTGACTGCTCCCTGGCCCCCTCCCCCGCCCTGAGCATCACAGGCCTCTAGGGCTAAATGCCTCCCCACCTCCCATCCCAGGCGCCTGGGCCTGCCGGCCGCGGTGCCCCATGACAATTCCCTTCCTTTCCCAGCTAGGGGCCTCCACTAACGGTGTGCACCATTGTGCCCCGCTCGGTTCCATCGACGGCGCTCCCCGTAGCTCGCCTGGCCTGCCTCCGCTGACGGTGCCTTCCGCCCTTACAGGCCCTTTGCCGTCACCCCGCGTATTCTCCCATGGTTTTCTTGTCCTGCAAATCCCCCTCCCCCGGCGATGCGTTTTCCTGGCTCTCTTTGCCCCATCCGAAGGCGCCCCTCCGCACAGTCTCCAAGGCCTGATTCCCTCCCTCCCCCTCAGGCAGCGCCCCCTCCCGGCCCTGGCCTGCCGCCGCCCGCCCCCTCACCAGCGGCTGCATCTCCGAGTGCGCGGTGGGCACCTGGAACCGGTCGATCTCCTCCATCATGGTGCCGGCGGGCGGGCGAGCGGGCCCGGGGCGGGCGCGGCCAGGGACGCCGACGGGACCGCGCGGGGCGGCGGCCCCAGGAGCCGGTGGGTGGTGCAGACTAGGCCGCCCCGGACGCGTCGGGCGGGCAGGCGGCCGAGCAGACGGCGGGGTGGGCGCGGGGCGGGAGGTGTGCTGGCGGCTGAGGCCGGCGTGGCTCCTTGGGCTTGCCCAGCGCTACCGCGGCTGTGGCCCGGCGGAGACGCAGGTCTTGCCTCGCCTCCTCCTCCGCCGCCGCCTCCTGTCAGCAGCTCAGCCACTGCGGTGACTCGGCAACTCCACTTCCGGGTCCGGGACACCGCCTGGATGCTGCATTATTCATGAGGAGGCGGTGTCTGGGTGCCCAGGCCCCGCCCACATGCTGGAGTTCCGAAGGCGCGCTGCCACGGGTCCTTTTATTCCTGAGGGGCGGGGCTTAGACGAGTGGGCGGTCCCACGCGCCCAGCCCCGCCTCCCCCTCGAGCCGGGAGCGGGCCTAGAGGCGCCTGCGCCCTGGCTGCCGGTTGGTTGCTGGGTAACCGCGTCAGGGCGGAGCGGATGCCATCCTGCAAGGGCGCGGGGACCCACAACGACGGCTGTCCCCAAAGAACCCCTGCGACTGGGAATTGAAGTGAAAGAGAATCCGGATTTCCTGTGCGTGATCCAGGGGACGGACAAACTTCTTGTCCTTAGGCAAGGGAGCATTTTGTAGGCGCTCCAAGTGTTGAGGTGCTTCCCGCTTCTTCGAAGATGCCCCCGAAACAGCCGCTTCGTAGGCAGGTAACACATATCCTGATCTGCCCTTTCCCGATGATCTTTGACCTTCGGCGCCAGGGACCACTCATCATACCTCTCCCACTGATCCTTCAGCTTCCTTTCCCTGATGACCCCTAACCTTCTCTCTCCCTGTGAACCCTGGCCTAGTGTATTCCCACTGACCTCTGACCCTGTCCTACTCTTTCCCGCTGATGCTAGCCTCCTCTCCCACACTCTCCACACTCTTCTCCCTCACTCCACTCAGTCCACAGACCCATCCTGACCAGCCTATCCTCCTTAACCCCCCACGCCCACTCCCACCAATACCTTCTCATTGCCCTCCCCTTCTTGTTTCCAAGAAATTATGTGTAGGAGTTTGGTTTGGATTTTCTGTGCTGGGAAACTTGGGAGGAGAGAGAGGTCGGATAAAGACGAAGGTGAGAGAGACCTCCTTCCCATTCCTGACCCCCCTTCACACACTGCACACCCCAAACACTGGCTCCCAAGTATTTCTGGAGCCTGGTCTGTCTCTCTTCCCTGTGAGCCCCTGGTCCACTTCTGTGACTCATTCAGCCATGCGAACACTGTGCTCTTGTTGTCCCTTGGCCAGATGTCATCCTTCTCACAGGAAACCCCTGACCCGCCCAGCACAGTTCTGCTCTCCTGCCAGCATCACTCTGGAAGGTGAGGTGAGGCCCAGCTTCTCAAGGAGCCCTCTGTGGTGAAGCCACTCAGTCCTTCAAGAATCACTTTTTCCAAACCTTTTATGAATTATCACTCTGGGACTAATATATGCAGTTTCTGGCTCTGTGAGGCAGGACTTATATTTATTGACCCTAAATTTCCCTCACTCAGGCCTAGGTATTTGGAGATGTGGAGCGCAAATCAGCATCCCTGCTGTTTGACTGTACGTACTTTGGTCTGGCCTCCTCCAGGTTAGCCTTTGCTCCTTTCCTTCTCTCGCCTGGCCTTCCTTAGCAGGTGGACTCATCTTTCTTAGATCTCTGCAACCATGGGGAGGCTGCTATTCCCGCATGGCCATGCCCTAGCTTTATGTCCGGGTTGAACTGTATTTTGAAGCTCAGGCACTGTGCTTGGGGCTACTGATTCTTAACTTACATGCAGTTTATTTTAACTTCAGCATTACTGAGGTCTGGTTAACATACAACAAAAGGGACCATTTTAGTTGTACATGTTGACAAGTTTTGACAAATTTGTACACTTGTGAACCACCACCACAATCAAGGTATGGGACACTCACCCCTAAAAGTTCCCTTGTGCCTCATCCCAGTCAGTTCTCCCCAACCCCCCAGCCCCTGGTAACCACTGATCTGCTTTCTGTCACTACAAACTGGTTTTGTCTTTTCTAGCACTTGCAGTTTGAACAAGATTGGGGATCCGTTTCTCCAGCCCACTGGGGAGACATCAGGGGCTAATTACACTGAGAGCAGAGAGAGGTGACAGCACACGGGAAGCAGAGAAACCTGGGTCAACTGGCCCTGTACCCATCAGCACTGCTCCCTGGAGGGAAGGCTTGTTTTAGTACAGTGTAAATATTGGTGTTGGGTGTGAGAAAAGGCTGGGTTGTGCTAGGTTGTATTCATCTCTCTTTTGTCTCAGTGAAGCCCAACCTAGGTCAGTGGTAAGCTGGGTGTGGGAGAACCTAGAGAGGTTTGAGAAGTTATCCCTGTCCTCAGGGAACTCAGTCCCCTGGGGGAGACAGAACACAGACATACACAGATAAGGGAGGATGAGGTTCCTGAGGCTGAGAGAGAGAGAGACATGCAGGTTCGTGCAGCAGAAAAGCTTCAGGGTTGAGGCAGCTATGACTTGGATGACTTCAGTGGAGAGGGAAGGTCAGGGTTGGGTTTGTTAGGGGCCAGAGAAGAGTTTATCCTTTTTTTTTTTTCGGTGAGGAAGATTGGCCCTGAGCTAACATCTGTACCGATCTTCCTCTATTTTATATGTGGGATGCTGCCACAGCATGACTTAATGAGTGGTGTGTAGGTCTGTGCCCAAGATCCAGACCTGCGAACCCTGGGCCATGGAAGTGGAGCATGTGAACTTAACCACTATACCACCCAGCCAGCCCCAGACAGAGAAGAGTTTAAACTCCATTGTTCATGTCACTCCACTCATCAGACCTTTCAGTGGCTCCCTCTTGCTCTCGGGCTATAGTCCCAGAAGTCCAGGTTGCTTTGTATGGCCTACAAGGCCTTGCACAGTCTAGTCTTTGCTACCTACCCTACTTCAGATCTCACCATTGCTCTGTGAAAATTCCACAGTCCCAGCACGCTCAACTGCCCTCACTTCCTGGAAAGTGACATCCACACTTTTTCTCCTCTAGGCCTTTGGAATTGCTGTTTCCTTTGCCTGCCTGGTACAGTCTTTTCTATCTGCTGCCACCTGCTCCATGCCACCCTGCCCCAAATTTCTCCTTCGTCTCCTGTCCCCACATCAGGTCTCAGCTTGGCTGTCATATTCTCCTACAAAAGAGTAAGTCCCCTTTCTGGAGACAGGATAGGATGATATCCCCACTAGACTATAAACTCTGGGGTGGCAAGGATCATGTCTGTCTCATCCATTGTTGATTACCCTGGACCTAGCACAATGCCTGGAATATATTAACTTCTGAGAAAATAAGTTGCATATGAATTCTGAATGCCTCGAGTTGTTCTTTGGAAATTCTGATCTGAGCATGTTTGAAGGGTAGGAAGGGGTGAGCCTGGGATGGGGAGACTAGTGGGGAGGGGTAACAGGGAAATGTCACTGTAGAAGCATGTTTTCCAGGTTCGTGTCTGTATCTGCTTTGGCAGTAGGGCTCTGAGTGGTTCAAATGTGAACCAAGTGTGCCCACACCTTAGGAGCTGGGTGTTGGAAATTAAGGAGTCGAAAATTCTGATGATGCAAATAGTCATTCTCATTCAACAATTATTTATTGAGGACCTACCATGGGCCAGGTAGTGTTCTAGGTATTGGTGGTATGGCAACAAAGAAAACAACAACCCATGCTCTTGTGGAGCTTATCTTTTAGTTGGAGGTAAATTGTCAGTAAACAAATAAGTAAAATATATAGATTATCAGACAGCGAGAGGTGTCAAGGAGAAAAATAAAACAGAGGAATGGATTAGGGTGTTCAGGAAACCAGAAGATTATGATTTAAATAGGATGGTCAGGGAAGGCCTCACATTTGTCGCATTTGCCAAAGACCTGAAGGAAATGAAAGCGCTAACTATGATATCTAAGGGGAAAGCATTCCAGACAGAGGGCGTAGCAAGTGTAAGGTCCCTGACATGGGAGCTTGCTGCTACACATGTTCTGGTTCAGCAGGGAAGGGATGGGGAAAGTGATGGGAAATAAGGTCAGAGAGGTGTATCGCCTTACCGCACAGGGTTAATCAAATAGCCCACGGCATATTAAACTGATCATGATGGAGCGCCATGAATCATAATTTGTAATTAAAATGCATGAATGTCAGGCACCATAAACCATGACCAGCTCAAAACATCCCTGGTAATGCCCCAATAACAAACCGTCCTTCCTGAAAATTGCGAGAATTCCAACTGGCTGCCTGTGTATATATGCAGGAGGAGCTTTGCAACACTGCCAAACATTGCCTGGCAGCCAGACTTCTTAGTAGAGAACTGAATTAGAGTCTTCTGTGAACTCCAGTTAAAAGCTAATTTTAGTTTATGACTAACAAATTTTAGTATTCCTTTATAACTCAGTTGGTTACTATAAAAAAAAAAATCAAAGTCTGGAATTTTGCATCGGTTGCCTGTAAGAGCCAAAGAAAAGACTTGTGTTTTCAGATCATTCTGTGGTCTGTTCAGAGGTCCCTCTGGGACAATACTTTTAGAAATATTGATCTTGAGGTAGGGTGACTAGGGTAGGGGCTAGTGGGGAAGACTGGGTGCACAGCCAGAAGAGAGTCTTAGATGATTCAGAGATTTTGAGCCTGGTGACTGGACCTGGGATCCACAGAAGGAAGGACAGGAGGAGGGGAGCAGAATCGAAAGGAAGTTGGTGTGTTTCTCTGTGTCCAAAGTAAGATATCCTCACTCTTGTGACCCTTCTCCTCAGTGTCATCCTTCCACCTCTTATCTTCCTTAAGCCCTAGATATGACCCTTTGCTTCCTAAATCTCTCTCGAATCAAACCACTGCCACCTCCCTAGCCCAGCTGACAGTCATCTCCCACCCAGAGTGCTGTAAAAGCTTTGTAACTGTTTTTTCCCTCATCTACTCATGCCCCTTCCTATACACTCTCTACACTTCATCAAGGGATCTTTTCAAACTGTCAGTCTGGTTTTGTCATCCTTCACTCAGAACCTTTCAGTGACTTCCCATTGCTCTTAGGATAGGATCTAAACTTTTAGATAACTCTTCAAGGCCTCTATGAGCTGATGCCCGCTTGGGTCTCTAAGCCTTAACTTGTACCACTCTTCCCTTTCAGAATTTGGAACTGCTGTGTTTCAGTTCTATATACTGTCCCCTCTTTCTGGAACACTCTTCACAGCCTCCCTCACACATGTACTCACTTCTAAGATTTCAGCTCAAACATCAATCCCCACAACCCCCCCACCCCCCCAGCATCCCCTGCCACGTTAATGAAGATAGGGTTAAGTTTCCTCTATTATATAGTCTCATTGCTCCTGATCCTTTCTTCCATAGCATACATCACAGTGTGTAATTATTCACTTCTTTGTGTAATTATTTGATTACTGTATGTCTCTCCCATTAGGCTGTGAGCTCCTTGAGACCAGGGCCTTTGGATGTTTTTGCTCACATCTTTATTCTCAGCCCCTATCACAGTGGCCATCACGTCAGAAGCTCTCAAGGAATGATTATTGAATGAATGATGAAATGTGGTTGGGGAAGTAGCAGCAAGTGCTATGGAAGCATGTGTAAGGAGATCCTAACATGGATTCTAGGGGAATCAGGGAAGACTTCTAGAAGGACCACCATGATTTAAGGTTTGAACAGAGGAAGAAGAGTCTAAAATGTAGGATGAGAAGGAATGACCAGACGGGTTAGAAGACAGCAAGGAAGAATAATGTCCCAGAAGCCAAAGGAAGAGTGGTTTATAGTGAGTTCACAGTGTTTATAAAGCATGTGGTCAGCCATGGCACATACTGCTAAAGGGTCAATGAAGATAAGAACTAGACACAGCCATTAGATTTAATAGTTAGGAAGTCACTGGGGATCTTGGAAAGCAAAACTTCGGAGGTAAAAGCCAGACTGAACTGAGCTAAGAAGGCAGTAAGACCATATAGACAAAGATTTTTTAGGAGATGAAAGGAAGACTTGAATATGCTAAATGCTGAGAGGAGGGACCCTGGCACAGACAGGGAGAAGTTGAAGATGAAGGAGACGGATGAAACAATGATGAGCGCCAAGTCTCTGAGGAGGTGGGAGTAGATCTGCTGTGGACAGGAGGTGGAACACTTTGTAACGGAGAGGAGAAAGGAGGAAAGGATGGATGCAGATGATGATAGTTTAGAGGTTTAGTGGCAGGAAGTTGAGAGCATTTTCTCTTCTCTTGTCCTAGCAGTGTTATGGAATTCCTTCTGGAAGTGATAACTAGAAAACAAATTTTGCCAATGGCTGTCCCATTTTGTTATGATTACAGTCATGCTATTTTCAGAGTTATGGTCTGAGGTTTGTCATGCACAATTATCAGATTATGAAACAGCTGTGAGCATTTGAGGCCAGAACTTGGTCTCCTCCCCTGTTTACTGTGGAGCCCAGCACATTGTTAGTACTCAGGACATGCCAGGTACTCAAATAATAATGGCAGAGGGCTCTTGTGCTTATCCCTGGGCTTTGCAGCCTGCAAGCTGATGCTGTAAAGTAATTTTGATTCTCTGGCTCCAGCTGTGAGCAAGCCACATGAAACTGTTTTCTGCCAGTTAGGAATTTGTACGGACTGTCCAATCTTCCCAATCACTGAGACAGAGTTGTATGGAGGAAGCAAGCAAAGGAGATAGCTGTTGCTCAAACTATGGTCTCACTGCCTTGTGTCTCACAACACTTTGTCCTACTCCTGGGGTCACTGGATTCTGGTCTGTGTGGTGGGTTGATGTCCTCCCTTTGTCTTACCTCCTAGATTTGTGAACCCTTGGGCTGGGACAAACTCAACCTTGGTTCTTCTTTAGCTGTCATCCTAGGATCTGGTACATAGTACATGCTTAATATATACTGGATGAATGAATAATGACTGAGTGAATTAGTTGATGAGTAAATAAATGAATGATGGAAAGGTACGTACTGCAATACTCTAAGAAAGAACACTAAGTTTTTCTTTCTGGGCCTGCAGAAGAAGCAGTTCATGCCTCCTTTGTCCTAGCCAAAGCCACCTAATTCAGTTATTTATGTAGGGACCCTACTCCTAATGTTAAGCGTATTTCTCAACTTTTATTTTTACCTCATATTCATCTTCTCTTTGACTTATTTTTTCCATGTGTTGTATAGTCAGCCTCAAATCCTGCTTTGGGACAAATTGGAATAAAAAGGGATACAAAAATCTGCTGATCCCTGGACGGACGCATGTTTCCAAGCCTCTGTATCTTTGTTAATGAGTTCGATCCCCCTGCCTGGAATGCCCAAGACTTTCCTACTTCTCCTGCCCTTTACGGGCCTGGCAAACTCTAAGGCACATATATTTCAGTTAAGCTGTTAAGTTACAAAGAGCAGAGGCTCACTCAAGTTACCTCAAGGACAGGAGAGTGGGTGAAGGGGGAAGGTGTATATGTGGGATTTTGTGGGTGGGTGTTTTACATATATAGATAGCCTAGAATTGGAATTGGAAAACTATTGGTTCTGAAATAGATGCAGGTGCTAATTACTTTCTCCATAGCTCTCATGCCCACTCTACTTCTCTTGGCAACTATGTTCCATTCCCTATTTTCATTTCCCAACCAGCTGACTTTTCTGTGATTTCTGCTCCCTCATAACTTCAGTGTGTTTCCAGATCATCATGGCCACTCTGGCTTCTCTCTGCTTCACAAGTATCTCCATCAATATCTCCACCCAACACTGGTTCTCTCTGTAGTCCCAGTTTAAACTCTTGGAGGAGGGATCTGATTGACCTTAGCTGATCTGCTCATGCCGGGCTGTATCAGGGAGAGAGAGGATCCTATGGCTCTCTAAGTAGCCAAAGCTGTGAGCAGGGCAGTTTCCCTTAGAAGGAGGCATGGTCTTTCCTTGGCTCCTACAATGCAAGGTACAACTTGCTTTACTCCAGAGTAACTTCTACATTGTTTCTGATAAATCTTGTTCTCATACATTGTGCAGGAAGGGCCTCACATTTCTTCCAGCCCAATGCCTTTATTTAGGGCTGATATTTACATTAAGGTTCTGTTTTTCAAAAAAGCCTTTATTTTAGGGTTGGCATTTTTAAAAATAGCACATTTCTGAAAGGAATTTTAAAATGCAGCACACTTTACATATAATTTTTAAATACCTTGATATAGGGAACTTATATTCTGGCCATGATGGAGCAATTCATCCTGGAATTGCCATTACTGTGAATAACTATAGTCTTGGACAAAATGTATGAGGCAACTGTTTTAGGCATTCCCTCAGGACAGCGATTCCTGAGGGAAGGAAAACACCCAATGTGAGTCATGTGTTTATCCCTGCTCTCTGCCTGGGGACAATTTCTTGATCAAGGCTCAGGGAGATGGATCCAAAGGAGAGTATGATGATACGGGTGAGATAACCCAGATGTTGGAATTAGCAGAAAATGACTTTAAAGCAGCTGTTATAAATATTTAATAGACTGAAAGAAAACATTGAATTAATGGGTGGGGAATATAAGCAGAACAGTGGAAACAATAGAAAAATAAATATCAGAAATAAAAAATTTATTGGATAGGCCTAACAGCTGAACGTGAAGATGGGTCTATTGAAATTATCCAATCTGAAGAATAGAGAAAAACAAGATTAAAAAATAAAAAAGAGCCTTAGTGACTTGTGGGGATGTGTCATATATGTATTTGGAACGTATATGTGGTTGGAATCCCAGAAGGAAAGAGAGGAGGGGGAAAAACATTTAAAGAAAGAATGGTCAAAATTTTCCTAAATTTGGTGGAAAACATATGATTATCAGAAGCTCAGTAATCCCAAAGCAAGATAAACACAAAGAAGACCATATCTAGGTCCCTCATAGTCAAAATACTGAAAACTAAAGATAAAAATAAAATCTTGAAAGTTGTCAGAGAAAAATGACATCGTGTACAAGAGCATAATGATATGATTATGGCTGACTTATTGTAAACAATGGAGGTCAGAAGACAATGGAATGACATATTTAAAGCCCTTGAAAGAAAATTACTGTCAACCCAGAATTCTATGTCCAGCAAAAATATCCCTCAAACAGAAGGGTGAAATAAATACATTTGCAGATAAACTAAAGTTGGGAGTTGTCATCCGCAGATCTTCACTGCAAGAAGTACTAAAGGAAGTTCTTAGCCTGAAGGAAAATGATACCTGATGGAAGCTCTTTCTATGGGAAGGACCAAAAGGTACTGGAAATGGCAAGTATGTGGCTAAAGATAAAAGACTAGCTTTTTCCCTTTCTATTAATTTCCTTAAAATACATATGAATGTTTAAAGCAAAAATAATACCATTGTAAGGTGGGGCTTATAATGTATATAGAAATAAAATATGTGTCAATGATAGAGCAAAGGATGAGGTGGTACAAATTGAATTAAGATGTAAGGTTATTACATTGTGAAGTATAAAGTGGTATGATATTTATTCTTAGTAGACTATAGTAAGTTTAGGATACATATTGTAAACCTTAGAGCAGCCACTAAATAGTAATACAAAAAGGCACAGCTAAAAAACTAAGAGAAAATAAGATGAAATACTAAAAAATCTCAGTGAACACAAAAAAGGCAGAAGATGAACATAGGAACAAAAGCAGATAGAAAAAAATAGAAAATAAAGAGCAACATGGTGAAGACAACCATACCAATACTTTCAATTAAAAGGCAGTTTATCAGGCTAGGGAGAAAAAAAAAGCTAGACCCAACTATATGTTGCCTATAAGAGACGCAGTTTAATGTAAAGACATAGAAAGGTTGAAAATAAAAGAGTGGGAAAAGAGCACCATGGTGATGGCAAACGTAAGGAAGCTGTGTGACTATAGTATTATCAGAACTAAGTAGGCTTCAAGACAAGGAGTATTTCCAAATATAAATAGGGACATTTCATAATGATAAAGAGTCAATTCAAGAGGAGACATAAAATCACACACGTCTATGCACCTGTTAATAGAACTTCAAAGTGTGTAATCAAAAACTGACAGACCTAAAAGGAGAAATAGAAAAATACACAATGATAGTTAAAGATTTTAACACTCTTTTCTTAGCGATTGAAAGATATAGAAGCTCTGTTAACCAACTTGACCTAATTAACATTTATAGAACGCTACACCCAAGAACTGTAGAATGAAAATTACACCCAAGAACTGCAGAATGTTCACAAAAATAGACCATATTCTGGGACATAAAATAAGTCTCAATACATTTTAAAAGATTAAAATCTTACAGATATTTTTTTTTGAGGAAGATTAGCCCTGAGCTATCTACTGCCAATCCTCCTCTTTTCCTGAGGAAGACTGGCCTGAGCTAACATCCATGCCTGTCTTCCTCTGCTTTATTTGTGGGACGCCTACCACAGCATGGCGTGCCAAGCGGTGCCATGTCCACACCCAGGATCTGAACCGACGAACCCCAGGCCTCTGAGAAGCGGAACCTGTGAACTTAACCGCTGTGCCACTGGGCCAGCCCAACCTTACAGATTTTAATTCAGTTCAAATTCAACATCCATCGAAGACAGAGAGATTTCAGCATTCCTGGAATAGTTTGACCAAAATGGAATTAAATTAAAAATAAATAGCAATATCTTTAAAATCCTCAAATATTTAGAAATTAAAGAACACACTTATAAATAATGCTCGTCAAAAAAAGCACAAGGGAAATTAGAAAACATTTTCAATTGGATGGTAATGAAAATATAACATACAAATTGTGAGATCCTGCTAAAGCTGTGCTTAATGGAAATGAATAGCTTTAAATGCCTATTTTGGAAAAGAAGAAAAATTTTAAATCAATGTTCAAAGTTTCTACCTTAAGAAAATAGAAAAAGATGAGCAAATTAAATCCAAAATAACAGAAGGAAGGTTTATTTCATCAATTCCATTTATTTTATTGATTTATTGATTTATTTTATTGTCTCATAGAAACAATGAGAAAAACAATAGAGAAAATTAACAAAGCCAGAAGTTGGTTCTTTGAGAAGATTAATAAAATTGGTAAAACCTAGCAGGGCTCATCGAGATTAAAAGAAAACACAATAGCCAATATCAGGAATGAAAAATGAGATCTTACTACAGATCCAACAGACATTAAAAAGGATAAAAAGGGAATATTATCAACAACTTTATGGCAATAAATTCAACAACCTAGATGGAATGGACAAAGTTCTTGAAAAACAGTTTACCTTAACTGACATAAGAAGAAATGGAAAATATGAAGACTTCATATCTATTTAAAGAAACTGAATTCATAATTTAAAACCTTCCCACAAAGAAACTCTAGGCACAAATGGTTTCACTGATGAATTGTATCAAATATGCAAGAATAAATAACACAAATTTTACACAAAGTCTTTCAGAAAATAGAGGAGAAGGGAAGAAGTCTCGATTCATTTGATGATCCTGGCATAACTCTGATATCAAAACCAAAGGTATTACAAGAAAAGAAAATGACAGGCCAATACCCCTCATGAACATAAATGCAAAAAAAATCCAACAAAATATTAGCAAATCTATTCCAGCAACATATAAAGAGAATAGTATATCAGACCAAGTGGGCTTTATCCCAATAACACAAAGTTAGCTCAATGTTAAAAAAATCAATCAAGGATTTCTTTGTATTAACAGAAAAAAAGGGAAAAATCATATAATGACATCTCAATAGATTCAGGAAAAAAAATTCAACATCAATCCATGAAAGATTATTATAAGAGTCAAATGAGATGACGTACTCGAAAGTGTTTAGTAAACTGAAAGGTGCTATATAAGTGGAAGGGATTTTTATCGTCATCCCTCTGCTGTGACACCCTGAGATTTATAGGCTCCTTGTAGGCTCCCTATAAGGACTTCCCAGGACCCAGACAACACATTTTTCAACCATTCAATAAATGCCCTCATGATGGGACTCAATTGCCATGCATGGCAGACCCTGATAGAATAATGAAATAATGACAACCACAAAGTCCATACGGCCACTGTTACCTGAGGGCTTACTGCGTGCCAGGCTCTGAGTTAGGTGCTCTTTGTGCCTTGTTTTATTTTGTCCTCAGAGCAACTCTTAGGAGGGCACTAATATTTTTCTCTACCTCATGGATGAGAGAATGAGGATTAGAGACTAAATACCTTGCTCAAGGTCTCACATATACTAGTTCATGGCAGAGTCAAGAATCCAGCCAAGGCTTACTCAGAGCTTCAGCTTTTAAACCCTCCCCTGCCTTGCCTTCTGCAGCCTTACGTGAGAAGGGTCCCACAGAACTGGCTTCTGCCCTCTTGGGCTTCCAGGGAGGCGTGAGCCTGCTCTCATATCCCCTTTTTCTGCATTCTGAGCACTGTGCTAATAACACTGCATTAACAGGAAAGAAAAATCTCTTTAACTGTACTTTGTTGATTTAAAAAATTCTTAGCATTTTTAATTATAAAAGTAATGCATATTCACATTTAAAATATTAAAACCATGACAATGAGTATAAGGTGAACAGTATTGTGCCCTTCCCCACAATTCCCCAGTCTCATTGCCTTGACTAAACACTATCAACAGATTCCATATATTCTTCCAGAAATTTTGTATGTATATGCAAATACACACACACACATCTTCTTGTTTGTTTTTTTGTTTTGTTTTGTTCCCTATTTTATTTTTTATTGAGTTACGATAGTTTACAACCTTGTCAAATTTCAGTTTTACATTGTTATTTGTCAGTCATATTATAGGTGCATGACCTCGCCCTTTGTGTCCCCCTCAACCCCTCTTTCCCCTGGTAACCACTAATCTGTTCTCTTTGTCAACGTGTTTGTTTGTCTTCCACGTATGAGTGGAGTCATACAGAGATTGTCTTTCTCTATCTGGCTTATTTCACTTAATGTAATACCCTTGAGATCCAAGGTTGTTGGAATGGGACGATTTTGTCATTTTTTATGGCTGAGTAGTATTCCATTGTATATACATACCATATCTTCTTTATCCAATCATCAATCGATGGGCACTTAGGTTGCTTCCACATCTTGGCTATTGAATGCATATTCTTAAAGTAAGCAGATGGGTCATCTATTCCTGTAACTTGCTTTTTTATTTAATAATATACCTTGGAGAACTTTCCATAAAAATACATAAAAGTTTACCTTGTTCTTTTAAAAATATGCATAATATCCCATTGAATGGCTATACAGTAATTTATTTAAGTAGGCCCTTGTTGATGAACATTTAGGTTTTTTCCATTCTTATTTTATTTATTTGTTTATTTATTTTTTAAAGATTGGCACCTGAGCTATCTATTGCCAATCTTTGTTTTCTTTCTTCTTCTTCTTCTTCTTCTTCTTCTTCTTCCCCAAAACCCCCCAGTACGTAGTTGTATATTATAGTTGTAGGTCCTTCTGGTTGTGTTATGTGGGATGCCACCTCAGCATGGCTTGATGAGTGGTGCCATGTCCACTCCCAGGATCCGAACCGGCGAAACCCTGGGCCGCCAAAGCAGAGCATGTGAACTTAACCACTCAGCCATGGAGCCAGCCCCTAGGTTTTTTCCATGTTTAAAATATTATAAATAATGCTGCAGTGAGCAATTTTTTACATACATCTTATGAATGTGTATGAATATTTTTATAGGGAAAATTCAAGAAAGTGGAGTTGCTCAGTTGAGGGGCATCTGCATTTAAAATTTTGGTAGATATTGCCAAATAACCCTATAAAAAGTTTGCATCAGTTGACACTCCCACAGTACTGTAGATAGTGCCTGTTACCCTTCATCCAGTGTTTAAAAATTTGAGATCTCTTTCAACTACACTTCCTGAGCACCTTCTGCATACCTTAGACACTGCACTAGGTTCAGGGATCTGAAATGCAGTCAGTGTAGCTAGAGGAAGATTTGTTGGTGAATTACTGTTCCTTTGGGACTAAGAGCTTTTACCCTTTTAGAAACGGAAACTGCAAGCTGGTGAGGTATTTAGTTTCAATTTAGCTTAATGGAAACCTGCTAGTGAGTTTTAAAATAAGGACCAAGACAACTGAAATTGTAAACGAAGTCTCCCAGGACCCAGGAAGGAGGACGCAGCATCTGTGGGTTTGCATGCTTCGAAGAGCCCCTTTCCAGGAACAATCATGCTTCAGCATTGAACTCTTGGGTGGAGACGTGAGCTGCCAAAGGCTCTAGTCATCCCTAGGGTGGGTGCTTCCTAGTAGGCAGCCACACAGATCATGTGTGGCTGAGGGCAGAGCAGGGTCTATAAATGGGAATATAATGCTGCCAACTATCATTTATTGGGTGCAAACCCTGGCCAGGAGCCACACTGTGCATCAACTCATTTAATCCTCATAACAAACCTATGATTGTCTGAGAGAGTGTCATTATGATGCCTATTTTAAAGACAAGGATACTAAGGTTCAGAGAAGACGAGTAGCTTGCCTAGAGTAATAAAATTAGTAGGTGGCAGAGTGGGGACTCGAACCCAGGTATGGTTGAACTTCAAAGGCCTTATTTGGGCTCCATGGGAACATCTGATCACATACTTATTTTTAAATATTATATCTTCATGATAGGGAACAGCTTAAGAAGTTTTGATCTCCTTCCTTACCCCTAAAATATGCTCAGGGCAAATGGGTTGCTTACATTGTTCAGTGGGTCATATGCCAAAACAGGTCCAAAGCAGGTAGCAGTAATAATCATCTGTTATATTGACCAGAATTTTCACTTTCAAAGCATCCTCCCATGGCTGTGGGAAGAAAAGAGCAAGAGATGAGGTGGGTGCTATGCCAGGGAGCTTGGGGTTCATCTCATGGCAGGCGGGGGGGCCCTTGAAGGCTTTACATCAGGAGAATGACATAATCAGATTTATGTTTTAGGAAGATCACTTACAGATAGTGATTAAAGTTTGGGTTTAAATCCTGGTCACCTTTGGGTTGGTTACCTGATCTCTCTATGTCTCAGTTTCCTCATCTGTAAAATAGGACTAATGATAGCTCCTACCCCATAGGATGGTTGTGAAGATTAAATGTGATAATTTACATAAATTGCTTAGTAAATGAATGGCCCAGAGTACATGATCAACAGCTGGAAATGGTGATAATGATATAATTATTGGAGTGGAGAGAAACTGGAGTCAGGGAAATCCAATGTAGTTCATCAAGAGATAGTAAGGGCCTGAATTAAGGGGGCTTTAAATGGAGAGGATAGTTATGAAAGATATTAAAGAGATAGAATTGTTAGACTTTGAAATATGGTGCTAATGTGAGGGTGAGGAAAAGGCAGGTGTCTTTGATAGCTCCCAGTTTCCAACCTGAGTGACTGAATGGATGGTGGTGCACTTCAGTGAGATAGGAAATACTGGAGGAAATGGAAGTTTGGGATGGAAAAGAACATAATGATTGGGGTGGAAAAAGAGCATAATGAGGTTGGTTTTTAAGATACTGAGTTTGAGTACTGTCATCAACTTAAACGTGAGGTTCCAGGAAGTCTAAACCACAGAAACAGATTTGAGCTTTGTCATGGGATGGAAGATGAAGCTCTGGGTGGGGGTAAGAGCACCCAAGGGGAGTGTGTAGAATAAGAAGACTAACAGGGGATCAGGCATGTATCCTTAGAGGGGTCAAGGATATTGAGAAGGAGCTACTAGAGAGGTTGTTGACATGGAAATGAAGGTAGAGTAGCAGTTTCAAGATAGAGGGAGGGAGCCCTTAGCAATGTCTGGTCTTGTAAGAGAACTGAGAAGTGACCACTAAGCTGCTGAGTTGTTACCAATGACCTTCGTAAGGTTAGGTGAACTCGATCCAAGTGCTAGTTTCTGTTCTAGTGGTCCAAAGATGACTAAGACACAGTTCCTGCCCTCAGGATGCTCACACTAAAATCTGTAACAATGAGAATAGAAAAATGCTCTACTATGAAAGAGTTCAGGCTGGGACATCTGTTATCCCATTGATCACCAGGGTTAATTTGGTTAATTTGGCATGGTATTCTGGATGGTTTTCCTCTTCCTGCCTCGCTCCTCCATTGATATCGTCCCTTGGCCAAATAGAATGACCTATCCAAGAGAAGAAGATGATCTTTGGCCAATAGTATAAGAATTGTGGACCTCCCTTGCTGGAATCACCAAGCTGCCTCCAATGTGTACTGCAGTGTTGTTTTTCTTTTCATAATACTGTCCCCTTTTGACAACCAAAACCCAGAGACAACAGAGTGTCTATTTGAAGATACATTTCATCCTTCATCTCACAACAGCTGGTACTTGTGGTGATGGAAGGTGGGGCAGACCCTTGCTCAAAGTGAGGAAAGGAAGAGTAGAGGGAGGTGGGAAAATAGTGATAATATGTCAGGGTGGGATATAGGACCAGCAGAGGCTAGCTGGGTAGGGTTTTGTTAGGCAGAGATAGTGGGTCAGTGAGGGGAAGGGGAAGATGGTATTCCTGGCAGGAAGAATGGTAAAACGGTAAAAGGGAAGGTGGGAAAGCACAGGCCAAGCTCAGGACATGTGAGTAGGCTCTCTGGACTGCATTTCAAAGAGCTGGCACCCGAGGGCTGGGAGAGCAGGCTGGAATGGAGATGAGGAGCCAGATGATAGATAGAATTCCGAGGGCCGGGGGAGGAGGGAGTTTGGGCTTTCTTCTTCTGTGGTTTGATGGCTTCTGGGAGGAACCATCCAAAGCTTTTCAGGAATTCAGGCTTGTCTGTCTCAGGCTCCTCCTTATGGAAAACCAAGAGCCCAAAGTGGCAGCCTGACATTCAGACTCCTTTGCCATGGTTGGGAAGTCAGGGCTGTAGCTGATTTCATTGGCCTGTTTTGCATTTATTATAGTGTGGCTTTTATAGTGTGTTAATTGAAATATTTCCAACTGCCAAAAACAATTACACTCAGATTGCCTCGTCAGTTCTTTTATTGCCAGATAAATGTTTTACAGACATATTTACAGGGGGCAGTGGTAACTGGATCTCGTTTTCTATTTAAGCCTGGCAGTTTGGGTTGGGATTGACCCTCCAGTGCTCTGTTGTGGGCCAGAAAACGGTTGGACACTGTGACGCTTCCATCCTGTTACCTTAGGGATCAGAGGCTCTTCAAAGGAAAGCAGCTTTCTGGCTCCTGCGTTTTAGCCTCAGAAAAGGGTTCCCATCACTAGAAACCTTGGCAACTTAGCAGAAATCTGAATCCTGCTGCATGCCCTACCAGCAACAATCCCAGCCCAAGCTGAGACATGCTCTCCTCTCCCCCGAGTCCCTTCCTCCCCACCACCAGCAAAGCCTCTCCCACAGACCCTGTCATGTAAGTGCCCTAAGAGTCCATCTAATCTAACTCCCTCACTTTGCACTGGGGAAACTGAGGCCCAGAGACTTCCCCAAGATCATACAAGTGGTCAGCTAGAGTTGGGAGCGGAGGTCTCTGTCCACTGTGTCATGCTGCCAACAACATGTGCCTTTGGCTTCTCTACTGCCTTGACCCTCCTTCAGTGCTCTAGGTCTGCCTCTGTCAGGAGCCCCTCCCTCATGTCTCCGGCACCCACTGATCTCCCTCTTGTCCATCATCTGAAACAGCTATTTATTCTGTATATATGCTGCAGGGTTTTTGCTTGTTTCTTTGGTGAAACATTTTACCGTCTCTCCCAGTGTTCTCCTCTTGCCTTTGTAAATGCTGTGCTCTTCTTCTGAAAAACATTTTCTCCTCTTGGACAACCTGTACTTGTCCTTTGATACCCAGCTAAGAAATAGCCCCCTCTGGGGGCCTTTCTGGCATACCCCAGGCCGGGTGGGTGCCTTTGTGTGCTCCTATAGCACCCTGGGCACACATCTCTCTACTGCTGGGACACAGCAGGCTTTCAAAAGGACAGGTGCAGAGTGAGCGAGTGAGTGAGCAAGTGAGCGAGTAGCTGAGGAGCCCTGACCACACTCATCTGTCCTCCGCAGACCCTGAGCAGACTGGGGTAGGGACCTCATCTCTCTCTTCAGCTTTGTCCCACTGCTTGGGTTAGTCCCTGACACATAAATAGATGCACAACAAATGTTTATCAAGTTGAATTGAGCAGGCTGCTCTTGGGGACATAAAATTTTAGCATGTTATAACTGGAAGGTCATCATATCCAATCCTATGCATTTTACTGACAAGGAAACTGAGGCCCAGAGAGGAAAAACATTTTTCCCAAGGTCACGATTACTAATAGGTTTGACGGCATTCATTCATTTACATTCAATAAGTATTTTGAACACCTACTATATTCTGAGACCACAGAGTACAAAACAAAGTACCTACTCATAAAGAGCTTACATTCATCCCAACAAGTGTTTATGAATAGACTCTGCCCTCACAGTCCCATTAATGCCTAGCACACAGCTGAGCACTTAGACTATGCTTTTAAGAAATGTTTGTTGACCTGGTTGCAAATGATATATGCCCAGTGCTCTCTTACCTCTCCATGGGTCAGCCCCACTGATGCTGGAATGGGCTTGCCTCAGATACAGGACCTCCTTGGCTGGGCTAAGAAGCATATGTTGCCTCTGAGAAGATGTTTTTGAGACTTGGGACAGCTCAGTGTCCTTTGTCTGTGAGGTCCCTGGCTGGAAGCCTCCTCAGAGTACTGTTTCTGATATTCCCACGGTGACTCACTCATGACTCGCCTCCTGTTTCTGTTCTTCTTTCAGAGCGTCAGTGTGGGCAGAGGAACCAGGAAACGGGTAAGTCTGAGACCACCACCCTCCCAGCAAGAAGCTAATAGCAGTTGTTCTCTTGAAAATATTAGCTATATATTTTTAAGAAAATTCAAATGAACATAAAAACACTAAAATCACCCTTAAGCCTACCACCTCAGGAAGCCTCTTAGTTGACATGTGAGGTTATATCCTCCCAGACATTTCTGTGCATAAATAAGAATTACGTGTATTTATTTTTAAATGGAATCAAACTGTATGTGTTATTTTATAATCTGCTTTTTACATAATATATTTAGAGTGCTTCCATTGCCAATAGATAGACTTTTATAGCATCGTTTAAAATTACTGCATAATATTTTACCATATGTTCCTTAGAGCCATACCGTAATTTGTTCAACCATGCCCCGTTGTTGGACATTTAGATGTTTTCTCTTTTTCATTAATGATGAGCACTCCTCCCACAAACATTCATGCATTTAAATCTTTGGGCATATTCTTGGTTATTTCTTTAATATAAATTCCTATACATAGAAATTTGGGTCAAAGAGTATAAACATTTATTAGGTTTTTGGACAAATATTTCCAAACTGCTCTTTAGAAAGGTTGTACTAATTTATGAGTGCCCATTTTACCACAGCCTCTCCAATACTGGATATTAGTTTTGTTTCGTTTGGTTCATTTGTTTATTTTTGGTTTTCACCAGTTTTATAGTGAAAAAATTGCCTTGTTTTATTTTGCACATCTTTGATTGCTAGTGAGGGTGAATTTTTTTTTTTTTTCCTGAGGAAGATTCACCCTGAGCTAACATCTGTGCCAATCTTCCTCTATTGCTTTGTATGTGGGACACCTCCACGGCATGGTTGGTGAGTGGAGTGGGTCCACACTCGGGATCTGAACCCGCAAACCTGGGCCTCCAAAGCAGAGCACGCGGAACTTTAACCACTCAGCCACGGGGCTGGGCCTGAGGGGGAGTATTTTTTAATATATCATGGGCCACTTTGGCAAGGTGTTTGTCTAACAGGGAAAGGAAAAACTTCTAGCCCTTGATTTTTTCATTCCAAGGATCTGACGGGACTGTAGGCTTCAAGTTACCAAGTACTGAGAGTCTAGCTGTAAGAGCCACGTTAAGGTGGCAAATTGGAAGGTAAAATATGAAGTAGAGTTGAAGTAGCTTAAAGAAGAGCTGGGCATCCTCTCATTTTGCGTAAAGCCCTGCCTTTGTCAGCTGGTCCTGGTGGTTAGCTTCCAGGCTGTGTGGGAGACAGTAGCGGGGAGCCAGCTTTTCTTGTCCCACTACTGGGGCCAAGGGCCACCACAATGTTCCAGCTAAGCCCTGAGGCCCGGGCTGAGATGGCCATGATCTTCCAGGCAGAGAGCACTCTGGCTTGAGCAGCTCCTGTGGACTCCTCTCTGTTGTGCATTTTATATTCTGTGTGTTGGGACAGAGCTTGGCTTCAGGGAGGATTGTGAATAAAGGGGATTCCTGCAGCACTGCCTGCTTGTCCAAGCGGATCAGGCCCTCCTGATCCTCACGTGAGGCTTTTGTCCAGGATGAAGATTCAGGGACTGAAGTGGCAGAAGGGGCAGATGAATGGGCCCAGTCCAAAGCAACAGTTCGACCCCCCGACCAGCTGGAGTTGACCGACGCGGTGAGTGAGCAGCGCCCCCACCCTTGCTCCTTCTGCCTCCTCCAGCCTCAGAGATGTGTTCTTCCACAGTTCTGATTAGGAGCCTGCACAGAACCTGGGTGTGAGGTGTCTGCCGATACCCTGGGGGATCTGCTCAAGCCTCAGAGCGGGTAGGGGACTCTCCGTGTAGGACCCTTTTGGTATTTCTCTCCCTTAGGAGCTAAAGGAGGAGTTCACCCGGATCCTGACAGCCAACAACCCACATGCACCCCAGAACATCGTCAGGTACAGCTTCAAAGTAAGTCATCTCCCTGGGGCAGGGGCCTCTCGGTGCTCCTTGCTGCTTTGCAAAAGCCTCTCAGCTATTCAAGAGACCAACTTTAAGCCGAGATCCTTGGCTGGAACCTTGGGATTTTCAATGGAGTTTTCCTGAGATTTTCGAAATTTCTTTATGAATCTCCTTTGCAGTCTTGCTAATTGCATTGTCTTAAGTGCCCTGCAGAGTCAGTCTTTTCAAGGACCCTAAAGTGAATTATTTGATTAGAAAAATATTCTTCCAGTATGTATAACATGTTTTTACTAATATCATCTATTGGGTCTTCGGAAGCTGAGTGTTTCTCCAGCTGACACCTAGGTGGAGTACAGGCTCCCTCTGGACCAGGACCTGGTCTTTTCCTCCAGCATTTCTGCCTGGGAGGAAGCCCTGCAGGCTCCCTTCTCTGCCTCTCCTGACATCACAGCCAGGCAGGCCGCTGACTCCATCAGGGCCTTCCTTTGGTATGTGTGGCGTGGGCACTTTCTCACTTGGTAGACACCTATGTAGCACATCATTAAGGGGTACAACACTGTTTTCAGCCATAGCAAGATCAGCTCCTGTGAGGACTGATGGAAGAGAACTTCCAGGTATGATATGAGTTAAAGTGGAAGCGGTGCATATGTTTTTTATTTCATTATTTTACGATCCATTTGTTCTATGCTTACTGTGCTGGTGTCAGATCCTATATTAGAACTTTTACTTAGGATATCTCATTTAATCATGTTTCTTTTGATATAGGAACTATTTTTCTCTTCGTTTTATAGAAACCAAGGTTAAATTAGATAAAACAAATTGCACAAATCACATAGCCGGAATTCAAAGCAAGATTTGAACTAGTTTGTCTTACTCCAAAACAACATTGTACTGCTTCTTTAAGAAGATTTATTTATAGATAGATATGTAAACTATTTTGAATATATAATAGAAACCCATGGTACAAATTTCAAGAGATTCAAAAGAGCAATGAAAATACAATGAAAATGAAACCTCCCCCCCGCCCAACCCCGGCGTCCCCTTCCCTGGAGACAACCACTATTACCAGTTCCTTTTTTTAGACAGTTTTATTGAGATGTAATTTCCATACCATACAATCACCCTTTTAGAGTGAGTCATTCAATGGCTTTTACTATATTCACAGGTTATGCAACTATCACCACAATCAATTTTAGGACATTTTCATTTCTCCCAAAAGAAACCCCGTCCCTCTGAGCTGTCGCGCCCCAGTCCTCCATTCCTTCCAGCCCTAGGCAACCACTAATCTATTTCCGTCTCTATAGATTTGCCTATTCTTGACCTTTCATATAAAAGGAATCATGCAATATGTGGCCTTTTGTGTCTGGCTTTCACTTAGCCTTGTTTTCAAGGTTCATCCATGTTGCAGCATGTATCAGTACTTCATTTCTTTTTATTGCCAAATAATAGGAATATACCATCTTTTGTTGTATGAACATACCACCTTGTATGAGTATACCCTATTTAATTTATCCATTCATCAGCTGATGGACATTTGGATTGTTTCTGCTTCTTGCTTATTATGAACACTGCTGCTATGAACATTCATATAAAAGGTTTGGTGAACAATTTCTTGAACACGCTGCTTCTTGTTTAAGACTGAGTAGTAAACCCCTCCACAAAGAGATTGGGACAAATCCAAATGTCTTTCCTGAGAGGTTCCACTCCTGAGGTGTGCTAATGGCCTCCTCGGGCAGCCCATATGGGCAGAGGAGCAGAGGGAAGCCACCTCTCCCTCCCTGAGCTTACGCTGGAGTGTGGTGCACTCTGTGGGCTCCTGTCCTTTTGACCTCTGAAAGGTCTCTCTGGGACTCAGTGCACGGGCCGTAGGAGGCATGCCGCAGGCGGAGGATTGGCATGCCTTGTGGGTATCAGTGCACTCCTCTTGCCCTCTGGGAAGAAGAAAACCTTATTAGAAAAACTTCCTTTGAGTCAACTAGCAGCTGGGTAGCCCTAGGCTCCCAGGCAGGCTCACCTTATCCAGCCTTCCAACAGCCTCCCGGGCCTGCCTGGCGTCCTCCCACAGAGCTGGTCTCCGTCTCTTTGGCCCTTCGGTGAGATCTGAGGGCTTAAGGTCTCCAAAGCTCCTCCTTTCCCTTAAGTGCTGGAGTGGCATGCACATTATTCAGATCTAGGCATGCCTCCCCTCCTTCCACAGAAGGAATGGAGTGTGAATTCGATCCCTAAACTGAAGCAGAAGGTCCTAGTCCCTGATGGGGACAGGATGAAGGTGAAATCTCAAATGACAACTATATGGATAATTTATTCCATGGGAACCTCCATTGTCATAGTAATAGTTACTATTTTTATTGAGCACTTGTATTTAGCACTTATTATGTGTCAGACACTGTGTTAATAAATTGTTTTCATTATTTTCAATACTTAGAACTATCCTGAAAATTAGATATTATTGTCCTAATTTTACAGATGAATAAATGGAGGCTTAGAGTGGTTAAGCCCAAGGTCATGAAGATAATAGGGCCAGAATCAGGATTTGAATCCAATTCTGCCCACCTCCGAAGACCCTGCTCTTAGCCACTGCCCTGCCCCATCTCGCCATCCATCTGAGTTACTGAGAAAGGAAGGGCTTTGGGGTGACTTTTTAAGGCAGAGCTTCCTAATCTGCGTGCAGAAATAGTCATCACCCTCCAGGCGCAGATGTGTCTGCTGCAGCTGGAGCCCAGGGGCTGGTTTCCTCCGCAATGAGTTTACCCCAGGTGCCATGCAAATGTAACCGCTTTCAAGATGACTTGACCAGGGTTGGGAAGAACTGTTTTAAAAGAAGGGAGCAGCCACTGATCTCAAAATCAACTTTCGGACTAAGACGCTGATCAATAAGGAGGCACTCTCGAGGAACCAGACTCTAGGCTCTATGAAAGCAGCAGTCCTGTCTGCTTTTGCTAAACTTTACATCCCAGGCACCTGGAAAATACTTGGCACATTGTGTCTATTCAAAAATTATTTGTTGTTGGAGGAATGACCAAGCTTGCCTGGGCTTTGAGCCTAGCCCTGCTTCTTATTTGCTGTGTGACCTGAACAAGTGCTGAACACAATCCTCTGGATTTCTGTGGTCCCCTGGTATGGAACAGGGGGACTGGGGAGTTGGTTTCTCTGAGGATCTATCTAGCCCTGGCATCCACTAAGTACTAGGGAGAGAGGGCCATGCCCGGTGCATTTGATGACTATGTGTAACCTGCCTGAGGTTTGTGGTGAGACGGATGAGCCAGGATCCCTTGGCACAGATGTAGGAGACAAGGCCCCTGAGCCAGTGATAGGTAAATCCAGAGCTGCTTAAAGTTGGAAGGAGAAGATATCTTAAAATAAGTCTCTGATGAGAACTTAAAGAAAAAAAAAAGTGAAACATTTTCATTTCATTTGCCTCCTCTTCGTTAAACTGGAATACACGGGAAGCTTCAGGTTAACTGAGGATTTGGTGGGTTATATTTCCATTGATAGAGACGGACTATCTCAGGCTTTAGAGAATGACTCCAGCCCTTTTGGGGACCCCTGGTCTGACTCAGCCCCCTCTCTTCTTAGGAAGGCACGTATAAGCTTATTGGCTTTGTGGACCAACTGGCAGTTCACTTCAGCCAGGTTGGGAATCTGATCCCCAAAGACTCAGATGAAGGACGGAGGCAGCGCTACCGCAATAACTTGGTGACAGGTAGGCCTCTGGACGAGCCTGAGGCTGCGGCCTGGAGACTGGTCCCCTTACTCTGGTCACTCCAGGGAGTGGATCATTGAGCTAGAGCTTTGCAGAGCCTCTGTTTACATAAAGTCCAAAAGCTGGCTGTCCTGGACAGGTCTGGGTGGGAGGTAAGCCATGGGGCTCAGGCCAAGGAGAACCCTGGGGCAGGCAGGGTATGAAAGGCAGGAACCAAGAAGGTCTGCCTGCCAGGGGTTGGGGGAGTGGGCCTGGACTCCAGCCTCATCAGCAGTGTCCTACCAAGGTTCTGAGGAGTCTGCCAAGTTGGTGATTTCAGAAGCGGAAGTCGTTGAGGAAGAAGACGAGCCCAAGGAAGCGGAAGCTGGGAGTCAAACAGACGTTCCTGCAGCTGAGGCACAGTAGAATATCGCTATTTCCCTCCCCTTCCGGTCCAGCTGCAGGTGGAAGCTTCCAGGTGTCTTGTTGGGGGTGGGGGCTGAAGAGAAGTTAGAGCTGCAGGTGCCAGCACCTCTGGCCTCATCACCCTCTCCCACTTGCATCCTATTCCAGGACACGACTTCTTTCACTCCCGATATTCCCCACCATCTTCTTCTCACCGCCGAGTCCTCGTTCTGTGGGTCTTTTCTTCTAGGCAGCTGAAAAAGTGGCAGAAGAATTGATGACTCCCAAGCAACCCAAGGAGCGAAAGCTCACCAACAAGTTCAACTTCAGCGAGAGGGCCTCACAGACCTTCAACAACCCTCTCCGGGTAGGGCAGCCCGTACCCCAGCCCCTTGACCTCACAGCTTGCATTGTGCATGGCAGGGAAGAAGCAGGCCTGACCTAGCCCCAGCAGCCCTCAGCCTGGCAGGGTGACGGGGCAGATGCCACAGTTTCTCTCTCCAAGGAGGGCTGGGAACATGTGTTCAGGTCCCCGCAAGCCATCCAGGCAGAAATTCAGAGGGAGGGGCCGGCCCTGTGGCCGAGTGGTTGAGTTCGAGCACTCCGCTTCAGCTGCCCAGGGCTTTGCCGGTTTGGATCCTGGGCACGGACATGGCACTGCTCATTAGGCCACGCTGAGGCGGCGTCCCACATACCACAACTAGAAGGACCCACAACTAAAATATACAACTATGTACTTGGGGGATTTGGGGAGAAAAAGCAGAAGAAAAAAAAAAGAAGATTGGCAACGGTTGTTAGCTCAGGTGCCAATCTTTAAAAAAAAAAAAATTCAGAGAGAACAACAAAGAGACTGGAGCCCTCCACCTAGAGACTGAAACTTGAACTGAGCTTTGAAGAGGAGGCGAAAGTTAGGATCTGGGGAAGAGACGGGAGGCCAGAATGTCCCGGGAGGTGGGGTAGGAGCCAGTTTGACTGAAGTTGATGGTCTCTGTGGTAGACTAGCTGGCAACGGTTAGAGAAGTTCGCTGGCTTATAAGCATAAAGAACCCTGAATACCAGGCTGAAAGAACCCCTAAGAGCTTCAGGTGAGAGACTCACATATGTAAGGCAGTGTTCGACAGAAATGAATCTGTGGATGGAGGGCAGAGGTCTACAGGGCGGGTTTTTGGCAGCTCATAATCACCATGTGTGGTCCCTATGCTGACATTTGGTAATCTGGGTGATACACAATGGAAAGGGGGTACATTCCCCCCAGGGAGCCAGAGACCCCAATACTAGGGAGAAGAATTCTCAGGGTAAGAGATATTAGCCCAGTGGTGCACCAGAGGCTGACCTCTGTGTCCTGTGTCTGAAGGCAGGCCACAGGCAGGTCTGAGCATCCCCCACTTGGAGTTTTTCTTGATTGAATCTGGCACTATGAGGCTTCATTGCACCTGCTTTCTAGCTTAGGCCTCTTCTGAAAGAGGCTTGGATGGAAAATGTAGGCTTTCTTTGCTCAGGCTCCTCTTTGCTTTCCCAGTTCTGTGTCACATCCCTCCCTCAGCTCCAACCAAATTGCTTCACCCATAGATATACTGTTGGGTTAAGTGAGAAGTTGTTGAGGGCTTTCTGTGGGTTTCCTGTTGTCACTGTTCTCTAGGACCGAGAATGCCAGATGGAGCCTCCTCCCAGGACAAACTTTTCAGCCACAGCCAATCAGGTGAGACCCTGGGCCTGTCTAAAAGCCATCACTGTCCCATCCCACCCCTCCCACCCCCCACCCTATGCATCCTTGTCTCACTTGGCAACAAGGAAGACTGACATGGTCAAGTATTCCTCTGGCAGTCTTCCCTCCTCATCCATCTGCCTCTTTGCTCCTTGTGCAGGCTCTGAATATGAGACACATGAGATGGTAGGTCCCTACCCAGTGGGCTCTGCTTGAGCCACATGCCCCCCAAGGCAAGATGTCTAAGGGGGAAGCAGGCATGTCTTCTGGAAGTTCCTCCAAGACCACAGGAGAACATGTGTTCCCATGGACTCTCTGTAGCCCATGGCACCCCATGGCTGACTCTGAAGTGTTAGCACTCTGGCCCTGCCCTTCTAGCACCCTTCAGTGTTCCTGCAGACCCTCCTTCACCCTCAAGTCTTACTGGATAGCCATGCGGATTGGGCAGGATATTGTGCCGGGAGATCTGAGCTCTGCTGCTCATACTGTAAGATCCTGGGCAAACCGTGTCACCATGGTTTCTCAATGCCTCAGTTTCTTTCTCTGTAAAGTGAGAATGATAAGCTGCCTCACAGGGTTGTTGGAGGGCTCTAAATGAAATAACAAACATTGAAGTACTTTGCATGTGCAGTACTGGCCTGTGGGTAAATTATTAAATGTAAGGTGTGCCTATCTGGCCTCCAGGTGGCAGTGACTACCCGGCTCTGGAGAGTACACAGGGTGATCTGGAGCATTTGCCCAGCCCCAGATCTTTGCTGCTTCCTCTGCTACTATCCTTGAGCTTCTCTTGCTGTCAGATCTGGTTAGCAGTGGTTCGCTTACTTTTTGTTTGTCTTTTTATGCTGAGAAGGTGTGGTCAATGCTGTAGACAGCAAGCCTGACCCAATATGTTTATCCCATCTTCATGGGGGGAGACATTTTTAAATTTCCTACTTCAGAGTCTTATAAATCACCAACAAAAGTGTGAGCTAGCCAGATGTTTGCTCATTTGTTCTGCCTGGTAGTGGATGTAAGCTGCAACAATACTGATCTCCAGCTGACAACCCAGCCCTTGGGCTGCAGAGTGGATAGGCCCAGCACAGAGGTGCCCTGAGAGCTCCTTCATTCCTGTCCTAGGGCTGACAGTTAGCAGGGAAGATAGACATTGAATACATAATTATAGTTGGCTAAGTAGAGGAGGCTATAGAGGCATATGACAAGGGTTGACATGGTTCACTTCTCAAGACTTAAAGCCTAAAGAGGAGCTGGCTAGGTGAAGGTTTTGCCCTGCAATAATCCCTCTCATCTCACCCTTGCCTAGTGGGAGATCTATGATGCTTACGTAGAGGAGCTCGAGAAACAAGAAAAGACCAAAGAGAAGGAGAAGGCGAAGACCCCAGTGGCTAAAAAAATGGGGAAGATGGCCATGAGGAAGATGACATCTATGGAGTCCCAGGTTTGGTGAGGGGTCCCATGGCTCTGTCACAGAGAATGACTAGGTGCGACCTTGGATCCTGGGTAGATAGTAGTCTGGCTATCTGGGAAGGTTTCACAGACACTTAAAAGGGCATGGGGGGCGGCTAATGTTGAAGTATGACTAATTCTCTCCTTGTGGGAAGATGAGGAGAGCTACAACTACCTCTGACATTCCACACTCCCCCCAATTTTGTATAGGTCTGGAGGCTAGAGGGATTCAGGGTTTTTGGGTCAGGGGGTGCCTTGGAACAGCTGGGGAATCTTCCCAGGGCATGGTAGGCTGTGAGGATAAGGAACCACCTCTCTGGGCAAGTGCTCATAGGGTTTGAGAGGGTGATTTGCTCTTTAACCTTCAATCCTCAGGTTTCTTTGCACTTAATTCTTTAGGTGAGTCTTCAGGGCCACGAGCCAGGTCAGAACTGATCACAGGTACCAGCAAGTCCTGGCCAATGCGTGTGGCCACCGTGGGCTGGATTTACCATGATGAGCTATGTAGGAGTTATTATAGAAGTCATGGTTGGGGGGCTCACTGTAGGTGTAGCCAGCATAGGTTTGGGATCATCATGGAGTTACAGTGATTCATCACTGCAGGGAGGGTCACCATAGGGAGATGCTGAAGGGCTACACTTGTCCCTTCAATAGAGAGAAGGCTGGCTCAGGAGCCAGAGTCCCGCTGTTGAGATCAGGATGAGTTTGCTGTGCAAGGGAGTGTGAAGGACAAGGTCCACAGGAAGCCCGGGGCTGAGTTCAGCACCGCGGAGAGCTCCCAGGCAGCTCTCAGGAAAGTGGCTCCTGCTCCACCCCAGAATAGAGGTTGGATCAGTTAAAAAGTTCTGCTTCCTTTGTCTGAGGTATGCCCACTGCCACTCGATTCCATGTTCCTGATAAAGCCACATTTTAGAGGAGGTTTGGGAGCTCCCTGCCTTGGCTTAGCAGGAATTGCCCCAATCAGTTTCATTCAATCAGACTGAGCACTTGGTTATCATGACCATGCTGGGTACTGGAACCCTGAGGTGAAAGATGGATGCCCTGCGGGTGCCCTGTCCAGAACATTGACTTCCCCTGGACCATTCCCTAGAGGTTAGAGGCTTCAGGGAGCTGTTGGCCTGGGTCAGAGTTCACATGAAGATCCATCAGGGGTTTGGCTATAGCCTCTGTGCTGGGGCCATAGTTACAGAAACCCTAACTGCAGTCACCAACACCCAGGGAGCAGAAGAAAGGTCCCTGTGGCTGAGACTGAAAGCTGTCCTTGGGTCTAAGCCCTGCCAGAGTTGGTGTCTAACTAACACCCTCAGGGAAGTGGAACCACACTTCTCTATCACACTGGGTCCTTCCAGTTTGGCTGACATGGCTGTGATGCAGGTGGATTCCAGTCCTCTGGACTGAGAGGACACTGAGGGGTATAACATACCCCACCCCCGCAGTGAATACTTTAGTGTGCAATCTCTCCCCAAAGGAACTGAGCTCAAACTGGGAATCCCAAGTACTGGGCCAGGCTGTCTGTAGGATAGAGTGGGTGTGGCAGTGACCTTCCCCTTGGCTCAAACCCAGTGCTTGAGCAGAGTGACATCCCTTTCTGAGAGAGCTGGGTGTGATTAGATTGGTATAAAACTCAAGTGTGTGGGAGGAGAGAAAGCAGAATAAATTCATGACACTCTGTAGGAAGGTCTGCAATGATAACTCTCAGGTTTCTGTCTTGTTAATGATTTGAGTGAATGTACAGAATGAATGAAAGCTTGTCTGATCTGAAAGATTAGGGCAGGAAGGGGTGAAAGGACTGAGAATCCACACGTTGAGTCAGAACCAGTAAAGAGCTGTGGCTGTTCAAGTAACATAGCATCTGGAACAAAGGAGGTGATGGTCCGCCCTACTCTCTTCTCAGAGCACATCTGGAGCCCTGAATCCCCCAGGACCAGGAGAGGGTAGTCAGGCCAGGGAGGGACTGGCTTTCTGTGTGGGGCTGACAGTGTGGGCCCTGGAGTCCACAGACCTGAGTTTATATCCTGGCTGTGCCACTTATTAGCTGAGTTTTTCTGAAACTTCAGTTTCCTCATCTGTAAAGACATCCTAATGATACCTACTTTGCAAGATTATCACGAGAACCCAAGATAATGTGTGTACGGCCCCTAACATAGTACTTAGTTGGTACTGACTGATAGGTGGTGGCTGTTGTAATTAACATGCCATGCAGCCAACAGAACCGGGAGGGTTCGCCTGGAGAAGGGCCAACTTGGGGAATGAGGCACTGTCCTCCCACATCAGAGGAGCTACCACCAGGCACATACTTCTCTGTGGCCAGAGGGCAGAGTTAGGACCATGAGCAGAAGACCCTGGGAAGTTAGGTTTCAGCTAACAGGCTGTCTGCCCACAGAAGATGCTGCCTGACACAGGAGAGTCGTTTGCCAGGAAGTTGCCAAGGGGAAAGGATCCTGTTTTGTGTCAAGAGTTGGGGAGGCGTGGGGCTGGCCCAGTGGTGCAGCGGTTAAGTATGCACTTTCCGCTTCTCAGCGGCCTGGGGTTCGCCGGTTTGGATCCCAGGTGCGGACATGGCACCACTTGGCAAAAGCCATGCTGTGGTAGGCATCCCACGTATAAAGTAGAGGAAGATGGGCATAGATGTTAGCTCAGGGGCAGTCTTCCTCAGTAAAAAGAGGATGATTGGCAGTAGTTAGCTCAGGGCTAATCTTCCTCAAAAAAAAAAAAAAAAAGGAATGGGGGGAATAGCTGGGATCAGGCGAACTCTGAGGACTATCGCTGTAAGACTCAGAAGAATGTCCTCAGTCAGTTTCTGAGATAAACGTGGAGTCAGTTTGAGACCTGACAAAAGGCTCCCAGAGGGCAACTCCCCAGAAGTGACTTTATAAGCCCCATCACACTGGTTTTCATGTTTCCTCTGACATCACCACCACTGGGCACGGGGTTAATAACACTATTTGCATTATTACATTTAGTCCTACAACAGCCCTGTGATGCAGGTGCCATTATCCATCCCCATTTTTTCATGGGGACTCCAGCAAAGTGTTTGGGGCTCCAGGGGGCTGCCCACTCCTGGCTAGTTCACTCCTACCACCGGCCCTAAACTCTTTGGGCCTTTCTTGCCAGCCCCAAACTCTTTCCTCCTGCCTTCTCTTTGGTCTGGGCGGTGGCAGGGCCCTGGATTAGGTGTCAGTCCTACCTCGTGTCCCCTGTGTGCAAGCACGTCTCTTTCCCCTCTCTGGACCTCCACATCTTCCCAAACTCTTGACTAAATAAGTTGGACCAGAAGATCTCTGCGGCCTTTCACAGGGGTCTTTGTCATTGCTTGAGCTAGCGAAGCCTGTCTGTCTCCACCAAGGGAGCCTCCGCCTGCCATTGTCTGCTCCCTCCAATCCCTTCCCAGGTGTCTTCAATGCCTTGTCTTATGCACAGAGATATGCCTTCTCCAGAACAAGCTCAGAGTGAAGAGCATGAGGCAGGCTCTGTCCAGGGGCCAAGTATGGAAGTGCAGACTCCTTGTGCCACTTGTGAGCTGGGGCTTCCCAGAAGGGGGTGGTGGGGTGAGCTAGGCCTTGCGGCATGCAGGGATGCCTTTACACAGCTATCTGGGGTGGCCAGTGTCAGAGAGGCATTGCTAACCAATTGCAAGTCTGGGCTGTGGCTCGGGGCATGAGCTTTCCAGGTGCTGGCTTATGAGGACCCACGGCTTCTATATCCCCACAGAGTGATGATATCACCAAAGTGACCCAAGCTGCTAAAATCGTGGAGCGGATGGTCAACCAGAACACATATGATGATGTTGCTCAAGGTAAGATTTGAAGTGTTGGCAACCACTGTTATTACCTGTATTAAAAATACCCCATACAAGGCGAGTGTTTGATTGTCCCATGCTGGGTCCTATAGGTACAAGGGAGAAAAAATAATCCCTGCCTCCTCTGGATGTCACTAGAGAGACAAGGCTTACACAGGTCGATTATGGACAATGGCATAAGAAGCAATGGATGTAGTGATGAGATCTGGCAATGGCGTAGCAAAAAGTACCTGTACACCACTGATCCAATGTCATCTTCCCAACAGCCCTGGGAGGCAGGCGGAGCAGAGATTATTACCCCAACTTTACCCATGAGGATGCTAAGGCCAAGGCCGCCTGGCTAGTGAACAGCAGAGAGGCCCCAGATCTAGGTCCTGAGCCTCCTTCTTCTGTGCTCTGTTCTCTGCTCAGTCCAGCTTGGAGACAATAAATGCCTAGGATGCACTGGATGACAGAAACTACTCTGAGAGCCTCAGGAATGGGAGAAGGGAATGAGGGATGAGTGATGGCAGTCAACGAAGTCTTCAGGGAGGCCTGAGCTGGAAGCCGAGCAATAAGCAGAGTTTGAGGGGGAGATTAGCAGAAGGGCAGACGTTCTGGGCAGGACGCAGCACAAGCCGTGACTTGGCGGTGAAAATGAATTGGAATGGACTCTGGGGACAAGGGGCAGCAGGCTCCGTGACCCAAACAGGGACTTTGTTAGAAAGTGGTGAGAGTTTAGGCTGGAGAGGTGGCTGAAGCCAGTTAATGAAGGGCCTCGACTATCGCGCAGGGAATCTGAGCTTTCTCTGCAGACAATTTAAAGATCCTGTGCAGGCAGGGACACAGCCTGATGAGAGCAGGGCTGGAGGAGGGTGGCACTGGGCAGAATCCAGGGACAGAGGGGAAGGGGAGTTTCGGGTGTGGGGTGGCGTGGGCCTTGCCGCTCCTTACACAGACTGCAGCCCAGGGGATGGAGAAAAAGGAGCAGTTATCACAGGGAAAAACAAGCACCAGCATTCCCTGGGAATGGCCTGTGTACCAGGCATTGTGCTATGCAATTTATCCATATTATTTTATTTCATCCTGACAGCCATACTGTCAGGTAAACACCATTATTATCTCTGTTTTATAGACGAGAAATTCAGACTAAAATGTTCCCACTTGTTCAAAATCACAGCTCCTATGAGGTTTGAGTGGTGGAATCCAGACTCGAACACAGGCCCTTTGGATCCACAGCCTGAGCGCTCTGCACTAGGCTACAGAGCCAGTGGGCTGGAAGGGACATTTCAAATAAACATTCAATAGCTCTATGTTGGTGATTAATTAGTGATGGAGTGAAGAAAGAGATTGATTCAGAAACGCTTCAGTCCTGTGGGCCTGGGAAATTCTGGTGTCTTTGACAGAGCCAGAGAAACGGAATCCTTCCCATGGCATGAACAGCACATTCCCAAGTGGCCCGTATTTCCCTAAGAGGTTGTGCATTTATTTGGAGCAGCTGCCTCCCCAGAGTTGGCAGCTCCTCGCTGCTGGCTGGTCTCTGTTGCTGACAGCCCAGCACTCTTCTTGGTGACTTGATGTTCATTGCTCACCCATGGGACATAGAAGCCAGGGCTGCCAAGACCCACAGCCCAGACAAGCCCCCTTGTTATCATTCAGGCTGGAAAACGACCTTGAGTGCTTTTCAAAGCTGTCAAAGTACACAGCAGCTGTGAATGAATTTGTCACTCACACAGCTTGGCTTCCTGAAACCCGGTGTCTGCAGCCAGCCCACCAAAGGGCTGCAAGCATGATTAATACCCATGGAGAAACTGGCCGTGGCGAACCTTTTTCATTTGTAAGAACACAGTCACATAAAAATGCATTGAACTTTGATTTTTTAATTGCATACTCTTTTCCCTTTGAGAAAGTGTAATCATGAAGAAGTGAAAATAGAGAAGTGTTACCAATTAATCTCCTTTCTGAAATTAGGTATTTTCAAAGATGGCCCAAGCTCAAGGATCCTTGATCTGATCCAGGCTCACGCCTCTGACCACTCGAATCTTTCTTTGCTCTGAGACATTTTTGAGGTTTGAATATAGTCCCACAGCCTCAAGGTGTGGGGCACTGTGAGAGAGATCAGGCTGTGCCTCAGCTTGTCCTTGACCATGTTAGATGAGAGGATTCATTTTCTAATGGATCACCCTTGGTTGGAGAGAAGACTAGAACCAATTCACTTCTGATTTATTTCATTGCATTCTTTGAACAGTCATTGGGGGTCTGCTCTGTGCCTGGCCCTGTGCTAGGCACTGTGGGCCCAGAGATGAATCTAATATGCTTCCTGCTCTCCAGGAGCTGTCTGACGAGGGAGACAGGCAAAAGGATAAATAGAAGCGACACAGTGTGACAGATGTTTCAGTAGAGGAGAGGCACAGGGCTGGAACGGAGGAAGCAATGAACTCTGCTCACCAAGAGAGAGAAGGCCTCACGGGGGAGAAGGAGTTTGAGCTGGATCTGGAGTGAGTAGGAGTTTGCCCGGAAGATGGAGGAGCAGGACATTTCAGACACTATTTGATGTAGAGGGTATGTGGACAGCTGGCTGGAAATGACACGGAAGCAGGGGCCTGGAGCTGTGGTTTGACCGGGGTGCCCTGTTCAAGGGCAGCCATCGAGGGGTTTTCAGTGGGGCAAGGAGGTGTGTGGTGAGGTGATTTATTGGTTCTCACGCTGGTAGCTCTGTGGAACGTGGACCGGAGGGGGAGTCACTGGAGGCAGGGACACCAGTTAGGAGGATGGTGTAATAATCCAAGCCATGGCTACTGGGGCCTGAACCTGAGTAGTGGCTATGGGTTTGGAGAGAAGTGAATGGATTAAAAAGATAACCAGAAGGAAAATATGAGAGATGATGGAAAGAAAGCAGTCAAGGATATCTAGGTTTCTGGTTCAGACAAGTGGAAGGATAGATGGGGCTTCTACCTAAGTTAGAGGAAACGGGAGGCAGGGACAATTTAGGGCAGGAGAGAACTCAAGTTCAGGTGGGCAAACCCAGGACTTTATCTCTGTGGACATGGTGGCTTTATTGTAATTTACCTCCAACCACAACGATAACAGTAACAATAACATACATAGAGTGCTTACTTTGTGCCAGGTATTTTTCTAAGTACTTTACAAATATTAACCCAATTAATCTTCACAATAGTCCTTTGAGATAGGCACTATTACTATTCCCACTCTGAAACACAAAGAGCTTCATTGTTTTGGACAAAGGAGGTAAAGACAAAGTGGCAGACCTGGATTTGTCATAAAGTGGCCATCTCAGGGCTGACTCAGCTGTGTGTATTTAAGATTTTAAGTACTACGAGGATGCTGCTGACGAATACCGGGACCAGGAGGGTACTCTGCTGCCGCTCTGGAAGTTCCAAAATGACAAAGCCAAGCGCCTGGCCGTCACCGCCCTCTGCTGGTGAGTATAGACATGGCAGCACCCCGGAAGAACCCTGAGCGCCAGCAGGGTGCCAAGCCCTGAGCAGGGCACTTCCACTGCGCTTAGCCACCCTGAGGGTGACACATAGCATTGTGGAAAAAAAATGGGACTGGGATTCTTTTGGGACTGTGGGATCAGCCCAGGTCTCTAAGGTCGACAGTAGACGTCTGCAGTGTAGTGAGGCACCAGTGTTCACGGGAAAATCCGTGTGCATGGGAGAGCCATGTCCATTTCCTGGGCCAATGGCTTCATATTTCTTTTGCAGGAATCCAAAGTACAACGATCTGTTTGCAGTGGGACATGGCTCCTGTAAGTGATCTGGCTCTTCATTCATTTGCTCATTCAACCAGCAAACACTAAGTACCTACTCAGCGCAGAGCTCTTTGCCAGGTGTGAAGCATACAAAGATGACTAGGAGAGAGTCACTGCCCTCACGGGGCACACAGTCTAATGGGGAAGACCGACAGTCACACCAGCAATTAGTGCTGGGTGAGGAAATATGCCAAAAGGAGCCTTTTTTAAGGAGTTACTATGGTGAAGAAGGAGGAGGAAAACACTTCCAGCAGAGGGGCCAGCGTATGCAGAGGGAGGAAAGGAAGGGTTGCTGGGCCAGGGTAGCCCCCAGGGGGCGTAGTAAGCCATTCCAAGAAGCCTGGATCTTCTCCTGAAGGGAAACCCCTGGAGGAATTTGAAGAGGGCAGGGGCACAGCCAGTGCAGGAGGCAATTGCAGGCATGAGACCGGAGGCTAGGGGACCAGTCAGGAGACGTGAGGCGTCCCGAGGCGGGATGGCAGGGTGTGAACTCCGACTGTGGAGTAGGGATGGAGAAGCTGGTGTGAAAGGCCTGTGAAGGTAGACTGGAGCAGACCTGGCGAGGGATGGATGGTGGGGCTGAGGGAGGAGTGTTTCCTGGTCAGGCCCCGGAGCAGGCAGGGGTAGAGCTTGCTGTCCATCCCTTCGACCCAAGCTCTGGGAGACCACTGTCGCTCAGGGTGTTGCCGGCCCTGCCAGTCCACCCAGCAGGAGGCAGCACCGTGGTAACTGGATTTGCTTTCCCTTCATATTCCTTGGTCCCTGCCGAAGCCCCTGCCTCCCCACTGGCCTGGAC